>NW_011888784.1:17906157-17943367 GCF_000151845.1 Pteropus vampyrus
TGGAATTGGAAAATTAATAAAAAGATCAATGAAAGATTAAGGACTCCAGGAATAGATTTAATGTATGGTTAAGAAAAGATCTCTAGTATACAGATGGTTTTCAGATCACTGAGAAAAGTGCACATAATTCCAAAGATGATGTTGAGCAAGTGTCTAGACATTTAGAACAAAATTAACATACTCCTTAGACCAGAAAAATTCCAGATGGAGAAAAGATCTAAATGTAAAGGAAGCCAGTCAGTCACAGAAGAGAAAAACTGAGTGAAATTTTAAATACCTTAAACTGGGGAATGTCTATCTAAATCTAGAACCCGTAAAGTAAAGGACTGATGAATTTTAGAAACTTAAGAATCTAAAAGTGTGCATAGCAAACGAGCATAAGCAAAGAAAAAAACAAAGGTGGTAAGCTAGAAAAAAAAGATTTTTTACATGTGTAACAATGAAAATTTAGTTCCCATAATATATATTGAGCTCTTGAAAATCTGTTAGAAAAAACTGACAACTCAAAAGATAAATAAGAAAAGGACATAAATAGATCTTTTACTTAAAAAGACATAAAATAGTTAATAGGCAGAAGAAAAGATACTCAATCTTGTTTGGAATTAGATATATAAATAACAACAAATACAAGTAAAAATATTCCACAGATCAGATTAGCATTTGGTAACAAGTACATTAGATAATACCCATTTTGGAGGAGGAAGTAAGAAAATAGGAAATCATCTCATTAACTGAAAGTCGAAGTGAAAGTTGGTACAATGTTTTGGGTAAGGCAATTTAACAACAGCTAACAAAAATTTAACTATACATACACTTTAATGCAGCAATTTCCATCCTCTGAATTTAGCCCCAGATATATTAGTACAATTGATTTAAAATGCACATGCAAGGATGTTTGTTGCATTATTGGTGTAATAGTGAAAAATGATAGTAACCCAAATGTGTGTCAGAGCAGAATTTGTTAAATAAAAAATACAGGGTGCATTTGTGTAGTGGAATGAAAAAATGATACATCTCTGTATAATGATATGGAAAGCGGTACAAGTTACAGTAAGTTTAAAAATCAAGATATAGAACAATGTGTATATACTTTTGTACAAAAATACATTTGGTACACACATTTTTATATCTGCATAGAAATTTTCTGAAATTACTTGCAAAAGTCTGTTTATTGGAGAAGAAACTGTATGTTTAATTTTGTATTCTTCTTACCTGTTTCATCATTAGCAGGATTTTATTTTGTAACAAAAAGTGAAAATATTTTAAGCTTTATAATTGACCTATATATGTATATATATGAATGAAAGTTGTAAGTTTGAAGGTGACAATGAAATTGAGTGAGTAGAGGAAATCACTTAGGGAGAGCATAAGGAGAAAGACATGAAAATATCTGAAGAGAAAATTTGCATGTTTACATTTGTTTGGTAAAAGAACAGAAGATTCAGCAAAACAGACAGAAAAGGTGCTCCAAAGAAATGGTAAAACTAGTTTGGTCCAATGTAATTTAAACCAAAGGAAGAATTTTGAGATGAAAAGATTTCAGAACAGTCCTGAAAATAGGAAAAAAATAGGAAGAGCACAAACATTCTCCTGATTTCTTTCCAACTCTCTGGCTCTTCTGGTTTTTTGTTTGTTTGTTTTTTGTTTGTTTATTTGTTTGTTTTTCTGCAGACATATCCTTCTCTAAGCACCTATTCTGCTTTTGATGCATTGTTTCCTGTAGGTGTGGTCCTATAGCTCTCTCCCCTGTCTATAGTCTCTAGATTGGTCTCATGCAGCAACTTCCTACAGGTAGCTCTACCCAGTCCAGATCTTTTTAATTCTGAACTCCAGACCTACACATCCAAATGCCAACTTGACATTTCCTCTTGTCAGTTTCTAATACAGCTCAAATTCAACATGCTGAAAATTTATGTTTTCCCTCTCAGAAAGAGTTCCTTTACTTTAACCAGGCAATAAAACTGCCATCTATCTAGCTGTGCAAGACAGAAGGCCAAGATATATTATCGATACATTTTTCTTCTTACCCTTCCACTTCTAACCTATCAGCACATTCTATTTATTTAACATCTAAAATATCTCTTAAATTTATTTCTGTTTCTCTATCTTGACTACTGCTATCTTAGTCACGTGATTATTGTACCTTTCCTGGATCGCTGCATCCTCTGGCCAGCCTCTAATCTGTTTACTACACTAATGCTGGAAAAAGTATTTACAAGAGCAAACCTAGGTATATCAGCTCTTAAAAAAAAAACTTTCAATAGCTATTAGAATAAAAGGGAACAAAGGTCAAGACCCTTATACATCTCCTTTGCAGTTATCATATTTGCTAGTTTATATGTATTCATGTGGTTATTACTCTCTATTCTCACCTCTAGACTGTTATGTCCATGATAATAGAAACCATACTGCATTTTTCTTAATCAAAATTGTATTCCTGGAGCCTAGCCCATGATAGGTTCTTATGCAGCAACTCAATGAATATTATTTGATATATTTAGTACTCAATAAATATTTTTGAATTAATAAAGAAATAAATGAGGCAACACATAGAGTTTCAAGAAGGAAGGGGGTATATTTCAAATTTTTTTGAGAGATCTAAGAGGATGAAGGTAAACACTAAGAAGAAGCCCCAAATTTTTTTATTTGATTATTGTGAATTTCAGAGGCACCTAGAATAACATGAAAGTGAATATTGAAAAGGGTATCTAAAGAGATAGACTATAGAGCATGTTTAGGAAAGAGAAAAAAATGACAAATCTTCTAAGTAATTAATTACGCTTTCTTAGCGTTGCTTGGGACTCCATATATGCTCAATAAATATATTGAGTAAAACTGAATTCAATACCTATTTTTCAGAGAGTGTGCCACCTTAGTTCTCATAGCATGTTTCTAGATTCTATGTCTCATTGACCTCTATATAAACTCTCTTTCATCACAACTTTTTTGAAAAATAGCTTGTTACATTCATCTCCTCATTACTTGATCTCAAGCAGCAATTTTTTTTCCCTACTGTTGGGCATTTCAAGAACAAATTTGTGATTGCAGTCAGTGAGCAGTGCTTTTTCTTTTCTTTTTTTCTTTTTTGGCAGTTATGACAGAATTACAACAAGAAACCTGGCAACAGGTTTTTAAAACATGCTTCTGGTTCTTGGGAGGTTTTTCAGCTCAAGGAACTGCAAACATCATCAAAATTCTATGATATAATCAACTAGGTACTATGAAATGCTGATGACTAACCTCTGGAACTGCATGTCCAAGCAGTCAAGCTTGTATATTATGAGTCATAAAATTGTGGTCTTAGAGTCAGTGAGAAGAACACCCAGGAAAATCTGCATACATTCAGAGATATTGATTGAGAAGTATAAGAGAAACACCCAATTCTATCAGGAATCTTATGTCAAAATTATATCATTAACTTTTATCTCAGACTAATTATATCAAGGAGTAACTATAGGATCTTAATAAAACTTTTTACCATCAAAATATTTACTTATATTTGGAGGTATTAAATTTGATGGTAATAAATGAGGAAAATAAAAAAAAAATAATTGAAAACTATTTCTCAAAGTGTTCATAAAATGTAAATTCTTAAGCCTAATTTTGCATTTACTAAATCAATATTTTTAGAGTATGGTACCCAGAAAACCATATTATTAAGTAAGTGCCTAAAGTGGCTTGGATATATCTTAAAGTTTATGAACCTCTGACATAGAAGCTTAGTTAATAAGATTTTATTCCTAAATTGTCTTTGTGCATATATCACAACTGTTACACAAATTATTAGAGACACAATGATCCTTGGAGTATTTTATTATTTAAGCTGTTACTGCCAGTTTCTGACATTTTCAGCAATGGTGAACAACCTGAATATTTCCATTAATTAGGAGAAATTGCTTGGTGTACAGGGAAGGAAGACAAACTTTGGAGTCCGACATATTGAGATCAAATCCTGGCTCTTTCATTGTGCCTTGGCAGTGTCCATGAGTTTCAATTTTCTCATTTGAAAAATGAAGATAATATCTGTTTAATAGGCAAGAGTTTATGGGATTTAAATGAGGAGCATCAGAAATCATGGTGAGCTTGTAGATCTTCAAGTAGTTCAGTAGACATGAAATGAATCCTGTGAAGGAAGTATAAGAGAGAAAACCAGAGGAATAAGCAGGAGCCAGGTTATGAATGATCTTGTAGCTATAGGGGATCATTTGAGCTTGATGATAAAAGTTTTCTAAATCCTAGAATGCTGTTGTCTTGTGGTCTTTGTTTTATTAGAGATACCTAAGTAGTTCTGCTCTCTCCTGGAACAAGCTCAGCTCCAGTTAACTCAAGCCTCAGTATCTAAGAATCCTGAATAAAACGATAGGGACACTGCTTCAAGAATCCTTGAGAACATGGAAGGGAAAGAGGTCTTACTAATCTGGCCAACAAGAAGAGTTATCAGGGACAACTTGAGCACTCTCAGTGGAGGCTGCCAGAGAGTCAGGAAGAGTTACAGTCACTGGTATTGAAACATCAATAAGTATTATTGAGCACACATAAGTATTATCTGAGGATATGAATGTAAGTGAAGTATGCATGCTATTAACTAACATTTTTTTTTTCTGATGTGCAGGTAAGAATGAATTAAAATGTTACATAAATTAAATGTTACAGAAGTTATATATTTCTGTAAGAGAAATTTGTACAAAATTCTATAGGAGAAAACAAAGAGAAAACACTAATCTTTAAAGAGTGAGGAGAGCTTTCATAGAGGAGTAAACATTTGAGATGGATCTTAATGAAATGTGGACGATGTCTGTACATGGAAAAGGATGTGGGGCAGGGATGTACATGACCTTAGAGGGAACAGATAGTGCCAAAATCACAATGAGCTAAAGCTTGCAGGGTTGAAAGAGACAGGACATGGCAAGTGATTGTTCTTGGCGTTAGCTCTGCTATATGTAGCCCTACTTTATTTTACTCCAAGGGGAGACACAGGTGAACTTCCTTTCCTTGCTCTAGAGTGGGGTTGCAAAGGACCTCACAGGGAAGGCATGCCATGTGGGTTATTATTGTCTCTTTTTGGCACAATTTCCTTATCAGGACACACCTAGCAGGTGTCTGCAATCATCTCTTGCTTGCTCACATCAGCCCACATCAGAATAACTTTTGTGAAGGCCAAGTGCTACTTTGCTGGTGTTTGTTCAACAGTTGGTTTATGTTACTCATATGCAAAGCATCTTAAGATACTCTATGATAAAATGCATCTCCTCAGCACAAGCTGAGAATGAGATTCCTGATGGGAAAGTTTCATGTCCTTATTTATACAACCAGAATCCAAAACAAAACAACTCTCTTAAATGCTAGGTATTCCTCTTCAAACATTTGTTTGTTTAACAATTTATTATTGTTGCTTATCTGTTATGTATCTTCTTTCCAGAGGATGATCTCAGCCTGAATGTGCGTGTGTGCGTGTATGTGTGTGTGTGTTGGTGTTGGTGCATATATGTGCATTTGGTGTGTGTTTTTGCTATAAACTCCTCACAATATACTAAATATTGTCCTTCTCTCATTGCTTTTTGTTTGCTGTGAAGATTTTTGGGAAAAGTCCCTTGGGGCTAGATATCCCATTGTGAAATCTTCACATGACTTTCTCCTTTATTCTAGAAATATTGTTTTCTTGGCATTATATGAGACCTTACCTATAAACCTGCCTGGGCCAGTGTTTCTCCATTCCAAGATCCTTTATTAAAAGCAGTCTGAACTTCAGCAGTTACTTTCTCTTTAAAAAATGGAAGGCCATTTCCCAGAGGCTTTCTTTGTTGCAAGGCAGGTGGTGTAAATAGGACCACATCTACGGCATGGTCTGGTCCAAGTGCCAACAGGGAATTCGACCTGCTCCTTAAATGCCCCTTTCTTCACCCACACTCAGATCCCAACAAACTTCACTTGGTGTAAAAATATCCATTGATTATTTAAACAAAGAGAAATCCCATCAGTGGAAAAATTTGAGAAAGTGATATATAATAAATTTATAGAAACCTGACAATTACTAAAATTCAACCATTTTTTATTCATGCAATAAATATGTATCGAGTTCTTGTGCATCAGGTGCTATGCTAAATGTTGGAGATCTAAGTTATCCATAAGGAGGTCACACTTAGAGAGCATGATGCTTTTGTGGAGAAATGACAGTGTTATTTAATGTTTATATTTATATTACTTATTTTCCCTAGATCAGCGGAGCCTAACCTATAGGCCAGGAACTTGAAGGTTTAAATTACTGCAAAGAGCCTCTCATATCTTACATTTACCCATCATTGTCTATACACTAAATAATTGATAGACCCAATTAAAAAATATTAATTAATTGGATTGAACCAATTAAGAATATATTAAGAAACATATAATCTTCATTTATTATTTAGAATAAACAACTAATAGTACTTTCAAAAATTTATTCAAATTTTCAAATGTTTATAAAATATTTCAAATATTTACAAATATCATCCTATTTGTAAAATATAATAAAATTAATGAAATACAAATTAATTAATTATTACTTTAGTCACAGTATTTTCTTGATAGATTTTAATTAGTAGTATTACGATCCAGTAAAAAGCTTTTATATAAATGAAAACTATATAAATATTTGAAAGGAGAACCTCATGCTTTGAAAATAAAAAATATCTGAGGACCATTTAAATTGTTAAAATGAAAGAGCCTAAGATATATATTTTAAAACAAATGATGAATAATTTGTTAATATTATTTTTTCACCTCCAGGAAATTTTCCAACAGTTTTTGAGAATTTAATATTATTTTTTCATTTATTTTGCTAGTACTTATTGAGGGCCTACAACTAGACACTATGCTTAGAATAGAATATTACAAAAAAATCTGACAAATATTGGTTAAGATGAACTATTTAACATGATATGTGGACAAATTTCTCTGCAATGAATCTACTTTTTAATTTTTACGTAAAGTTGTTAATGTTTCAAATAAAATGCTACATTGATAAATAATATGGTCTTCAAGTAGGAAGGCAGGAAAAAAATGGATGCAACGAAACTCTTTTTAATTACAAAAATTGTAAAGAAACTTAGATTTCCTCTAATCCACTCCTTGACCTGATGCTTGAATTACCCTCTTATGTCACATGTGTGATGCAAAATGTTAAAAAGTTTTAACTTTCCAAACTTCAAAATTAAATAAATGTATTGAAATAATTCCTAATAGTATTGTTCTATATTCACAATTAGTAGCCGAATATATGTACTGAAAATGAAAACTGAATATAAAATCAGAAATTCTGGTAGTTTTATTATCTGCCATGTACATTTTACTGCAATAGAGGTAGACGACCAAAGATTTTCAAATGTGAACAAGGTACTTGAAAACTTTAACTCCTACATTTAAGGTATATTTTAAATGAAACATTTGTTTCTTTTGCATACATTATGAAATTAATCTTTCACCATCTTTTGAAACATCTTTATTTTTGAGGATCATATATACATATAGATAGTTTATTTAAATTGTCCTTGAATTTTGGGAAGTTGTGGCACTTAAAACTAAAGATTATAAAGATTTGCTAAAAGATAAGTGGATGCTTCAGTGGTCTGGGTTATGTCTAGAACCAGCCAATACTTGGTAATAATGAATAAATGAATAGTTGTGACAATCTCGTCCATCTTCTCAACCTGTGTGTATCTTTCATTCAGGGCCTGTTTACTAGGGGCTAGTAATACAAGATAGTATTTGCAGAATCTAGCCAGGTAATAACCTTCTTGAACTTAAAAGTTGATAAATTGTGAGGTCAATGCATGCTAGATTTTCCCAGACCCCCATCAAAAAGCAATATTGAGACAAAGTGGTGATGTATAGTTGCCAATTTCTCTAAATTTGGATGAATATTTGATTTACTTAGTAAGCCCTTGATTTCAAAATGATTTTGAAGTTAGAGACACTACTAAAAGCTGAATGAACTTCCTTTTACTGCCTAATTATCTGTTTGTTCCTTTCAAGATCCCTCTCAGACATAACCATAACTATAAATAATACCTTACATGAGGTTCATGCACACATTGAGTTGGAATCAAACTTGGGAAACTCAGGAAGGACTTGACCATTGTCTCAAGTCCTCTGCTATCTTATTATCTTACCACCTGCCATAGTTGCTTTATATCAATAGTACTATTAGCTTGCTAAATTAATAGGTCTAGTAAATGTACGTTCTCAAAAAGAACTTGTTAAACTTGTTTTTTTTTTTTTTTTTTCTGAGTAGGTGTTACCCATTAGTGTAACTTCACAGATGTACTCGTTATTTCTCTGGACCAGCTTAAATTACTCACATAGAACTCAGTTTTGAAAATAAAGCATTTCAAATGCTTCAAAGACTAGGAACATTAAGAAGATAAACTTTTTTTTGAAAGTCCTATTTAAAAATTTGTGAAATTAACAATGAATTTTTCTTGGCAATATTCAAGGAAAGTTGTGCTTATTTTTTTAAAAGCCTCCTACCACCCGTTTTTAAGTAAATCTTTTCCACAAATTAGGAATGTTCTAATGGATGATGTGAAGCTCCTCTATCTCTAGCAGTTTGTGGTTCTAGGAAATAAACATTTTTGTAATAAGTACATTTTGTTATAAATTTAAGAGAAAGGGAACTTTGAAATTGTGGTAAGTAAAGCTGCACAGTTAGTTCTTATCATAATGTCTAATTCCTTGATTTTTTAATGTGGTAAGTTTTTCTATCTTATATAATTGAAATGATTATTTTTATACCCCCATGCTTACCATACTGTGTGTAGTCAAAATATTTTTAGAATACTCAAATCTAAGTTTTGAGAACAACCATGGTTATTGCCTAGTGCTGACACTTTACTTCACAAAAGACAAACGAGGGCCTAAGATGACGAAAAAGACTTATTCAAGGTCAGCTCAGGTCTTCTGACTCCTTTAGTGCTTTTTCCACATCAACTTAACCTTTCAAGGTGAGGTTTCGTAAATCTAGCCATTTTTATTAAGACAGAAAAAAATATTATTCAGATATAAGATTGAAATTACTACAACCTAACATGACAGTCAAGATGATAAAGATACTACTCAGGTATTCTGAGAATTAAAAGGCACCAAAAAGAGTTATCTTATCTTTATAGTTATAAAACAAATGCAAACTGCAGCCAATGATTGAAATATAGGAACCAAATATTGTTATTGTTTTTTCTAAGTGAAAAAAATTAGCCTTTGTTCAGTTTTCCAATGCTCGTGACTTTAACCTTGCCTGTACACTAACACACAGTTATGGTTTTTGTGGGGTTGGGTTTTTTTAGTTGTTATTCAATTGATAATGTTGGCATTAACCTATACATTTTCCCTTTTTATTTAAGAATAATAGAATGATGCACTAGTAAATTAATATTTGTAATTAATATTTATAAGTTAATGTTCTTTGTATTTTTCAAATTATCAATCTGAGATATAGATGTATAACTTAAGTTTTTTATATTTAACTAGAAATGTCATACTAATTCTTAACATCAATGTATGCATTATGAAAGCCATTCCAAATTGGAAAAAAATATGTCTGTCAAATGTATTTATTGTGAATTTCATCTTGCAGGGATAAGATTATAAAGTAAGTGGATGAAACCAGAATTGTATTGATAATAACCTATGAAAATCCTTAAATTATCCATAAATAAAAATACACTTTGTTTTGTGAACATAATCCTATGTAGTGATATAAAGTTTTATGTGTCTAATATAAGAGGCAGGGCAGTAGTCCAAGAGTATGTCACCAGGGTTCAAATCCTGGTTTGGTCATTTTCTGTCCATGTGACTATGGGAAAGTTTGTTTACCTCTGTGTGCCTCAGTTTCTTTATCGATAAATTAGGGTTAATACCAGCACCTCCCTCATAGTGTTAGGAGAATTATGTGATTTAATATACTTGCCAAGCACAGAGCAAGTGCTGAATAAATATTAGCTATTACTATTATAACACAGAAGTGTATATAATGTAATATATAGTACACATATATAATATTCATTTTCAGGTTTTTTTTAAAAGTGTGGTTGAATTTACATGAATTAATTCTGTGAAAGATACAGTTGGTATGTTCTGTTCTTCCCTCTGGTGTATTGTATTAATTTATGTTTTCTTTGGTATATATGTGTATGCACTGGGTCAGAGTGTAAAATGTACTTCTTGGGAGGAATGATGGGGAAAAAAAGGTTGAAAGGGATTATCCTAGAGCATCTGAATTTCTCCTCAGCTGCCTGCTGAGTGCTGTCTCATTTTTTTTTTCTTTCTTTTTTTTTTTTCCATCTAGTGAACACTGAGCAGTAAAACTGGCTCTAAGGATGGGGAATGAAGATAATGGTATAAGTAGCTTGAGAGAGCAGGCAATTGCCTATGGGTGTAGACTGGGCGAGGGGCAGAGGCGGTGGGTGGAGAGGTATAACAGGGTGGAGGAGGAGAAGCCCCAGAGCATGCAGCAACCTGTGCTCAGCCTCTGGGTTTGGCCATATGAGGGGTGGAGAGGCTCCACTGAGATGAAGCATGTTGGTCCTTGAAAGGACGAGCTGCAGGCTGAGAGAAGAAGGGAATGTGTTTAAGTATGCTAACACTCACATGTCATAAGATACAGTTTTGAGGAGGGCAGCACCGCTGAAAATGTAGAAAAGAAAAGAAAGACAGATGGGGCAAGGGGTAAAGTGGTGAAAGAAGCTGGTTGAGGAGGGAAGATAAAGAAGGGTTGGAGCCAGTTGAATAAATCTTGACACGCTAGACTCCTCATGACTCAAGATGGTGTGTTAGTCAGTGCTCTGAAGCCAATTAAGAGCTAAATAGAACAATGGTAAATCAAAGTGTTGCTGCTCTTCACAGTTTATACCGGACACAGAGTATGAGAATAAAACACTGTTGCTGCATTAGTAAAGTCCAAAATTTGGTTTCTACAGCTGATGAGGAGCTTTTGTCTAATTGTAGAGTTTATAAAGAGTTGAAGAAACACAAGGTGTGGTTTTAAGTGTGATCTGCTTAGAAACTTTTCTAAGGAGATAGTGAATCGCTCAAGAAATGAGCCAAAGGTTATAATTACACACTAAAATAGATAAACAAATTGTATAGAGACAGTGAAGGACAGTCGATAAGTAGTCTTTTTTTTTTTTAATTGTAATTGATCTTTTACCAGGTAGGGCCTCTATCTGCTAATTCACACCCCTGGATGGCAAAAAAGACTACCTTTTCAATCCTCAAGCATTTCTGAGATTTCTCGCAGGATTTCATCAAAGTATTCATTTTCAGATCTGGTGATTCCATTCATGTGCACCACAGTCTTTGCCCAAACAGCATCCTCTCTCACACTGGGGAGAACTGGATCCTACGATGCAGTGTTCTAGAGAGAAGGAAAGAGAATGTCATCCTCTTTAATTTTGGAAGGGTGTCAAATTAATGATGCATTATAATATCTTTCAAAGGTGAGACTTTTATATTGCTGTCCCCCTAAATCTCAGGCATGAGTGGGCCTGGAAAAACTCTGAGTGTCACATACTATACCACTGTTCTCGAATGTGCTTCAATCTCCCAGAGCCAAGGCTCTGCTCCTGGACCAAACTATGCTTGTCTCTTTCCTGTACATGAAGTCTCTGCTTCCTTTACACACTCCATACTGATTACAGTGTAAACTTTTGTAAATAATTTCACTTAATTACTAAAAAATAGTTTAACAGGTTACTAGAGAGAAATAAAATATATAAATTTAGATTTTTATTTTAGAGCTTCTAAAGATTTTTTTTTTCAGAGAGCTCTTTTAGCATTTGATAGTTCCAGTGAATAAATATGTAACACATAAAATATGTCCTCTGTTTCTGTGGTTCTTCCTAAAAAGCAAGGGCTGCCGGCCCACACAAAGCAAGAATAGAAATGAAAGGAAGGCTCCCATTCTCTCCCTCTACTGTGTGCCTCTGGGTTCATTGTAGGTGGCTGGACTCACCAGAAATTGAGGTGCATGAGGGATTGGTGAGTTACCTAAGAGAGAATGTCACCTGAGAAGAGAGTCAGGAAGACAAGTTTGGTCTAGGAAACAAAACATTGGTTGTCAGAGAGGAAGAAACAATCATGAATATACCATGTTGTTCATCATATCAATTTGTCCCTTGACCTCAGTTCATTCCTGATTTCACTAGAACCTAGAAATATTGATTACTGGCAACACTGATACAGGGTTTCCAATTGAAAAAAAGTTTAATAACCATTTTTTGCTGAATCCATTTTAGTTTCCACATTTTAAAGATTCCAGGAAAAGATAGTGGTGTATGGTGAAAGATGATGATAACCTTGTAAAAAAGTGGCTCATTTCTGAACAGTGTAGCCCATTGGAACAAATATCACGAGAGCGGGCCAGAGAGGAGAGGAAAAAAATGGTAGATGTCATGGAATATACATGTTCTTGAGTATGCATGAGACATCTGGGGGATTCTGGTTGTTCTAGACATAGCTTGGGTGCAGGATAGTTTTTGTAGAGACAGGAGATCTTTTCATAACAGCTGGGAAACAAGGACCAACAAAACAAGAGGACCAAAGGTTCTCACACAGAGATGCTCAGGCCATTTATCCTGTTAGGTTAGTCATTTAAAGTTGTGAATTAGTTGAATGGGATTCAAATGTGTTCTCTAAGTCAACAAATGCCATTCATACATCTCCTATAAGAAAGAATATATAGGATGGCTAAGAAAGATGATTTTCTTACTGCAAATAACCATAGGCTCTCTATGTAACAGAGCTAGTGATGGAAGCTGCACCAAAACTCTTTCTCTTTTGTCCTGCTGTCTCATCTGAGAAAAATGAATTGAGAGTAACAACCTTGAACTTTAATTGTTAGTAGAGTGCCCAATGAGTTGCCTGGTATAGTCCTAATATATCTGCTTACATGGGGTTTCATTTCTGTAAACTAGTGAAGAAGGGAAGATCACTTAACTAGTTAGCAGAGGATAGTTCTTCTCTTGGAGCTAAAGTCTTCAGAATCTTACTAAAATCGTCCTTTCCGCCCTCATCATTTTCAGCTTCCAGCACGTACTTCACTGAACTAATCTTTTTTTCAAATGCTAAGCACTTTCACTCCTCTGTAACTTTGCTCATGTGGTTTCTTCTTCTTGGAATGTCTTTCCCTCAGCCCCATTTCCTTTTTCAGTCTGACAAATGATTTATTATTCTTGAAAATACATCTAAATATTTCCTCTTCTTTGTGGCCTTTCCTGATACCCTAGGAAAAACTAATGTTTCAATACCCATTTTTAGTATAATACCTAATACATTCTGTTATGTAATTACTTGTCAATCTGTCCATACTAGACGGTTAACTCATAAGAGCAATGTCTGTATTTTATTCATATATATTTCCCAAGTGCCTAGCAAAAGAACAGGTTAATAGTCAAGGCTTATAAAAAGTAAATGGATTATTGAACTATAGAAATAGGAACTATAGTAAGTATAATTCAAATATCTATATTCTCTAAATCTTGCCTGTTCTTTGTCATTTTTGTTTTTATAACATTTCATTTTGGGACTGAAATGATTTGATAGAGAAATCTGAATAAGCATTTTTTATTTCAAATGAAGATAATTTTTAAAAGAGCTTTCTTCTCTGCTTTGTAATTCTAAGTCCGTTAAATAGATTCTTGGCCAAATGCTTAAATGAAAATTACATGTTCTTTTCTAAATTATTTATTTATCACTTTAGAAAGTGGGACATGACTGTTTTCAGTTAATGTTTTTACTTTGATTGTCATCAAATGCATCTTAAAAAGGATTGCAAGTGAATGGCTTAGGGAATTAAAGTAATGAATAATTTTTTTTTCTTTCAGATGACTTCTAGGACATTCTCTAGTTCTGCATTTATTATACATGTGGTTCAGGTAGGACTGCCTTTCTTAGTTCAGTGTGGAACTGCATGGAGAGTGCCTGCTTGCAAATTACGCTAACAGCAAGGATAGCACAGAAAAAGGTGAGATGGGGAGGGAGGAGAGAAGAGAAGAGAAGAGAAAGGGAAAAAAGAAAAAAGAGGGAAGAAATAAGAGAGATTGGCTAAGTACTGATGATACTGATGATGTCGCTGGTGTCCCTGGATTCATGCCAAATCAACCCTTATATTTTTTAGTATTATATGAGCCAATAAATTTGGCTTAAGCAAATTTGAGTTGTATTTCAGCTAATTTGAGTTGTATTATAACCAAAGGTTTCCTACCTATTAGGTTTAGGAATTCAAGATGGAGATTGGAGTCAGCAATCTTATAGCCTGTTGACTGAAAGCTAATGCATGAAGAGATGAAAATTTTCCTTGGGGTCACAGCCTGAACATGAAAGAAAGAACGGTAATAGTTCGCTTTCACCACTCATAACTTTCCTATACAAATTTTCCTTAAAATTTGGTGTGAGAGCAATATTCATTCAGTAGAAACCATATTTCAAATTTTGAATTTTGACCTTTTCTTGGGCTAGTTACATGTGACAAAATACTCTCTTTGTGATGCTGGACATCAGCATTGAGCTGCAGCAGCTAGTCAGCCACATGATCGTGAAAATGAAAACGAACAACCAATACTCTACGGTGTACTTGTTGCCAGAGTTTTTTAATATGGTGTTTTCAGCATGTTTAAAGTAGGCTAGGCTAAGCTATATTTGGTAGATTAGGTGTATTAAATGTATTTTCCACTTACAGTAATTTCAATTTACAATGGGCTTACCAGGAGGTAACCACATTATAAGTCAAGGAGCATCTGGAGTCCAAAAGTCCCTGCATTATTGGAGTTTATAGTCTAGTGGTTGGAGAAGAACAGTACAATTAAATAATAAGTAAATTATATGGCACATAAGGAACTGTTAAGAGCTATGAAAAAATTAAAGCCGGGGAAGGGGAATTTATGAGTGGCAATGTGCCACGGTAAATAAGTGATAAGGGCAAGCTATATTGAGCACATAATTTTGAGCATATACTTCAGGGAGAAAAGAGAGTTATCCATGCAGATGTTTGAGTTGATGACCATCTCAGACAAAGGAAACATCTAATAGAAATATCCTAAAGCAGAAAGACCTTACACAGAGATAATGTCAGAAAACTTAAAGGAAAGAGTGAAACAGATAATGTGGGGCCATTTTAAAGGCATCATAAAGAATATGACTTTTACTCTGGATATGATAAAATATTAGAGTTTTGAATACAGAGCTGAAATGATTTGACTTCTGTTTTCAAAGGATCCTTCTCATTGCAGTGTGGAAAATGGACTGTAGAGACATAGAAGAGTAATGGTCATACCAGTGAGGGACTATTGCCATAATCCAGGTGAAAGATCTTAGTTGCTAATGTTAGTATTATAGCAATGAAGATGGAAGGAAGTTGTCCTGGGAATTTTTAAAGTAGACCCAAAAAGATTTGTAGATAGGTTGGATATGGAGTGTGAAAGAAAGAGAGGAATCAAAGATGTCATCAAGATTTTTGGTCTGAATGACCAGAAGTATGGAGTTGCAATTTATTGCAACAGGGAAAAACTATGGCTATAGTAGGCTTAGGGCAGAGCGAGGGTGCCAAAGAAATATTCAATTTGAACATGTTATATTTGAATTGTCTATCAGATGTGAAGAGGAGATGTTGGATAAGCATTTGGAGGAATACATATGGAGTTCAGAAAAGAGGTCTGGGTTGGAGATATATAAATTTAGTAGTCATGGATTTTAAAGCCATGAGACAAGATGGTGTGTAACGAGAAAGGAGAAGAGAACCAAGGAATGAGTCTTATGGAATTCCAACAATGAGAGCTTAAGGAGAAGAAGCATAACCAGCAAAAGAATCTATGACATGGTGAATAATAAGAGGAAATATAAAAAAAAGTGTGGTGTTCTGGAACTCATATGAAGAAAAGTGTATCAAAGAAAAGATGATCAACTGTACTGAATGATGCTGACAGGTCACATTATATGAATAATGAAAAATTGACTATTGGTTGAATCCAAATTTTGAGAAATAATTGGAGTGAAAATCCAATTGCAATGAGATTAAGAGAGAACAGGAGGAGACGAAGTGGTGAAATTGAGTATGGACTTCTTGCCAAGAGTTTTGCTATAAAGGATAAAAGGAAAATGGGGAGGTAGATTTTTTTTTTGTATGTTTGTTTAAAAAAATATTTTTAGAGAGGAGAAATTGAAACACATTTTATATTGTGATCAGAACAATCTAGTAGAGAGCGAAGCATTGAAGACCAGAGAGCTTTTTTGTGTCATTGAGGACTGAACCAAAGGTAAATAGTAGGAAAAACTTCCTGACCACAAGGGCAATGAGACCAGAACATATTCTTACAGAAAGTTGCTAAAAGTTATCCTGTAATATTTAAAAATATTAATATAAATAATGTAACAGATGGTCATGGAGTATTCCCAGCATTGGGAATACTGGACATACATGGATGAGTGAAACCCAGTTCTTAATTTTTAGGAATTCATTGTAAGACGGTGGCTAAGAGTATGGACCCTGGAGCCTGTCTGACTGAGCTGAATGCTGGCTTTACCATTTATTGGTTGTGTGGCCTCATACATACTACTTAAACTGTCATTGCCTAAATTCGCACATTTATAAAATGTTATATGAGAATTAAATTAGTTAATATAGTTATAAAAATACCTCATACATAGCAAGCGGTATGTGTAGCTATTTATTAGCTATTATTAGTCAAATGTTATAAGTGCTCATTTAATGGAGGTAAGATTAGAGTACCATAGCAGCATAGAAAAGAGAGTTGTTCATTTTGACTTAGGGGTCAGAAATAATCTCAGAATGATTTACAAAGTAGACACATTTAAATGGATCTTGCAGAATGAGAGTTTACCAGGGAGGGTAAAGCTGAAAAGAGACTTAAGAAATGGCTCAGAATTTGAGTTCATGGTGTGCTTGAGAAAAGGGAGATCAGGAGTGTAGTAAGTAAGATTAGGCTGGAAAGTTATCACTGGAGACAGGGTTGCACAGCCTTGAATATGTTCTACAGAGTGTGAACTTGGCCCTACCTACAGGATGCTATCACAGTGTTCTCAGAGGAAGTTAGTTACTCCAAAGAGTAAAACAAAAGTAAACAGCAATGGTTCCAGGCATCATGAACTCAACATGTTTAACTCTAAACTGGTCTCCATCCTCTAGTTTAGTGCCGGACACTCCAATTACATATTTTGCTCTTCTTGGTTATACTTTTCCATTGTCCTCAGTTTCTTACAATTTTTCATGTTCTCTCTCTCTTTTGTGTGCTTTAACCTTCTGTTCTCTCTGCTTGATTACTTCTTATCTTCAGAGTCAGCTTGGGCTGAGCTCTAGAATCCTTCCTGACGCTAGACAGGCAGTAAATACTTTTCCTACAGGGTCCCGGAGTGTCTGGACTTCCTGAGACAGAGCATTTATCCCACTTCATTTAGTTTTGTTCTCCCTAAAAAACAAAACAAAACAAAACAAGACAATAACAACAACAACAACAACAACAATCTTTGAAACTCCTCAGGTTCTCACACAATGCTTAGAACCCAATACACAATCATAAATGCTGAGTAAATGAGTAAATCAGTGAAATAATAAGTTTAAGAAAAAAAGTAGTAGGAGAATAAGGAAGATAATGTGGAGAAAGTAATGTTGAAAATCCACAAAGAGGTTCAAAGTATCTATTTCAGGTCCCCCCTTCCTACCCCCCACTCCCCCCCGCCCTGCCCCCACCAAAAGTAATCCTGGGAAATCACTTTACATTTTCTGGATTCATTGTTGAACATTTTAATCTTTGGAGGGTGGTAAGTTTCTTTTTTTAAAAAAAAAATTGAGGATTTGAAACATGAAATTAAAGGCTTAAACCAGGTTCAAAACATTATCTTCCTTAGGTCTAATCTAAATGAGAAACTTTCAGCTACAAAAGAAAACAGTGCTTGAATGAGAGCCTACTTTTTGATAGTGATAAAATCCAACTCATTAGGGATTGTTGTGTGCATAGATTAACTTCATCTTAAGTGTGGTCATCAAGGTCAACTCTTGGAGACATTCAGTGCCCTAGAGATGAAGGCAAATGGAATGCACTAAATTAACTACAGAGGCAGCTCAGCCTCCTCACTCAGGGTACTTGCTATCACTTTGTCTTCCCTAATGCTGCTGACCATCAGTTTACCACCTGGCTTCCACCTCTGGGCACAGAGCATTTTGGATGTGTCTTACAATCAGAAGGAACACATGTAAAATACATTTACCACTGTTTTCATTCCGACTTTAATTGCAGTTGATTATTTACATAACTCCCCATATATTTACCCCTCTCACTCAAATGTAAACTCCTCTCATTTTGTAATTTAATAAATGTTCAGAGAAGGAAGAAATTAATATTAGAGAGTATATACAGGCATCCCTCACTTTTTGAGAGTTCACATTATGCCACTTCACTTTTATGAAAAACCTACATTAGTACCTGTTTTTGCTAACCAAAAAGAATTTGATTAGGATTTTTGCCTTTTATGAAAAAAAGGCAAAAGCGAAAATACGTTCAGTATTTTTTTGCAGCAGCCCTCATAGAGGCAGTGCATATCCTGAGCAGTGAGAGTGGCCCGTCTGAGTTCCTTCCCAGGGAACTACACTCAGTGTTTTGGCACCAAACACCATAGTTTTAACTCTGTCTGTGAGTACCTGTGCTTCATCTCCATTTATTTTGTGCATTTGTTAGCAAGATGTTATTCTAAAGTATCAGAAAAGTCTAAATGAGCTTGGGAGGGTGTTATTCTTAGTGTAAAACTGGACATAATTAAGTGTTTGGATCATGGTGAACAAAATAGGCATTGTGTGAGTGTTGAATTTTGGGTCTGAGAATGCTCAAATATTTTCCAGGTGAGTTAACGGTAGTTGCTTCTTTGCTTTACACCATTTTAGTCTACGAAAATTTTCATAGGAACACTCTTGGACAGCAGGAAAAATCTGTGCATGGAAAGTGCTTAGTAAATGGTTGTAGGTTATTTTCTGCATTGAGGATAACAATATGAAAAAGAAAAAGCACACAGATATTTGGGCACTCAGTTTACCATGTTTTGCAAAATGTAATTAGGTGGCACCATTTGTATGGTCTTGAATTGAGGGTATTAGAATAGAATATTTGTCTCTTTTTATTTTTATTTATTATTTATTTATTTTTTTAAAGTTACTTAATTTTTTAAATTTTTTATGGTGACATTGGTTAATGAAATCTAATAAGAATTTACTATAAAAGGACATTAAATAAGGAAGAAAGGAGAATGTGGTTAAGGAAAATGGGAAAATTTACTCTGCTGCTTTTATTTTTTTATCTGCTAATCTTGGGGATGTTCGATTTTCCAATTATTATCAGTCTGTCTATACTTATATTTAATTTTGTATATTTTAGGAATATTTTTAATTAAGTTAATTGGGGTAACATCGGTTAATACAATTATATAATTTTCAGATGTACATTATAATTTGACATCTATGTATTCTATTGTGTGTTTACCATCCCAAGCTTCGTTTCCTTCAGCTACCATATATTTGATCCCCTTTACCCACTTTACCTCCCCCTACTTCCGTATATTTGACCCCCTTTACCCATGCTCTGCTGTTTTTAAAATGCTCTCTGAGATTCATTCATGAACAGGGTGTGGAATGTGAGACCTGGCAATATGCAAGCTCGCACTTACTGTATTCTATGAAAAATAAAACAGAAACTTACCTAGTTTGATTGAGATCTTGGCGTAGCCTAAAGAAGGCAAAGGAGACCTAGTTTTCTTAGCTGACTAAAGTCATAAAATGTGGGGAGTTCCCAAAAAATAAAGGGTAAGACAAGTTTATTCTTCAAACTAGAGATTTGTTGACAAATTCATAGCTGTGTTATGCTGCAGGATTATACACCTCCTCCAAATTCTTAAATAATACAAATGACATAGCTACTAGATGTTTAAATGTTTTATTATAGTCAGAATGACCTTAACATAAAAGGCATTCATTCATTTTCTGCATCAAAGGTCAATTCTTATGATCTTGTGGAGGACTCAAATGTTTCCAAATCTCTGTTTGTTTTTCTACTTCTACGTGCATTACTGATTTCATTTTGAATTTCTCACTTACAGTGGCATTCATCTCAAATCCTGCACCTAAAATCTCACTGTCATAAGCTATATGGCAAAAGCCTATCCAGTCTGTTAGCACCCCATTTTCAAGAAGTGTTTATCAGCCCTCCAGTGGAGCCCTTTGCCAGCCACCACTGCAGAAAACATGCCCAGAGATAAATGGATTGTGTGATTCATTGCCTTGGAAAGGGGGGGTGATACTTTCTGGAGGTAGGTTTGGAGAGGAAACGGAGGCTCTAAAACTTCACCAACACATTTTCATTACTCCATGAAATCCTCTCTATCTTCTACTAGGTTATCAATTCAGCTCACGGAGATTTTTCTCTTTTCTTTTTTATCAGCACCCAATCTGTGTTGCTCTCTTAAAGCAAAGCAATCCCTGGTCAAGGTCTGCCTCTCTGGAAGGCTCAGACACTTTCCCCAGACGACTAATCCTGAACTTTTATATTCAGATGGGCAAGAAACTATGTAAGAAGCCTTGTGCCATGACGCTATCATAATTTTTTTTTTTTTTAAACCAGGGCACTATTACCTTCTGAAAAGAAAGAGCTAACTCAAACACATGCTCATTTAAACAGCATAAAAGATGATGATATTAAAGGAAGATGTTGTTTTGGAAAGGTAGAGATAAAAGACAAAAAATGGACTGACATAAGAATTACAGTTTGCTTTTTAAGAAAACTTTCACCCAGAGAAAAAATTACATCATTTGGGATTTTAAAAACTTGGAAATAAAGATTATAAATTTTAGAATGTGATTTCTAAAAATAATAAGCAAGAGGATCTCATATCCTTCTATGTGAAAACTACTTTTTTGACTTAATCGACAAACAAATCTTCATTCGAAAAAACGAAAACTGCTTATTCAGTGACGCTGCTCACCAAAGGAATTATTCTTTGACTATGTTTTTAGTTGGGCGTGGAAAGGTAATTTTCTCCCTTGGCTGGAAGCTTGGAGAAGAGCCAAAGTGAACACCCTTGTGAACACAAAACAATTAGGAAAGATTCATTCTGAATCAGTTGGCTATCATGAACAAACTGGGATTTATTAATCTGCCCTGATTGAAATTACTTAAAATATAGATTTGGAAGTGAGTAAGGGAAGGAACAGGGTAAAAAACTAACCCTGGGACAATTAAATGTTTACATGTTCTGAAATCATAAGAATAGATAGACAAAAATGAACATTAATAAGAAATATAATTGGTTAGTACCTTTATAACTTTTTTTTATTGATCATTATTTTAAAAGAATTAGAAAAAGATTAGTGTTATATTTTCTGTTTACCAAATTTGGATTTGTGAAAGCATAGGTATAATTCTCAAACATTAGATATTCACAATATCTAGAATTCATACCTTTTTTTAAAAGAAAGAATTGTTTCATTTAGACTGTGCAAAGACAAGTTAATAACCACTTAACGTAGTTTTCTTTCAGAAACCAAAAATAGCTTTTATTTGAAAATACAACTTTCTATCTATGGCCATGCCACCCTGAACAAGTCCAATCCCATTTGATCTTGGAAGCTAAGCAGAGTTGGGCCTGGTTAGTACTTGGATGGGAGATCACTTAGGAAGATCAGGTGCTGTAGGCATAAAAAAAATAAATAAATAAAATAAGGGATTATAAGATGACAAGGTCCTTGCAATCTGTGAGGTCAACCAAGGGTTGCCTCACCTAAAAAATAAAATAAAATAAAAATACAACTTTCTTTTCCGACATTTACAGAGTTAAGGATTTTTTTATGAAAGCATTATAGTATGTAATAACTTTCTTTTATACAATATATATTTAAAAGCTGGGACAACATAAATTGTTATAATTAGTTGATTAAAATGTGCATGGGGCATTTGTTTTCAAAGTTATGAGCAAGTGGTCAAATTCTACACATCTAGCATGTTGGTACAACTACAAATAGCTTTAGGGTGGAGGGAGGCACAACTCAACCAACGCTTTTTAATTCACTAATGCAATTAGTTACAAGTGTTTTCAGTCGTAATTCTTTAAAGTCTTACAATATTATTTTAACTAATAACAGCAAAGGTCAATGCTGAAAAGTTGATCAGATTATAGTATAATTCAAAGGGCTATTTTTCTTGTAATAACATTTACTTGCTTTGATCATGAAAATATGTTATATGCATACTTATTGAAAATAAACCTCATGAGAGTTTGTCTTCTTGAGAAAAGTTTTACTGACTCAAATTTATATTCAGAATTTTGTATCTCTCCACTTTATACAAAGCAGAGTAACAGTTAGATTTCCAGATTGAGTTTATAGTTCTATAAAATAATCTCTGGCAGAAAAAACACAATGTTCCATATTCAAAGTTGGACAGATAAG
Source organism: Pteropus vampyrus (assembly GCF_000151845.1). Taxonomy (NCBI): domain Eukaryota; kingdom Metazoa; phylum Chordata; class Mammalia; order Chiroptera; family Pteropodidae; genus Pteropus; species Pteropus vampyrus. Next base: position 17,928,626 of record NW_011888784.1, read on the forward strand.
GAAAAGTTACTTTTAAAAGTTCTAATTAAAGGCTACTGAACCCATTGGAAGTCAATATTGACTTGAGATAAAGAGGCCTCTGTTCTTGTATTGAACAAATGACATGTCACTGAAATAATCTCAGTTTCGTTTTTCTCACCTGAAAAATATGGACATAGTCATCAACCAACATCCACTTGTTTAACAGGAACATTTTGTTTACAATGATAATAACTGAAAGAATTTTGAATTTAGAACACATGGTGCAAATGTAAAAGCTTTAAGTTGTATTAACATTCCACAAATTAACATATCAGAATTTTTACCTTAATATGTAGGTATAATTCCTATAAATTTATAATCTGAATAGTTTTTCCCTTCAATTTTTTAGGAAATATCAAATGAGTAAAGTTTGCCTTTCATTGAGAAAAAAATAACATTAAATGCCATTTTTTATTAAAATGCTCTTCTAGAAGAGATGATCAATTTTTATCTATTATCTTATGTCTGTACATTTTTATATGTCATAATCATATTGTATAAACCATTTTACATTATAATAGTTTTATTGAATAAGGTTTTGCATTTTAAAGGTATTGTCATATTCTATCTTATCTTATCAAAATGCTTTAAAATGTTTAATTAAGCCAATATATTTTGTGTTTTTGACAAACTTTCCCCCTGATTTTGTTGTTATTGTAGGTGTCCATTAATACCTTCATAAATGTCTTTTTACTGTTTAAAATGGTTTTCTTAGAATAACTTGGTTTTCTTAGAATAACTTAGTTTTCTCTTTCTTTCATGCATACTATACATTATAGAAGCCATTATTAAATTAAAAGGTAGTTTTATTTTCTTTTTATGTCTCTCTTCAATTAGTATGTTAACTTCTTAAAGGAAGGGACTATATGTTGGTGACATTTATGTTCTAGGCCCCTAGCATCTGAACAAATTTCTAGGAATGAAATAACTGTGATAGGGATTTCTTCATGATTCTTGAACTATATTCTTCCCAACAACATTGTATAATTTATAAAAGTGCCAACAATATTTTCTTGGGCCAATTTCACCACAATGTAGCCATCATCATCATCGCAAACACTTCTGGCATTCTTATGGGTGTAAAGTGTCATATCAAGGTTGTTATAATTTGTATTGTTTCTTATATTATCAATAAGGATAAATATTTTCCAAGGACTTTTGGAGTACTAATTTAAAAATAACTTTACTTAGCTAATATATGTTTATTTATTCATCTTATTTAGCATCTATTCAACATTTACTATTTGAAAGATATTTTATATCTCTTTCTTCTTTTTAACCCTAAAGTAATATTGTGGGTCAGTGATTTTTAAAATAATTTATAAAAAATAGTTTTTAAAATGATTATGTGAAAATAATACTATTACTATTGAAAGTGATTTAAAACTTGGCCTAGTTTATATACAATAAAATTTAATGACCCTGCCGCAATACCACCCCCAGAATTTTGAAAGAAGTTACTTCATTCAAAGATCCCAGCATTATAGGATAATATAAATAATATAGAATGAGAAATTTTAAACCTTAGCCTGCAGTTATTCTTTGGTTACGCTGACCCAAAAGTAATGCTTTCTCAACTCTTCACCCATTTATGTATTATTCACTGTCTCATCCATCTGCCTCTTGAACTGCAGTACCCAGCTAGAGGATACGTATAATATCTAACATGCCCTAAATTTCTGCATTCATTCTATTCAGCTAATTTACAGGCCTTTCTCTAATCTCTCAAGTTACAATAACAAAACACAGTTCTTTCCCTCAAGGAATTTAGAGTCTGTATTGTTCTCTCTACATGAAGTTTTATTTCTTCTCATTTTTTCCCTTCAAAGTATTCCCTAATGCCAAAGACCCAGCCCATTCTATAACATTTCCGTCAAGTTTCCCAGTCGCAGTTCGTCTCTACCACTTGTAACTTTCAGATAACTTTGTTTTTAGCCCTATTTTTAAGCACATGTTTTATTCTGTCCTTTTTGTAGTCATAGGATGGTATAATGGTTTAAAGCATACTCTGAAATCAGACTTCCTAGGTTTGAATCCTCTTTCTACATCAGTGCTACCTTGGGCAAATTTCTTCACATCTCTGTGCCTCAGTTTCCTCATCTATAGGAAGAACATTACTAGAACCTCGTCCTATATTTGTTGTAAGGATTAAATGAGATAATGCGTGTGAAGTGCATAAGGAAACACTCAAAGAATATTAGCTATTATCTTTTTCCTTAGTTCGTGAGTTTCTGAAAAAAAAAAAAAAGATTCTATTTTATTAATGTTTTCACCACTAGTAATTATCACATTGAACGTCTGGTAGTAATAATTTAATGAATAATATTTTAGGCTAGAACAAATTTCCTAATGAGTCCCTTTTTGGCTTTGGAAAACACTAAAGCATTCTGGATAAATCTGTAAAAGAGCAAATAATTAGACTGATTAAAAGTAAAAGTATTAGGAAGAAAAGTGAAATTACTTGAAAAAAACATGTCCTTGAAATTTAAGGTTTATTTAATGTGATTGACTTGCTGAGAAGATTTCTTAAAAAGTGAATTTATTTTTAATTACCAAAAAGATGCTGTATACCAAGTGAATTTATTTTTAATTACCAAAAAGATGCTGTATTTGGGATGTGAGACCCAAATACATCATATGCAACTGGAATTACCAGATCTGAGTCCAAGACTCCTCAACCAGTGTTAGAACACAGCTCTAAACCTCTATAGTAAGCTCATCAGAAAGGCTAAAATTAAAAGATGGAATATATTAAAGGCTGTTAAAAATGTAGAGCAGTTGGAACTCTCGCACATTACAGTTGGAATGTAAGTTGGTGAAAACACTTGAAACTCATTTAGCACTGTCTACTAAAACATATGAACATGTACCCACCTATGGCTTTGTAGTTCTACTTCCTTAATATATACCTATCATAAATGAGAGACACTGAAAGACACATATAAGAATGTTTATCATAGTATTACTCATAATATTCCCAAACTAGAAACTGCTCAAATGTCCATCAATAGTAGAATGGATAATATATTATAGTATATTTGTATAACGGAATACTATATAGCAATGAGAATAACCAATCCATAGCTACTCCCAAAAATGAATGAATTGTTTAAACATAATGTTGTGTGGAAAAAGCCAGATATAGAAGAGAACATACAGCATCATTTTATTTACTTATAGTAAATAAATAAAAGCCTAAAGGCAAAAAATAGGCAAAACTACGCCATTTGAATTCAGAGTAGTAGTTGCATTTGAAGTTAGTGATGGAGGGCCTTCTGATAATATTCAAGATCATGATCAAGGAGCTACTTACATGGGATCTAGTTACCTGATAAAAATTCATTGATATCCCATAAACCTAGTATAAGTGTACTTTCCATAGGTACACTGTATTTATTTTATGTTAAAAAAATAATTAAACCTTTCCTATGAGTCTAGATGGAGCTTCTTATAAATTTGTTTTATAAAAAAATGACTTTTTTAATCCCTTTAGAACTGCTTAAATGAAGCAACCCAACAAAATACACCGAAAAGTACCTTTCCTAATCCAAGAGTCTTTGCCTTCGTGTGTCCAGAGATATCTACATTTACTCTTTTCTGTCTGAAAGGGTAACTTTAAGGCTATCTTCCTAGAGTTCGAAGGGGGTGGGGAGGAAACTCTTCCCTAATCTTTAGTGTTCTCGCTCAGTCACAAAAGTACCTAACAATAAGCTCCACTGTTTACCCACCCCATCTAAAGACTTGAGGGCTTTTGTGTAAATGGAATTCTTCTACACCATAGGTATATCAGAAGAGGTCAAGCATCCTGGGCTGCATAAGGAATAATTAATATCGACTGTTATCTATTAATTGTAGAAAATGAGTTTACATTACATTTCTGTGTTCCTATTTCCTTGTGCTTGAAGTCCATAGAGGAGAGCCAATATTCTAATGAAAATCTGAAACTGGGTGGAGGCTGTAGATACCACACCTTTGGTGTGACTAGTGTGTTCTATCCATGGGCAAAGGAGAGGAGGGAGGTACACTGATGTGACTCTGCCCTACCTCTCCATTCTTTGCTCACTTTGTCAAAGACTTGTATATATACCTTTATTTCGCAGGAGGGATCAAGAAACAAGTAAATGTGTTCCAAAAGCAAAGTACCCAATATTTTCCATTTAGCTAACATGGAATAATAACATGAATTCCTACTAACTTGTTTTTTTATTGGGTGACTTTAGCTGAACACCAGAAATGAGCTTGATGCTGTCCACAATTCACTTATAATCACATTCTGTGAGATTATGAAGAGTTTGAAATACAATTAGTGTCATCCCTCCTTTCAATTATAATTAAAGTTTGTGTTTGTTGCCTATTCATGCTTGAAGTGAAAATCAACTTGCTGGCGAGAACCAGTGTTTTCACTCTAATCTATGGCAATACTGACTCCTTGCACAACAGTCAATGATATTTCCTTTTATCTGTCTCAGATGTTTAAATCTTTTCCACCTGGCAGATGATCTGACCAGCTCTTCTATTCATGGCAAAATTTGACTGCTTCTTCCTTCTTGTTACTTTCCAAATTTATCTCCTACTTACTAGTTTGATGAACAAGAATTATTTTTTTAGCCTGTAGATTCTCTCTCTCTCTCTCTCTCTCTCTCTCTCTCTCTCTCATATTCCCAAACAGTATAATCTTTAGTATCTTTTTTTCTAAACCATGTTCTTTAATTTTCCTCCAAGGCTATTGTTAATTACTTATATGAATGCTGTCATTGTTTCTTGTATTTCAACTTTTACTTCTCTCTTATTTCTTTCAAGTTCCCCACATTACAATCATTCTTATTTTTTCCTTCTTATACTTCTGTCATCTATTACATCACTCATGCTTAAGTGAATCTATTTCCATGTTAAAATAGCTTTTTTTTCTTTTTCTTAAATCTCTTCTTCCTCAAGCCCTATTTAACAAAGTATAAAATAAGGTAGTCCAGTTTTTCTCTATACACTTCTGTATCTATAATATGCTTGCTGGGTGTAGTCTATAATATTATCTGAGGAATTTATGGCAGAACTTTAAGAAGTTTTAACTTGCTAGTCCCAAACATGTAAAAAACAAAACTAAACAAAAAACCCTCCCTAATTTATTGGATTAGTATTTTGGAAATTTTTGGTTTTCAATTTATAAGTAACTGCATAAAACTTTCTATTTTGCCCATTTTCTATTTTTCCTATAGCAAACAACATCTGGAAAATTCATCACTTGAACCATTGCCCATCACCAGCTAGGATCTGTGCTATTGTTGCTTCTGTGACTTCAAATCTCAGTCCTGGTGCTTTTCCTAAATATTTAGAAAATATCCCAGGAAAATCCCTAATATTCGTTACGTTCACAGAGTAAGAAACTGAAGAGATAAGGACTAGAGATGAATGAATGAATGAATGAATGAATGAATAAAATGGAAGAAAGAATAATGATATACAGATGAGGAAAGGAAAGAAATGGAAAGAAGGATAATGTAAAAATGCAATAGAGACAGAGATGAAAATTCTGGTTGGGGGAAGTGTAAAGAAAAAAAAATGCTGAGATTGCATTTATTGTCTTCCAGATACTTTATCTATGCTTAACTGCATGGTCATATATGGGTTAAGTGGCTTGTATGTATCATTTGCAAAGAAGCACTATGATTTTTTGTTTTTTTTGTTTTTTCACCTGTAACACAAAGGTTCATTATTTTTCTAAGAAACATTTGATTATTTGGCAATCTAATGTACTATACATGAAACATGGGTGTTAAAATTTAGATAGGAGATTACTGACAAACATCATAGAATTTTAGACACAGAATAAAGAACAAGTGACTGGAAATGAACCAGTAAATTATTATAGGTGGATAAACACATCTAATTTTAAAGGAAAAATACCTAGGTCCAGAGGAACTCTTGATGAACAACAGTAGGGCAAAGAATTAATGGCTGCAATGACTGAGAAAAGGTTGATTTCCTCTTCAGGCATTGTATGAGTGAGAGAGAATTTAGGTATAACCCAGCTGGGACTGGATGGAAACATCTGGAAAAATATGATTCTTAGTAATGAACCATTTGTTTCGATTGTTCCTACGGGCTGACATTTCCCTTGAGGGGACTTTGATCTCTGACAGAGTATTGAATCTGGGATGGAAGTGATCATCCTGGCCATGATAATGAACTCTTCTCCTGTGAGAATCCCTAATCACAAAGAATAGATCAGAAAACTTGCTTTTTAATTATAATGGTAACAGCCACAACCATCTGTAATAGAGCATTATAGCTTCTAAAGTACATCATCGAATAATATTTCATTGGCAGGCAAGAAAGCTTTATGGGTTTTCATTTAAGATTATGAATTGAATTGAATAAGTATTTTAAAACCCACTTTTAAATTAGAATTTATCTTCTGATTTATCTTCTGATTTATGGGGCCATCTTTAGTTTCAAAAATTGAAGTCGTAATATTTCTCATAATTATTTTCTTCATATTTCAAGAAATGTAAAGAAAGAATTGGCATAAAAATTACTTTCCTCTGATTAAAAAATGGCTCAAAATTGGAAATTGGAATATCGAAATGGATCTCTTCCACCTTGTTACTTTGCTAATATTAATCAGTAAGAAAACTAATGTAATGAATCAAGGGAGAGAAATCTTCACAGATATGAGGCCTTGACAAAGATATTTGTCTTGAGTTTAAACTATCTTTGTAAGCACAGACTATACTTTAAATAGTAATCTTCTAGAAATCACATCATTATGATGGTTACACTTTAGTTGTTTTGCAACTAAGAATGGTTTGTAATGTCACTGGCCATTTTAACCAGCAAATGTAATAATAATTCATAAAAAGGAACAGCCTCCTGCAAAGGTTGAGGACAGATTTGCTTAAGGTGCTGCCACCTTCAGGAATTTTACCTTATGATATTTTGTATCTGTAATAGTGGAAAATACATTTCTGTTTAAGAGGCATTAAAAATTCTGTGTACTTAAATGATCATTTTACCTGATAAAAAAAGAGTCAAGTAGTACTGTTGATACTAAAAAATTATGTTTTGGAAAGCATTTGAAATGCATTATGTTACTCCCTTAAGAAAAAGAATGTCATACACATGGAATCATATAATATGTAGCTTTTGAAGCTGGTTTCTTTCATAGTGCCTTCGATATTCACCCAGTCGTAGAATATATCAATAGTTTGTTCCTTTGGTATGAATGTACCAAAGTTTATTTATCCATTCAGAAGTTGATGGAGTTTGGGGTTATTATGAATAAAGATGCTGAATAAACATTCAGGTACAGTTTTTTGTGTGTGAAGATAATTTTTATTTTTCCGTAGTAAATACCCAGGAATGGAACTGCTAGGTCATATGGTATGATTAATTTTGAAGAAATTGCCAAACTTTCCAAATGTGGCTGTATCATTTTATATTCCCAGAAGCAAAGCACGAGCATTCTAATTGCCCCACATCCTCACCAGAACTTGTCAGTATTTTTTAAATGTAGTCATTCTCATAGTTTTGTAGTAGTAGTTTACCTTAGTTTTAATTTGCATTTCCCAAATGACTAGTGATATAAGACATCTTTTTAAGTGTTCGTTTGCTATCTGTATATCCTCTATGGTGAAGTGTTTGTTTAAGTTTTTTTGCCCATCTTTATATAGGTTTTTATGTTTTCTTACTGTTGAGTGTTGAGAGTTTTTATACATTCTAAATACAAGGGATTTTTTTGGGTATGTGGTTTGCAAATATTTTTTTCCCAGCTTTTAGTTTGCCTTTTCATTTTCTTAGCAGTGTCTTACACAAAGCAAATATTTTAAAATTAGGTTTAGTTCAGTTTATCAATTTTTTTATGGAATAGATTGTGTTTTTTGTGTGTGTGTCACCTCTAAAAATACTTTACCTAACTCAGATCACAAAGATTTTCTTTTAATTTTCTTCTAAATGTTATATGATTTTATGATTTAAATTTAAGTCTGTCATTCAATGTCAATTAACTTTAGCATGAAGTCTGAGGAGTAATTTGAAGTTCATTTTCTTACCTATAGCTTTCTTATTGTTCCAGAGCTGTTTGTTGAAAAGACCAACCTTTCTCCAATGAATCACTCGTAGAATCTAGTTTACTTTAGGCATTTAAGTATATATGTATGTATGCCTTATTACTGCAGTAGAGGCTGCTACAAAAAAAAAAAAAAATCCTGGTACATATATCCAAAGTTTGTATTTATGATGAGTTTGTTCTAAAGCACAATTTTCTAATCAAAATGTAAAAGAATTTAAAATTTTACTAGATATTAATTAGATGACTTTCCGAGAAGTTGTAATAATTCACATCCCTACCAGGAATGAGGGAGACTGCCTGTACCTACTCATCCACACATCCTTTTCATTATTGGTAAAGTTTGAATCACTTATATTTGCCAACTTGGTGGGTGAAAGGTTTGTAGTATTTGTGATTTAAATATTAATCTCTCTGATTTTAATGAAATTGAAGTTTAATATTTTTATTGGCCATTTGTATTTTTCTTTCTGTGAACTCCATTCAATATATTCAATTTGTAGGAGCTCTGAAACTATCCAGTTACAAGAAGCTGTTGTGATTTTGAATAACAATCATTCACTTCTGAGCCCAAATGTTGCTTCTCTGTAAAATTGTAGAAATGTTTTCTCCATGGAGTTGCTGCGATGTTCACATGAAAATTACCAAAGAAAGTGACTTTCATATTTGCTAACATGTAGAAGCAAAACTATTTTGTCGGACTATGCCAAATTCTTATTGTTACTTCTTTCTGTTACTATTACCTTTTTTATTGGAATTTAGTTTCTATATCATGTTGCTCATAAATGGTTTGAGTATTTATTTCATTGCAATACAGATACAAGAAATTTACTTAAATATAACAGTTTACCGCTGCACTGAGGGGATGATAAAAAAGGGAGTGGAGAATAATGACATATATGGAAAAACAGCAAAGGGGAGCCCAGGCATGGAAATGAGCTCTTGATTTGAATCTTGTTTTCTTTTCTTACTGTATAACCTTGGGGCAGTTATCTAAAGTCTCTAAACCTTGATTTCTCATCTATAAGAGGGGAAAATAATACTTGCTTCATTTGTGGGGATTAAATGAGATAAGAAATCTGAAGTCCTTAGTACAGTGTCTAGCACATGGAAATCTCAGAATAAATGTGTCTACAATTATCTTCTACATTCATTCAGTTAGTTATAGAAAAGCCAATTGTCTGGCAACCTTGTTTTGTACATAGTCTACAATCAACCTTTAAACTTAATTTGATTACATCTATTTAAGGCTTCCCTTATTTTATTTGGCCAGTTATCCTTTGTGACTGTTAAATGTTCTAAAGACATAGAACATGTATATACATGCACATATGCACACACACGTAGAGGTAGTTGTTTTGTTAAGACAATTTAAATGCTTCTATTTAATTCTTTATTCATAAGAGAATCTTCTTTTTTATAAGTAGAGGATGGAAGCACAAAGTCCCATTTCTAGTTGATCATACTCTATAAAATACTTTGCAATTTGATTTTAAAAAATTACATTCACATAGAAATAAGAATATATATATATATACACACATGATATTTGTGACTATAAATAAAAATATATAATTCAAGAGAAGGACAAAATGATGTACATAAGAGCTTAATGTCTTCTATGCATTGTCAAGTACTTTTTTTTTTAAAAAAAATACCTTGATTGTTTATTAGGTGTAGAGATATTTAAGTCTTTTTTCAACACATTAACCATGTTTGTTTTAAAGTTATCTTTGTGTGTGTCCCTGGGTCTATAGTTATTTAAGAATATGTTTATTCCAGTAAATAGTTTCTTCTTTAATCAATCATGAAGTTATTCAAAAGTCGTAGTTGGATACAATAATTTTTATGTATAGTGACATTATAGCCCTCGAACTCGCTAAATTTCTTAGCAGTTAGAGGCATTTTTTCCTGATGCCTTAAGAATTTAACAAACATAATTATGTCATCTGTGATGAAAGACTGTTTTTACTTCTATTTTTCCATACCTCAAGCCTTCTGTTTGTCTCTAAAACATGTTGATCCAAAGAAGCCAGATACCAAAGAGTATAGACTTATAATTTTTTGTATCAACTTCATGCAAAAAATATGCAAAACTAATTTATGGTTATAGAAATCAGAAAGGCAGTTACCTCTGGGACAAGGGAGGGCTAATGATTGGAAAGAAGCATGGAGAATTTCTCTAGAGTAATAGGCAGGTTCTATATCTTGATCTAGATATTGGTTGCCTGGGTATGTATGTATGTATATATATATATGTCAACATTCATTGAGCCGTGCATCTAAGATTTGTGAATTCTCCTCTATGTAAATAGTACTTCAAAACAAAAACTTTTTTTTTTTCGGTGGGGGGGAGGTAATGAAGCAGTAAAGATTAAGTCAGAGCCCTCTACACAGTTTTATTTTGGCTCAGGACTCTATTCTTGACTAATTGGGAGTGGCAACCTGAAATCTAAACCACGAAACTCCCTGAAGGCTGTTACAGTCAAAGATTTACATCAAGATTTTAGAGAATTAAAAACTTAGTAACCAGCCCGAAGGAGATATGGTCACCTCCACTGGAATAGTAGGGCTTGAACACTTTTCATTTCAAATCTTGTTCAATATTGAGGTGCAAATGAGAATAATAAAAGATTCAATTAATAGTTTCAAAATTCAGGACTAGTTATATATAGATATACTATATATACATATATATACATTTGATTACTTCTTTCTGCTAATTTATGCTGATAGGAGATTATCTACATTAAAACTGTAAAGTGATGGGCTATATCCATTTGCAAGTAACTTAAATAGTGTGGAAATAGTCTATAATTACGTCTGTTTATAAATAGAAGATATCCATATGCAGTTGAATAAAATGTGCGCTCAGCACAGCTCAATGTGCGTTTTCTTTCCTCAAAGTAAAGAATGTCAAATAAGTAAACACGTGTGAATTACTTTAGATGAACACTAAGTTGAGTGCAAGGGACTAGCCCCTGATAGGAAAAGAATGTGGATCTGTTTTTCAGAGAAATGTTAAGGAGGTGCAATTTGCTTTCTAAAAGCAACCGTGATGAGACACAGAAAAACAGCCCTGTCCTAAAGCACAATGCCAGGCCCCATTTGCTTCAAACCATCTTCTATTTCTTCTTGATTTATATACAAATTTCCAACAGTACTAGTTTACAAATAGACAAATAGATTCAGTCTTTTAAAGTGTGAAAAAAAAAGAAGGTTTTAAAAACTCTTATAAAAACATTTGTTAGCTACATAGATACAAACTGAGTTAAGGAGAAATCACATTCTTCTTAAGGTAGACACACGGTGCCATAAGGTGAATAACCTCCCAACCTCCTGGCTTTAGACACGTACAGCCATCCCTTCTATTGATCATTTACAATTGTCTCAAGGACTCTTATACTGAAACTCAAGACTGTGAGTCTCTAAAATCCTGGGAAATCCACAGATGCCTTGGAAATTCTCTTTCTTTTTTAAAATATCTTAAAACCATTTAATTAATTAATTAATTGATTGATTGATTATTTTTTAAATTTTATTTTTTAAAAATTCTTTAATGTCACCACATATTTGACCTCTTGTATCTCATCTATCTCCTTCCTCCTCATTCTCTCCCCTCCCCTCTGGAAATTCCTCTTCTTGTCTAAGAAATCTCTTAAAGTTTGTAAGCTACTCTGGGCTTGACTGTTTTTCAGACTCTGCAGAGCCCATTTAACAGGGGGCTTAGGGCCAGTAGTCTGGTTAATCGTGAATCTTTAGAACTCTTTGGTATGGGGAGGAGATATGGTCATGCTGCATCTTGTCAAGAATTTGGGCTTCTGAGTTCAAGAAATATGCTCAAAACATGCCAGAGTGCCAAGGTGTATACTGGAGGAAAGGTTTGGTGATTCATTATTTTATTCTAAGAACTATCCTGGAATTTTGGGCCTATAGTTCAGGAGACTTGGCAATCAGACCAGAGCAAAGATTTAAATCTAGGTGTCTCAATTTCTGGCCCTTACTTCTCTTTAGGAAAAAAATCATCAATATGCTTTAAAAAATTTCAAAATTTTAAACGTACTCTTCAGTTCAAAAATTAAGATATAATCTACCAAATTTCTCCTGTGGAAGATAAGACTATCACTTAGCTCTTTTTTCAAACCAACAACTGTAAAATTCTTGTGTCATACAGACATTCCTCTATCAATTCATCTTTCCAATTCATCTATCTCATAATTTTTGGTGAGATGAAAATTTAGCGCTTATATTATTCTAACTATGTATTAATTGTTCACACTAAACTACATAGTACACTATTATCACATCTCCTTTTTCTTGTATTTTTTCACTTTTCCTGGAGTTAGTTAACAGTTGTGGCTTAGATTTCTTCTATGTACTTTTCATTAAATCTTTCTCAATACTTTCCAGAACTCTGAAAACTTAGGTAATCATTCACTCAGTTTTTAAAAATTTATTTGTTTGTTCGATTTTGTCCTTTTAGCTTTCCTCCTGGGCTTTCTCTCAGCTCCAGTTTGATCTGGCTGTTCTCCTTATCAGATTAGTTTTAGGACTCTTCCTCTCAGAATTTTCTGCTCCTTTCTCCTTTGTTGAATCTCTTGTTTTCTAGGCCCATGATTTCCACTTTCTTTTTTTATTCCTGTGTTTTGAGAGAGCAGCTTCTGAGAAAGGGTACAGTGGAAGTAATTATTTTGAGACTTGACATATATGAAAATGTCTTTATTTTGCTCTCACAGTTAATTATATGACTAGATATAGAATTCTAAATTAGAAATTAATTAGAATTTTAAATATATTGTCCATTATCTTTTGGTGACCGAGATTACTGTTCAAATTTTGTTATTTTAGTGAGTTCCCGGCAAAGAGATTACATATTTGTGTTTTATCTCTAATGTTTCATTCTCTCTATTATATCACATCGATTTTTTATTTCCTCAAATATTTTCTATCTGCTCAAACATGCTTATTTTTTTAAAAAGAGCCAGAGGTGAAACATTGAATTGTACTTTCAGAGGAGTGTAACATGAATAATAATTTTTTTGAAAATACAAATGAGTTTTGATAGAGAGGAATCATAGTACAGTTGGAAAAAGAAAAGTAAATAAGTCAGGAGAGTTCCAGAAAATATCAAAGGACTCTGGAGTTAGTAAAACACTTTATCGCTTTTCTACTTTAGTAGTGATTTATTTCTTTTTATTTTGTCTCTTAAATTTAAGATGGTGACCTAAAAATTGTTTGGACAGTTCTATAGTTCTGTACTTATGTTACCAGAACTTTCTGAAACAAATTCTCTAAAGGCTAGTGATTGACTTACAGTTTTAGTCAATCAGCTCTTTACTCAAATATCACTTCTATGATCAAGGTATTAAAGATAGTACCTGCCATCACTTTATATTAACTTCTCCTGTTTAATTTTCTTCATATCAATTCCTTAAATTATACTACCTTTTGTTTACTTTTTATCTAGTTCACTGCTGTATCCCAGCACTTAGAACATTGACTGACATGTGGTAGGTGCTCAATAAAGACAGTGAAATGAGTGAACCCAGTGGGTAGTAAGCTCCATGGGAACAGAGACGGTCTTGTTCAATATTGTATCTTCAATCCCTCATCCAATGTCTATAGGTATAGGTATTCCAGAAGCCTGTGTTGAACGAATGAATGAATGAAGTCATGGGTGAGAATTCTTTAAATTTTTAATAAAAATATTATTTTGCAACCTTGAAGGACCTCACACAATTAAAGAAAAGGCATTAATGCAATGGAACTCAGTATGGCTGATAAAATTAATTATTTTCTCTTCCATAGGGGAACCTCAGGATCTGAACTGCAAGTTCTGAAGATTAATAGTATGTTCCCTCACACTTGAGAGAGTGAGCACATGCAAATGAACATGACTACTAACATAGTTAAAAAGTGTTAAGTATACCTTAAGGTCAATGTCAATTCATAGTCTCTTCGGAGTTCTATCCATGGCAGATACGCTGCTACTTCTTTTTCATCTCTCTATTTGGAGATATTTATGATTTATATAAATTTGGGAAAAGCAAGCAATAATTTTGTGCATTATCTATGAATAATATAACTAGAATTCTACTGATTTTTTTTTTAATTAAAGCAATATGAAAAGAAGCGAATATTCTAAGAAATGGACCATTCCTTGAAAGTGCAATCAGCAAATGCAGATGAGCTCTGGAGAATATAGACAGTTGTTACAGTAAACATGGGGTGGTTGACATTCTCATTTCTCTGTCCATAAATGTCCCATAGTGAGTTTTATATTTCTGTTGGCTAAACAGATTTCCAATGGTTTTCTTGATAAAAATATTTATATAATATATATTTTTAGAAATCTCAAAGAAAAAAAAGAATCTACATTCATCAAAATTTTAAGAAAACACTCACTGAAAGAGTACTCCATTGCTAATTTTGATGTTTTTAAGAGCCAAATGTGTGTTCTGCCTTTAATCTGAGGGTTCTGCTTCCAATTGGCAGTGCTAGCAAAACAAGGGATGTAGTTGCCCCTAGGCTGAAGACAAGATCCTACCTGTTATCCTCTCTGAGCCTTAATGATGTAGTCCAACTCTCTGATTCAAACTGTGGAAGAGTGAGATTGTGGTCAGAAATAAGAGATTCCTAGTATGGATGTACTTAATATG
>NW_011888784.1:17944867-17947597 GCF_000151845.1 Pteropus vampyrus
GCTATTTAAAACCTTCTAATAATAGCAAGGAGAAAAAAACATGTACATTTGTAAATCCTTAGGTGACCCAACCTTTGCTGACCAGTCTGACTTCATTTCATATCACTTTCTCTGTCATTCACTGCTCTCTGGCCACTCTCACTGTCAACACAGCCAGATGACCTGGCTTCCTTTTGTTATTGAGATCTCAGGCTCCACTCCTCATAGAGGCCTTCTCTGACCATTGAATCAAGAGACACTGTTACATTCAATTATATCACACTATTTTGATTCTCTATTGAGTACTCATTTCCATTAGATTTATCCTTGTATATTTATTTACAGGTGTGGTAGATAGATTTTAAGGTAGTCCCCATCATCTCTATTTCTTGCTATTTAAGTCCTGTGTAATCTCCTCCTTTTAGAAGTATGGGTAAGACCTCTGACTTGATTCTAACCGATAGCATATGGCAAAAGTGTTGGTATGTCACTCCCAGAAGTAGGTTCCAATATATTGAGAAGGTGATGGGATGTCATTCCTGTGATAAGTGTGCGTTATAAAAGACCTAATTTCTCTACTAGACTTGCTCTAGAGACTTCCTACTTTGAAGAAGCAAGCTGCTGTGTCATGAGAGGTCTCCATGGAGAGGGCCATGTGACAAGCAACTGCAGGTGGCTTCTTGCAGATGCATAAAACCTTGAAACTCACCGCTCTGTATCTGCAAAAACTAAATGCTGCTGACAACCACATGAGTTTGGAAGAGCCCTGAGCCTCAGATGACAACACGGGCTTAGTCCATACCTTGATTTCAGTCTTGCGAGACCTTAATCAGAGGACCCAATTAAGCCACGTTTGGACTTCTGATCCACAGAAACTAGGAGATAATAAATGGGTGTTGTCGTCAGTTGCTAAATTAGTGGTACTTCATTACACAGCCAGAAAAAAAAAACAAATACTACATCAGTTTATGGTCTCTCTCTCCCCAGTTTGATTGTAAACTCCATTATTGAGAAGAGTACCTATCACCACTTAGCAAGTGTCCAATAAATATTCATTGAAGGAATGAATGAAAATATTTAGATTATGAAGTATTTAAAATGGCAACTAAATTCTTAGATAATCTAGTGTGTGAAAATTGAAAATGCAATAATGAATCAGTGGAGTGGGGGACAGCACGTAATGTAGTGGTCAAAGTATGGGCCTTGCAGTTGAGCAAACCTGTATTTCAATACCAGGTCTCATTAGATTATGACTTCGAACAAGCAATTTTACCTCTGATCTTTTGCCTTCTCATCCCTTAAGTGGTGATAATAATACCTACATCATATAAGAAGTAGATCATTAAAAAGATTAAAAAAGATACAGTATCATAGATACTCGAGAAGCTGTAGCTATAAGTTCTACTTATCTATTTGTTTTAAAGTTATTTCCTAAAATCAAATAGAAATTCTAAATATCATTTGATCTATGACATTTTCAAAATTACTTTGATAAGGATTTTGGAAGTCATATTTGCTATAAGGAGGAAGGACAGAAGACTACTTCTGTAGTATAAGGCCATAATTTAGAAAGGGATAAACATAAACCAAAACACAATGAAGATTAAACTGAGATTTAAAATAATACAGAGACTGAAAGTGTATCATAAAAATATATAACATTTATTGAGAGCTTATAAGATAGCAGGCACTCTGCTCAGTGTTTTAAATGCACAATTTAATATTTATAACACTGAGTTACAATGCTCATTTTATAAGTGGAAAAAAAAAAAAAACATTCAAAGATGTTAAGTAGCCTGTTTTCCCTCAGATCTAAGCTTCCTGTCCTTTTCTTGTGGCCAATAGGAGTCATTTGTGGAATATTAGAGAATAGGAGAAGGGGAGAAGTTAGGATATTTCTCTTCTTCTATTTGTGCTTCCTCAAGCATCTCTAGAAACAGCTACTTCTCCTCCTTGACTCTAGCTCCTACCAGATGGGTCTCTCTCCAAAGTCTCAGCTCTACCAGGCAGTACCTCCATGGTTCTGGCTCCCTTTAGGCTTCTGGGTCCTTTAAAACAGCATCATCTCCCCTCAGTCACTCCAGCCATGAAAGAAGGAGCCTATTTTTGACAAACTCTAAATAGTCTTATAGGTTGTCATCTTAGCTCTTCTACCATTTGAGTAATCAATTTTCTTATTTAAGTTCTTTTATTTGAAACAAAGTGATTTCTGTTTCCTGGCTTCATCCTAATGGATTCAAATTTCAGATATAAAATTCAAACCTAAAATTTAAATAGTCTCCAAAGCCTGTGCTTAACAAAGACTCTACAATGTCAGTATGAAAAGAAGTAATCTACTTCAAGGGCAGAAAAACTGAATATGACTTATGCAATTATTTATGATACGATCACAGTATTATTACTTAACATTCATTATATAAAATAATATCTGAGACTGTCAGGAATCAACACAATGTTATTTAGCAAGTATTATACTTTATATACAAATATTAATGCTTACTATTTTTAACAATAATTAAACATTTTATTTGATAATACCACTTATATTCATAATATGAAACATGCTATTCTATGTATGACATGAATTGTATTTTGTTGAATAAAAATTTAAATACTTGAAAAGGAATAATTCATCACTACAATTCTACAAATTCTCACTATAATGGAAAAATGGAAAAAAGGAAACATCATATAATTAATTGACATAATTGATTTTTTTTTTAAAGGATGAGTTAGGGTTTAACAACAACA
>NW_011888784.1:17947647-17951325 GCF_000151845.1 Pteropus vampyrus
AAAAAAAAACAAATACTACATCAGTTTATGGTCTCTCTCTCCCCAGTTTGATTGTAAACTCCATTATTGAGAAGAGTACCTATCACCACTTAGCAAGTGTCCAATAAATATTCATTGAAGGAATGAATGAAAATATTTAGATTATGAAGTATTTAAAATGGCAACTAAATTCTTAGATAATCTAGTGTGTGAAAATTGAAAATGCAATAATGAATCAGTGGAGTGGGGGACAGCACGTAATGTAGTGGTCAAAGTATGGGCCTTGCAGTTGAGCAAACCTGTATTTCAATACCAGGTCTCATTAGATTATGACTTCGAACAAGCAATTTTACCTCTGATCTTTTGCCTTCTCATCCCTTAAGTGGTGATAATAATACCTACATCATATAAGAAGTAGATCATTAAAAAGATTAAAAAAGATACAGTATCATAGATACTCGAGAAGCTGTAGCTATAAGTTCTACTTATCTATTTGTTTTAAAGTTATTTCCTAAAATCAAATAGAAATTCTAAATATCATTTGATCTATGACATTTTCAAAATTACTTTGATAAGGATTTTGGAAGTCATATTTGCTATAAGGAGGAAGGACAGAAGACTACTTCTGTAGTATAAGGCCATAATTTAGAAAGGGATAAACATAAACCAAAACACAATGAAGATTAAACTGAGATTTAAAATAATACAGAGACTGAAAGTGTATCATAAAAATATATAACATTTATTGAGAGCTTATAAGATAGCAGGCACTCTGCTCAGTGTTTTAAATGCACAATTTAATATTTATAACACTGAGTTACAATGCTCATTTTATAAGTGGAAAAAAAAAAAAAACATTCAAAGATGTTAAGTAGCCTGTTTTCCCTCAGATCTAAGCTTCCTGTCCTTTTCTTGTGGCCAATAGGAGTCATTTGTGGAATATTAGAGAATAGGAGAAGGGGAGAAGTTAGGATATTTCTCTTCTTCTATTTGTGCTTCCTCAAGCATCTCTAGAAACAGCTACTTCTCCTCCTTGACTCTAGCTCCTACCAGATGGGTCTCTCTCCAAAGTCTCAGCTCTACCAGGCAGTACCTCCATGGTTCTGGCTCCCTTTAGGCTTCTGGGTCCTTTAAAACAGCATCATCTCCCCTCAGTCACTCCAGCCATGAAAGAAGGAGCCTATTTTTGACAAACTCTAAATAGTCTTATAGGTTGTCATCTTAGCTCTTCTACCATTTGAGTAATCAATTTTCTTATTTAAGTTCTTTTATTTGAAACAAAGTGATTTCTGTTTCCTGGCTTCATCCTAATGGATTCAAATTTCAGATATAAAATTCAAACCTAAAATTTAAATAGTCTCCAAAGCCTGTGCTTAACAAAGACTCTACAATGTCAGTATGAAAAGAAGTAATCTACTTCAAGGGCAGAAAAACTGAATATGACTTATGCAATTATTTATGATACGATCACAGTATTATTACTTAACATTCATTATATAAAATAATATCTGAGACTGTCAGGAATCAACACAATGTTATTTAGCAAGTATTATACTTTATATACAAATATTAATGCTTACTATTTTTAACAATAATTAAACATTTTATTTGATAATACCACTTATATTCATAATATGAAACATGCTATTCTATGTATGACATGAATTGTATTTTGTTGAATAAAAATTTAAATACTTGAAAAGGAATAATTCATCACTACAATTCTACAAATTCTCACTATAATGGAAAAATGGAAAAAAGGAAACATCATATAATTAATTGACATAATTGATTTTTTTTTTAAAGGATGAGTTAGGGTTTAACAACAACAACGAAAAAGACAAGGAAAATAAGCTTACTTTTAGTGATTGCTGCAGTTAAATTGATAAAGATTTTTCAAGACATGCTATATTTATTGCATTGTTATATGTATTCCTGGTTAGACTCTCAAGTCCTTGCTTGCCTTTGTTAAGTCATTCTTTGTTAAAAACAAACAAATTCTCATCTGAAATTGTTAAGAACTAATCCAGATTTTAAAAGGCAGCTTAGAAGCCAAATTCACAGAGACAGAATCATTTACTTCTATTAATACAATAAATAACACCAACAACAAAAACTGTATTTTGGAAGGTGATGCTGAAATAGATTAATGATATAAAAAGGATAAAAACTGAAATATTCGGAAAGATTTTTCTTTCTGATAATATTGGCCTACGTAATACTTTTAGGTAGTGAGGTTTCTTTGTCCCAAAAGCCATCAATCTTATATAATATTTTAAATAAAATAAAATGTATTACTACTATAAGATAAACTATTACATTTGACATCTATGCAGACCCAAACTCAAGTCTATAAGTAGCCTCAAATTTAACTGAATTGCGCATAGTATCTTTACATACTTCAAAATCATTTCTGAAAAACAAGTTAAAAATCAAGACTGAAAAATGTAGATTTATGTTCATTTATTCAGATACCAGGAATCTGAAGATTAACAGTTTTTTTCTAGTTCTGAAAAATTCTTAGCTATTTCTTCACCTAACATTCCTATTATGAAACATTGTAGCCTCTCAGGCTATTCTTCTTGATTTTTGTTTTGTCATATATCTTAAAACTCTTTTATCTTTCTGGGTTGCATTTGGGTAGAAGCATACAATCCCATCTTTTAATTTCTTAACCTCTCTCTTTGACTATGCCCAGTCTAGAGTATTGCTAATCTGTTGTGTTTTTTTTAAAATTTCATCATTGAGTATATTTTGTTTTTTTAATACTATTTTTGTATTACTCTCAATTACAAATTATTACAAATTACTTAGAAATAATTACAAATTACTCTCATATTTTAATTTTGTCTAAAATAATTACATTTCTGATTGTCGATTTTGTTTATTGTCTTTCTTACTGCCATGTTTGCTTGCGTGGTTTGGAATTTTGATTTGTAAACTCACTGAAATGTTTGTTTATTCTCTCTCCCCCTCTCTGTTCCTATTCAACCTTCTCTGTCTTTTGCTGTTTTGAGATGACTTGTAGAGCTTAAGGCCATGTTGATTATTATAGTCATGGTTTATGGCTCCTACTCTGTTCTTGGCAACATGCTGACCTAATTACTAAGCTAGGGTGCTTCGGCCCAGTTACTGACTGCAAAACTGTTTCTGTTCTTTCAACACTCCTAGTCACTTTGTATAAGCCTTAACCCTAGGCAGTAGTTGGAGGTTATTAAGCCTCATTTTAAAGGTGGTGGGTGTTGCCTCTATAGCATCTAGATTTAAGCAATTAGCCAGGCTCCAGTCTTCTATGTCAGAAGCAATCTTTTAGTGTTTATCTTTAAATTTTAAAACACACACACACACACACACACACACACACACACACACACACACATCTATTTTATAAGAAAGTCTAGAGTTATTTTGTATTCTATTCTCTTCCAAAATAAAGCGAGGACTTTACTACACCTTAGTTATCCACTAAACAATGTCCCTATTTCTGGCCACAATTACATTTATTTTTTTATCTTTTTTTTTTTTTTTTAGCACATTCATGTATTTTTACTTTCCTTTTTGAAAAATATACTTTATATTTTTACAAACATGGCAGTGATGAATAGCAGTGTTCAAAAATACATTTATATTGTCATCTTAATCACTCTCTATTGTCTGTAATTGTAATACTGTTGCAGAGATAAAGAATATGAAGAGATT
>NW_011888784.1:17953919-17956251 GCF_000151845.1 Pteropus vampyrus
CATTAATTTGATACTCGAAGTGAAGAATGAACAGCTATATGATCCATTTATTTTGTTTAAGAAAAGTATGAGTTATCATTCATAATGATCATTTGTATAATTTCTACCACTGATATTTATTATTATTTATATCCAGAATCTTATCCATAAATATTGTTAAGGTTCTCGATATAATTATATGTATTATAATTACATAATGTTGATTACTATTATCATTAGCTATAGTGCTTCTATCTTAGATGACATGATTTAAAGAAGAAATGAAGCATTAGAATCACTCTAGGAATTTACATACTATTGGAGATTTCAGTTAACATTTTGAAGAAACAGCTACTCATTTGTAAAGCATTGATCATATAACTAGAGAATGTTTGGAGTATATAAAAGTGCTAATCAGATTACCATTTTGATTTTGCATGTTTTCTTCAGCAGAGATTGGTATCAGATATCTTCGTTTAAAAAATGGGAAAACAATAACGATAGTTGACACCTACACAATCACCCTTACTCCATGTCATTATGAGAATAAATGAGTCTTTAACTTAAAATAGAAGTGGAAGTAAGCTTAGAAATGTGTATCACCATTATTACACAATAGCTCTAAATGCACATAGAATTTGATGTGTTTGTTATTACAGGAGGTCTGAGGACATTATTTCTTGTTCCAGCTCTGTATGGGGCAGGAAACAATGAGAAAGGTATTTAAACTGTTTCGCTTCTCAGAGCCCTCCATGAGGAGACTATCTCCAGTATTGTGAGGTCATGTCTCACCTGAAGGATTCATTTGTCTCCACACCCATGAAATCTCATTTTCTCTGCTGACACTGCCAATTTAAATTTACTCTGTGTGTGATGTAGACAGATGTCTGCTAAGAGCTGGACTGACTCCCTTAACACTTCACAGAGGGTGGTGGTTTTTAATACTTAAGTGGTAGTTAGCAGCTCTGACTCTTGGCCTTAGATTTATCACTGCCTGGTCTCTTCAAATCTTGACTAATATTTGGTACTCAGGCTAATTTCTTAGAATCTTTTTCTTTCAGGAGCAAGAAGAAAAAAATAAAAAATGTTCTTCAGTTGACTCTTCTTAAATATGGTAAAATTAATTATTAATTTATAGTAGAGCTCTCTCCCAAGAGAAGAGTGATGATATATATTGTCAATGCTGTTGCAACACCTCCCCATGTTCCATCTATATTCTATGCATTATCTGAAGGAATATTTCTAAGTGGCTAAATTCTCATTTTTCACCACTCCTTAAGGCATATAGGGAAAGCAGTAGCTCCACAAAGTTATATTTAAAATATTAATGAACCGTAAATTTTATATATTACTGCAAAGATTTATAAATTGGTTAGAATTTAGTCTACAAAGTGTATTTGTTTCACATAATTCTTTTTCTTTTAATCAATTAATTAATTATTTAATTTTTGGCTCTTTATTTTTTTCTTAGACTTTCAGGCAAAGCTCATTCTTGTGAGCATCCTTCGGCTTTCCTGAACGTGTTGTCTTGGAGAAAAATCCTTTCAGCTAAACATCTGGGCTAACAAGAACCTCTTCTAATACATGATGCCTTTGCCTCTGGCAACTGGTCAAGATGTCTTTACTTTCTGCTTTCTAGTCAAAGGTATAGCTGCTAACATGATGTTTTTCTGAGACAGGCTATAAGTGGAATTTACCCTATCTGAGCCATCTTTTTTCTGAGGGTGCCATTGTGTCTTTTACTTTCTGTTTTCTCTGTCCTAGCTAGACCAATTTCTAATGGATTTTCCGGCTTCCATTTTGTTCACTTAGTCCTCTAAGCTCAGTCCTTCTGAATATTTCACCTGGGTTCTGTGTATCACTGTCCAGTTCTAATTTATGATACATAGTTGTGGCTAACAAATCAATAGCACCTACTTGCTTTGAGTTAGTCAGTCAATAGTACCGTGAATTAATTTCTAAAATATCCCACAACGTCAAGAGAAGATTCAAAGTTTGGTGGTGAGATGTTCTCTGCATTAGCAGTGGTGTCAGGCCTTATTTTGAAATAAAAATTTAGGGTTCCAAGCATTATAGGAAATATTTAAAACTTTTTTTAATGTTAAAATATTTACCCAAAGTACAAATTAAACTCAAGCTAAAAATATTAAGAGCTAACAAGATTGCACATAGATAGGCTCTTAAGACTGAAGGTGTTATGGAATTTAAAAAATATATTAAAAAAGAAATAAAATGAATTTGAAATAAAAAGCAGGGTTTAAACTAACGACAAAAATTAGATTCTCATATAAGTAAAATAAATGTAAGCTAAATGTTCACCAAGGCCAAAAGAAGCCCCACCGTTTTTTTTTTT
>NW_011888784.1:17956301-17958774 GCF_000151845.1 Pteropus vampyrus
AAAGAGATTTACATTTAAAATAATATTAATAACATAAGATTATTAAAGGAAATATTCACTATTCAATCTTCTTTCTCTCCTTAATATAGCTAATTTGGTTTATACCCAAATATAGTTGACAAATTAATGATGTCCTTTCAATCTGTTTGTACTAGAAAACTATGCAATTATTATAAAATTTTGTCATATATCACATTATATTAGAACTCCTCTGGAATTAATTTTAAATATTGTATCAAAGTTTTTGGTGACAAATTTCTGTCCTTTGCAATGGGTTTGATTTTTAACAATGACCAAAATCATTCAGAAACAAGTTTCTACATTAGTTCTATTACTTAAGCTGACTGATGAATTTTTAGATCATAAGGAAACATTTTAGAATAAAAATTATAAAGTAAGTCTGTCTCTTTTTGTGATTTATAAGTTGGGTCTACAAGTAGTTTCAAAAAAAGTACTTTAAAAAATGCTATGCTGTTATTTTAGCTTTCTGAAGCAATTACTTTGATGCAAACACTCATTTAAATAGTAGATCCCGGCATATATCTTAAAAAATTAATAAAATTTCCTAATTTTCATGCCTGAAGAAGTAGAATCTACTAGTCAAGATGCTTGAGTTCTTATTTCAAGATTTCCCATGAAATAGCTCTAGTTTCTTGAACAAACGACTCCCCTTCACTAGACTCAATGTTCTCCACTGTCAAATGGCAGTTGGTGGTGGGTAGCCAGGACAAAGTTTGGGGAAAATTTTTTTCAAATTTTGTCTAGTGATATATTTATAACATTTACATTTTTTTCCATATATTCCAAGTTAGTTTCTGTCATTTAACCTTTGTTTTTCTAAGTTAAATAATAAGGATGCATTTTATAATTCTGCATTAGATGTTATTTTCTTAAACCTTTAATTGTTTGATAATTCCTTCATTTCATTTTAAAATTCAGTGAATTAAACTGGATGATAACCTAAATGACATATAACATAGCAGAAATTTACCTTCAAGCTTTCGTTTGAC
Source organism: Pteropus vampyrus (assembly GCF_000151845.1). NCBI lineage: Eukaryota > Metazoa > Chordata > Mammalia > Chiroptera > Pteropodidae > Pteropus > Pteropus vampyrus. The sequence continues at coordinate 17,957,312 of NW_011888784.1, forward strand.
ATTTTTGAATATTTTCCAAAGCCATGTCAACTTGCTCAAAACACTGTTTTGCTGAATCATTCAGCATGTGGAAAACTGGGACTCCCTTCTTTCCCTCCTCTACTCCAAACACCCTGGCTTTTAAAACCAGGCTTTCATGCCACATCCTTACATGCTCTCTGAAATGTGGTAAGGTTCCTTTGATTTTTATTCCAGAAATTGATTTTGTTCAATAAATAGTAAAATACCATTTATCATCACAATAGAAAGAAAAAAAAAGTAACCAATTTTTTCCCTTTGTTTCTCACTATTTTTTACTTTACTAATAATAAGCATAACACCTTTAAAGCCAAATTCAATAATGAAATTAATGAGATGCAGCCAGTATCTGTATCTAGTAAATCCAAGAAAATGGACTGGATAATGATAAATCAGTTCAGAAAAAATAAGAAGTTACCAAAAAGTTAATAATAAGGACTATTAACTTTTAGATTTTAAGAAATTTGGTGAAATTTTCATCTCAAAATTTTAGTGAAAAAAGTTATTTCTTTGATAAATTTTATTTAACATCTAGGGAATGGTATTGATAACTTAATTAGTAAAAAGGTAATTTTTTTTTCTACAGTGATACTATGATGATTTACTTTTTAATGATTGTTTAATAATCTCTTAGATAAAAATAAGGCAGAACAATGGTTGGTGAGTTCAATGACTTTCATTTTACTTTATCGATAAATCTCCTTTATTCCTAAAATTGCACTTCCTCAAATTTCCTTATGCCACTTACTGCAACTGATCAATACGGAAGAGCAAGTCTATGACTTGTGGAGCAGACAGATAGGAATAGAGAAGACTACGATTTTCTGTTTGTTTTTTTTTAAAGACATTCGAAGACAGACTTCTTAGATTTCCTGCCAGTTGATGATAGCAAGAGGATCATTTTTAGTTGAGATTTGAGATTATAGAATTATCTATCAGTACAGAATTCTAATTGTGATCAATTGACTCCCTAGATTTTTGAAAATGTCTTTTAAGGCATTGCTTTGGTTCCATATTTTTTTTATTTCCTGAATTTACATCGAGAAACTTATCTATCAATATTTCTGTTTCAGTCATGAGAACTAAATCTGACCTTAGTTCAGAGGGGTTGAAGGAATTACTTTTAAATAATTTTTGCTTTTCATCTGGTGTTTATCTTGTGTTCGAGTAGAAAATTGGGCTTCTGCTTTGTTCCATGATAAAGCAGCCTGTCTGGCATCTTTCTGCTTGCTATCTTCCTGGAACCACCTCCCCAACCCCACCCTGCATATTTCACTCTAAAGCCCAGTACCATAATGGTACACACCCCGCTTAGAGCATACATGTGACTGAAAATTCCTAGCACCATCTAAATCTCTTCTTGTACTAAATAGCAGGTTTACCTCACCAAACATCATCTATAGTACAACCAAAGAAAGTGGAAATAATTTTTACTCCATCAATAG
>NW_011888784.1:17958824-17970488 GCF_000151845.1 Pteropus vampyrus
TTTGTTTTAGTTTAGAATCTAGTGTTGTGCAAAAGTCAAAGTGCAAAAGAAGAAAATGGAAATATCGGTCACACAGGCTGTTTGGGCACCAAGTTTCACTGAGAAAGAGCTTCTCGCTGTTTCCTCAGGGAGGAGTGAGGCTAAAACCTCATACTTTGATTTCCTATGTCTTCCTTTACCATTTAAATAATCGTTAAAAAAAAACAGCAGGCACAAAATGGAGTCATTTTTGTCAAGCCTCACCAAGACTTCCTACCTATCCTAATTGCAATTTCAGCCTCCCCAGGAATGGGTTTAAACCAATCAGTCCGGAATTTCCTGATCAACACTAGTCAAATAACCTGTCTCATAAGATCCCTGCCTTCCTTATCCCAAAGAAAGGTGACCTTGCCTAAAACAATCCTTTCTTTTCTTTTGCTAATGTTTCTTTTCCCACCAGTTTCTGCCTATAAAAACCTTCCATTTTATACAATTTCTCTGAGCATCTCTCTATTTACTAGATAAATATGTTTCTCCATTCATGAATTGTTCAATAAAAACAATTAGATCTTTAAAATTTACTAGGTTGAATTTTCGTTCTTTAATTTAAGTTTAAAAAAAATTATTCATTGCTATTTCATATTGTGTCATATAAAACTAAAGCCTTTAGTTTACTGAAGAGAAAAAGTTTGTGTATTTGATTTAAAAATTTTAAATCATAATTCTTATATGCTAGGCTGATTCATGTTTACTTTTAATTATTTAAAAGACATCCTTTTTGCCCTATGCAAATATGTACTTGTCAGACCGCTGAGGGAAGAAAGATAGTTAACATTACAGCAATCAAAATCTTTTCTGTGTAAAGAGAACAAAATGTATGCAGTGGTTCACATCTGAATGTGGAGCAGTTACAGATTATTTGATTTTTTTCTTTTACTTACCTATACTTTTCAAAATTTCTATCATAGCATATATTATTTTATTTAGTGTAAAACAAAATAATGTTTGTTTTTCAAGTGCTTTCTTGCAACTTTTTAGGAACTTTTATCAATAAAAATAAAAGACCGAAGCCAGTCATTTTGTTTTTTACTCACCTAACATAGATTTCTTTTTAAAAACTTGCTTCAGGCGAGTTCTTATTTTGGTCTTTACTCAGTCCTTTACCAATTAGCCCATAGTTCATTTCACACTAAGCACTGTGTGTGTGTGTGCGTGTGTGCGTGTGTGTGCGTGTGTGCGTGTGTGTTTGTGTGTGTGTGTGTGTTTGCAGTCTTAACTTTCTTTAAACAATTTGAGGCTGCAGAAAATGCTATGCTTGATCAAGCAGAATGGATTAAGAAAGGGAATGTTCTAGATGTTGGCAGTGAAGACTGTCACTGTTAGACAAACTACAGTGTGATTTGGGATTCAGCAGTTTCCTTTCCCATATAAAATGCTGCCATGTAAAAGACGAGCTAAATCATGAATAAAAGAGATAAGAGATTTGTATAGGAAATTAAATGTGTGTCAAAGACACTGAGTTAGAGACTCCATTTTTGTCATTTGTTAAAAATTCTACTGTGAGATTAGACCATTACTTAGAATGCTCCACTTTCCTGTTATCGTTTTTTGCAGATATGACTGCATTCCAGCCCTTTACAGATTATACTGCTGCTAGGCAAATTTCTTATGGTGTTGGCCTTCGGAAATGGGATTCCTTGGTCTGTTTGTTGTTCCACTTGTTGTTCTCAATCCTGCCATTTTGCTTTAGCCACATGACAAGTTAAAGCTTGCTAAGACTATGGCTCAAGATATCTATCACTGCCTTTCTTGATCGAAATGGACTTCTTGGAGACGTTAGTTTGATTACTTCTGTTTCCAGTTCTTTTCTAAAGCTCATATCTTAAAGTCAGGTGCTGACTTCAAATAAGCTATTATTAGGCTCTCTGATAAGTGTGTCCATGTGCAATATGCAAAATAAGGTCAATAGCTGATTAAGCCTTCTAATTGTGCCATTCTTTGAATCTTATGGAGCATTTTTATATCTAAATTATTTCTTGTTTAACCCTCAGAAGAATCTCTCTGAGTTGGATATCATCCCCACATTACAGAGACAGCCAGGTTCAGAATGGTGGAATATCTAATCTCAAATCCTTATCTTCATGCTCCATTCTGGTGCAAATGGAGTGCCCCTCCCCCACCTATAGTATCTTTACTACGCCACATTCCTCAAAAGCCAAGAAAAAAATGGAAGGAAGAGAGGGAAAAAAAGGCTTTTCTGACAAATGTCAAATGTAAAGCACTGGTAGTATAAAAATACATTTGAGTTGAAAATACTTTCTCCATATCTTTTAGATGGATTCTTGGAGGGCTTTCTTGTACCCTGAAAACACCTACTTTGCATGGTCAGTCTCCTTGATATGGGGAGAGTACGCCCAACGAACAAGCCAGGGAGGCTGTTGGAGTTCACCACTCAGTGGACAGTGTGATCTCAACTGTTTTCGCCCTGTGGTTGGGTGATTTTAGCACTGCTTCTGGCCTTGAAAGCCAGTTCTGTTTTGTGGGATTTCCCCAGTCTTGCCTTGCTTGGGCAGGTGTACAGTGTTAAAAATAACAAATGATCCCATCTGCTGTTCATGAACAGGCTTTATGTGCCAAGTTTAAATAAGAAAGTCTTACCTGGGTAACCACAATGACCACTGTGTAGTATTCACACCCTACTGAGATCACAGACCAAGTCTAGTTTCCAATTTGCTAGATTCTATTGGAAGTTAGTTATCTGAATCAATGAGTTATAATACTTTGAGTTTATGAAATGAATAAAAGTTAATGTGATTAGGTACTTTAGAAGGCAAGTCAGTCTGTAGGATTACTGACTAAGGACAGTAAGGAAATCAGGGAACCTTTGGTTTTCAAAATAAAATTACTTACAGTCTCACATTTAGAGACAACAAAAATACAAATTATATTTATATATGTAATTATAAATATGCAATAATATATTCACCTATATGTATGTAAATTCTCTGCTGACCCTGGCAGACACTAGCATTTCCACAGAAACTCTAATGAAGACACTGAAGGTTTCATGATTTCAGTTCTGTGTCTCTGGTGTTTGCCACAATCTCCTGTGGAACATTTAAAACCTGTATTTGTAAAACATTCTACAGTTGATTCTGATAGTCAGGGCCTTCTTTCAAGAAAGTCTGTTATTCCTATTTAGAGATAAAAGAGAAGTAAAAAAAAAAGAACATCACAGGGGAGTTAACTCTTAACCCTTTCCCCTGTTGTACCTGCTGCATAACAGATATTACCATTAGAAATCACTGATTTTTTACTTCTTTATTCCCACCCATTCACCCATTGTATATACTCAGTCAGTGCAGAAATACAACATCTTTTACTCTGCATTAAATATTGTTGAATGAATGAACATGACTTTAGAGAGCACCTTTATTCACTCTGCTCTTTATATGTTAAAACATTAAGACCTAGTACATTTAAAAGATTTGAAATTTTTCAAAATCAGCAATGAATGAATGTAGATAAGAACCTGGGTTTCTTTCAGCTAGCTGCACTTCTCTGTGTTATTTTCAAATGGTCACCTACTCAAGTCATTCATCCAAATAGTATTTGGATGAATGATTGGAATTATTGATTGCCAATGTGTCAGTCACCTCCTCAGGTGTTGTGATAAATACAGAAAGTGCAATAACACTGTTCTTGCCTCAAGGAATTTATTATCTAGAGAAGTGAAAGAACAGTGGAAAGAACAATAAAACATATTTACCAAAACTACTACCCCCAAATGATTGCTCCTTTGATGTGAATAAAATCACTGAATCATTGGCATATTCATCAAAAAGTCAAGTATATTCCACAGTATATAGACCAATATGTCCATTACTGAGTTCATCTATTTGTGTGTCTGTTATTTAAGATACAGTTTCAGTCACTATGGATACATAGTTAGAGTCTATGGCTCTTTTGATGGAATTACTGGATGTGACTTCTAGGTCCTGACACCATACAATCTTTTGTCATACAATTCACTGATTCCCTAACAGCCACCCTGAGAAAAGGGCGAAAGGGGGACTGGAGTAAACAATGTGTTAAAATTTCATTTCTAGGCCCTTACCCAAGGCCTGAATCTGTCTGTCTAATGACCTGAGGATTATTACACCTGTTAACATGGGGCAGGCAAAAATTTCATGTTGTCAGCAAAACTCTGATGATATCAAAATAAATGAGTCATGTAATTTTGGCTTTTGAAGGTGGGGTTTGAGAAACAAGAAAGTAGGCTTTTCTGACTGACAGAAGGTGAGATGGCAGTGGGCCTACTGGATGCAAACGGAGGATCCCTCACCACCATACAGTGCGATTGCCATGACTACCACCAGGGTTCCCAAGTCCGTACATAAAAAGCGAAGGAAGAATCCCCTTTCCCTGATGAATATTCAGATGCACCATGAAACACGCACCTCTCTTGTGACTCCTCCAGTCTCAAACAGATCACAGATTTTAAGAGGAGGTGTTGCCGGACAGTTTCATTGCTCAGGGCTAATTATTCATATGAGAACCCACCCAGCAAACTTGCTAAGCTGGTTTGCTGGTTGTTTGGTGGAGGGTTTTAAAGAGATATTGCCATATTTGAACATATTTTTTTTTCTTTTTACATAAAATTATACGTGGAAAGAACAGTGAAAAGACAAGTAACTATGACAAAATAAATGAGACTAAAAATAAGAAATCTGGGGTACTTTGGTGATACTTTGTAAAAAGAACATGAGGTTTTAAGGTACTTGATTTCTTTGTGCTTCTGTTGGGGTTAAAGAGAGAATCTTGTGAGAAAGAAAGGACACACTGAGAGAAAAAAAAGGAGGGTAAAGACACTCATAATTTTGACAGATTTGGCTTTAATAATGAGAAATGGAGCAGTGTATCGTTGAATAGTGGTGACACTGAATACATCCTTATTTGGGAAGTTATTTCAAATTTATATACGTTGGCGTAAAGAAGCATAGCTTAGCTTTAAACTTCGTTTCATCTGTCTTTCCTTTAGATAGGGCTTAAATGAGGAAGTGAATGATAATTAAGAAGAATATGAGCAAAAAAGAAAAAAAGTCAGCTTTGGGACATAATTTTCTCTGCATGGGGCCAAAGGTACCACTTCAACTCTAGTAACTTGGGTTTTAGAAATGAGAAAGGCAGGCTCACCCATCAGTTCAGTAGGCCCATGGGGCATAATATAATGTGGAGATCTCCTTTTTGCACATCTGTTTACGAAGAAGTGTTTGTAAGTGCCCTCATCACTCAAGTAAGTTCTGCTCTGTTTCTGCAGAACAAATCATAATATAGTAATTAAAAGTATACAGTAGTCCTCTCTTATCCATGGCTTTGCTTTCCGAGGTTTTCATTACCTGCAGCCAACTACAGACTGAAAATATTAAATAGAAAATTCCAGATAAACAATTCATGTTTTAAATTGTGAGCCACTCTGAGTAGTGGGATGAAATCTAATGCCATCCAGCTTTGCCCTGCCCGAGACGTGAATCATCCTCTTGTCCAACATATCCACTCATTAGTCATTTAGTAACCATCTTGGTTATCTGATTGACTGTCTTGACTGCATTCACAGTGCTCATGTTCAAGTAGCCCTTGTAGTAGCCTAAAGCTAAGTCATGATGCCAGTGTCACTCACCTCACATCATCTCACCACATAAATATTGTATTACCTCATTTAATCACAATAAGAGTACAGTACAATAAGATATTTTGAGAGAGAGACCACATTCACATAACTTTTATTAGTATCTTGTTATAATTGTTCTATTTTATTTTTAGTTGTTGTTAATCTCTTATTGTGTCTTAATTTAATTTATAAATTAAACTTAACTATATGTATGTATAGGAAAAAAACAGTACATATAGGATTTGGTACTATTTGTGGTTTCAGGCATCCACCCAGGGGAACATATTCCCACAGATAAGAGGGGATGACAATATTCCAAATGCTATAGTTAGACTCCTTTCCTTCAATTATTAGCCTCTGTTTTCTACTAGAGTCTCCAAAGTTTTAATGTGCCCAAAGAATAAATGTATCTGAAGGCAGCCTGTCAATGGTTAAGACCACCAATGATTAAGAACCCTGGAAGGAGAGCCTGCGTAGGTTCAAACAAGGCTCTACCACTTACTGGTTGTATAACTTCAAGCAAGTCACTCAGTGTATCCAAGCCTCAAGTACCTCATCTGTAATGTAGGGGTACTAATTTTACCAAGCTAATAAGATTGTCTTGAAGGTTAAAGAGGAAGATCTATGTAATGTGCTCAGTGTAGAGCTTAGCATATAGTAAGCTCTTAGTAGATGTTAACGTTTTCCCCCCAGAAATGGATTTTGAGGTTTCAACTGATCTTCAGTTCACATTCCCGTTAATTCTCTTAGGTAAGGGTCCTTCTGTATTTCTACTTCTGCTAAAATTCAGAGTTTAAACTGAAATATACACAAACTCTCAGAACAAATATGACAGCAATACATATGAGTTAAGTTTGGAAGGAAATAGAAAGTTGACCAAATTGGAATCCTTTTCCAATCTAATATGCTTTTTATACTCGCACAGCAACTGGAAATTCACTTGTTTGCTAAATGGATCTTTAGGAACAGAGAAGGAATGGGACAAGTTTTGTCTATGGAACTAGGCTTAAATATACTTCATCTCCAAAAGGTTGAAGACTGGGAAATTCTAAAAAAGGGAAGAAATTACTTTCCAGAGAATTAATACCCAGAAATATTGCAGCTGAACTTAATATAGGTTTCTGTTAATAAAACATGTGTGAATTTTTGAATACGCAGGAAACACAAAAATCTCTCTCCTTTATATACTCTTTTCAGAAAATATGCCCAGAAAGTTCTCCGGCTTGGAACCCTTATACATGCATCCCTGGGATGAGAAGATCCATCCACTCCCTAAAGGGGCGAACATCTTTGGGCTCAGAAGACATCTTTGTGCATAGCAACACCTTGTGCTCAGCTAAAGATTTTATAATCTTCAGTCAAATCTCTAGGTATCATTTATAATACTTGCAAACACTAAATGCACCTGATGCTCCACTGTGTATCCTATTTAAATTCAGTATTTACAGTTCTTAACCAACTGTTAAAATATATTTTAATAGAACGATTTTGTCTGTCATGTAATGCCAAGTATATTGTTTCAAGTGTCCATGCTACTTTGGAATTTAATGTTTTATTTATTTTTGCTGTCTCTTTTAATTATCATGTGTATTATTCATGCATATTTTATTGTTTACACACTCAAGTAATGATGATTCTCTTTCTGCCATTTATGCCAACTTATCACTATTTGTAGGAGATGACAAATTCAAGTCTTTATTAGATTACATTAGATCACTATGTTATGGTAGATTTTACTCCCCATATAAAGCTTATTTATGCAAATATTAAATTATTATGTATTCTCTCACCAGGCATTGGTAAAATAATGGAAGAAGGCAAACGGAGTTCAGAGTAGTGGGGTAGATTGTAGGAGTGTGTGTGTGTGTGTGTGTGTGTGTGTGTGTGTGTGTGTGTGTGTGTTATATGTGTGTCTGAATTTCAGGAATAATCCTCACAGTGGGTATTTTACTGAATATTATACCGCTGAAGGTATTTTATGATTATTAAAAATGAGGTGACTATTCTGAGTAATGCTGTTATCAAATATCATCACTTTCCATTTTCTTCTCACAAACTAAAGTAAATGGTGTGCAAAAGTAATTTTTATTATTCATTAGCCATTGAATACTCTTTTCAGAAAAAAATTCTTGTCAAATTAGAAACTGACAAGAAAAAGCCCAGAAAACAAAAAGTCTATCAAATTTTACTTTTTATTTTTTTTCCTCAGGAGCTTTATGATAATTAGGTTAAAAAAAAAAAAAAAGGGTTAAAGCCAAAACATAAATTACCAACTATTTAGAAATGAAAAGCGATCAGTTCACTATGTGTGCTTTGGGAAATAACCAAATAAAAAAATATTGACTTAAAAGAAGTTATTTGAAAGCAAAAAAAAAAAAGTAAAAAAGCACCAAACTCAAAGTATTAGGAAAATAGTAAACACAAAGAAAAAGAAGTAAATTTGATTACCAAAATAATGCAAAAATTATTTTTGAAATAAATAACAAAATAGAAAAGAAGAAAAATTGTCTACATTTTTGCATCTCTTTATCAACCCCCTCTCTCAGAGTTCTATTGCTAAAAATAGTTGAAGTGTTGTAAGTACAAAATAATTTAAAGATAAAAAATAATATAAAGTAAAAGAAAGACTGACCATTCAAAATGATTTTAGAAAATATCGAGGACCAAACAAACAGATAATGGACTTTAAAGACATTAAAAAAGACATAATCGTGATGAGATTCTTTGATGTAAGCACAACCAAAATAAACATTTAAAGTAGAATAAGCTATTAAGTCATCCAACTTTTTTTAAGAAGGACTATTTATTTTTATTTTAATAATAATGAGATGCAGCACATATTTCACAATAGTTTAAGAGTTTTAATAGATATAAGAACTTCAGCGTAATTCTCTAATGCATCCACTATCAAGATACTACATGATGTTGAGATTAATGAAAGATACATAGATGTACCTAATTTGCATTCTAAAGTATGCTAATTTATGTAGGAAAAGATTTTTTTTAAAGGAACAAATGCCTCTACTTTGGTAATATAGACATTTTCATAATTTGATCAATCTTGACTTAAAGTAAATTTTCTGAATTTATCTAATAAGTGTGCTCACAAATACCGTTCAACAATGAAAGCTCCTTGAGAGGCATGAACTGAAAAGTGCCTGGTACACATATTAGGCTCTCAGTAATACCAATTACACAGGTAAATACTGAGCTAAGTTTGTGGAAGCAATGAACCAGCAAACTAGAGTTATAAGTATTGCATATTTCACTTATATGTTATTATTGATCATTATTTAGTTCATCTAGAAACAGCTTTAAAATCAAGGAGAAATTGTGGCACACATTCATATTATTCCTGTATTGCTGTTGAAAACATCTCATTTCTCCTTAATGATCATTCTTATTTGAAATACTTACTTTGAAGTATGCTTAGACAGAAATTTTTATTTTGGACATTTTAAAACAACAGATGCTTAGTTAATACGGAGAAAATGACAAAATTTTTTTTTTTTTGCAAATATTTCTATAAAGCAGATAATACCCGATATATAAAGCATGTATCATTACATTTATATAAGTAAAACAGTTGATTATTTTCAAAATATAAATTTAACATTTTCCTCAGATGAAAATAAAATTTTTACCTATTCCTATTTACAAAAGCTTGTGTTTTTTCAAGAAATAGACTCTTGTGGTTTAGAATAGACTGTTTCTTTTATTTCCCAACAAAATGTCTGGTTCGTTAATGGATAAGAATATTTTCCTATAAGTTTTTAGTAATGGTTGAAATAGACACAGAACTTGCCATCTAAAGTATTGTATTTCATGGACTAGTTGGAACCAACCACGACAATAAGATTAATCTTTACAAGTCTCACTGATCAAAACTACAACACTGCAGTTACTAGATAAAACCTGGAGAAATAGTTTTTACAGTTTCAGAAAATAGCCCACAGGCTATATTACCTAAGAAATTTAATGCTTAAACTTTTGTCCAAAGCTTTTCAAGAAAAATTTTAGTGACCACTGAGTAATATTTGTTAATGCATAATAAGATGAAAAGTCTTAAAAATAAAAGTATTCTGCAGTTTCACGCATGCCTAGCTAGAAGAGGCCATGAGGCCACTGAGCCCTTAACAGACTAGAACAGCTTTTTGAGACCATCCCACCTATTTTTAAAAGTCTTAAAAATAAAAACAATGAAAATGCTACTTCTAGACCAAATTTCTTATTTGGAACAAGTTCATATTTAAAATTTGAGTGTTCCCCTTATGTCAAACCCTATCATTTTGGTCAAAAACAATTCAGTTTTCTTTTTAAAAAATTTGTATGGAAACAGAGCAAATGAAAAATAAAGCCAAATGAGATATGTCATGTTGATAGGCAATCGCTTCGGCTCAGTCTGTGCCCTTTTACTTAACTTGTCTCGCTTCACTTCTCCTGAAGCTTGTGGTGTCGGCTCTCACTTCTGTGCCAAAATTTACAGAGACATCCCCTGTTATTTCCTCTTATCTTGCTGCTATTCTTGTTTCTACTGAATGTGACGTTGTCATCCCCAACACACTCTATTCTAATCCAAGGTCAGACACACTCAAAATAAAAAAATTCCCTCAAACCTCCCAACTCCTCTGGCTAGGAGACCCGACCATGCACAATCAGGTGGGATGGTCTCAAAAAGCTGTTCTAGTCTGTTAAGGGCTCAGTGGCCTCATGGCCTCTTCTAGCTAGGCATGCGTGAAACTGCAGAATACTTTTGATACCTCTTTATCTTTTCTTTTTCATCCAAGCCTTTTCAAGTGTTCCCCTTATGTCAAACCCTATCTTTTTATTCCAAATGCCAGAATCCAAGCCCTAACCTTCTCAGCTTCTCTTCTATGTTACATGTTACTTATTACCTACTTCATCTCCAATTTAGTCCATCGTGGAAAATGCTGTCCGACTTGTTCCAGGAAAGCTTTCTCATCAAGTCATTCTTCTGCTATATCCAGACTAAGCAGTAAATGTAACTTACCTGGGACACAACGTCAGGTATGCAAAAAACTGTCCTTTCTTTTTTTATTATTCCTACAGCACCATGTCTTCCTTGGTGGTGTCCCATCCAAGTACTAACCAGGCCTGACCCTTCTTAGCTTCCGAGATCAGATGGGATAGAGCTTGTTCAGGGTAATATGGCCATAGATTATAGTTGTACTTTCTAATAATTACAGTCTCAAGTCCAAATTCCATCTGAGAGCAGGAAAAAACTCTGTCTAGACACTCACAGGTAAAAGTATTCAAATTCCACAATTTCTCAGGCAATTCAGGACTAAAACTTTGTCATATTGAGAATAAATTTCCCTTTCCTTACACGCATTCTTCTACTGCAGCAGCATATTTATGGAGAGGAGGACTTGGAGTTATCTTGGTGTTCATGGAGTGGACTGCATATTTTTCATTAGGGTTCGTACACACTTATTTCTATGGAGGCTACTCTTCTTGTCGGATCCCCAGGCTGACAGAAAGTCTCTACAGGAAGGGCTAAAGGATAGCAACCTGATAGGAAGAGAGACCTGGGGATTTAGCTTATAGCAAGGATAATACTTTTACCAAAGAGCTTATATTTATTTGAAATGGCTTGAAGTTACTTTACAGAACATATAAACATACTTATGCTGAATTTTTATTGAACTCTCTGCTGTAAGTTCCTGTCATTCCTGCCAAAAGAATCTGCAGGCCTGTTATTCTCCATCTAGCAGCTAATTTTCATACCTTTCCCAGGATCTTGCACATTTTAGGAGCTCTCTTTTTAAACCACACTCTGAACTATTCAGAGCTAGGCACATGGGTAATATAAAAAATATTTAGCAACCAATTGGACATGGGCACTGAGCAATCAGTATGGATGCCAGCTGGAGAAAACTGGGTGGGCTGACCTTGCATATCCTAGCTGTGTGTCAGCCTGGGGTCTTTGTGACTCTGGATCATTGTACTCTGGCTCAGGAGGCCCTGCTATGTGATCATCTGAGGCCGTGCTA
>NW_011888784.1:17970538-18062410 GCF_000151845.1 Pteropus vampyrus
ATCCTAGCTGTGTGTCAGCCTGGGGTCTTTGTGACTCTGGATCATTGTACTCTGGCTCAGGAGGCCCTGCTATGTGATCATCTGAGGCCGTGCTAAGTGCGGACCTTCCCTGCTCATGCTAGACTCCTTAGGCACAGGAACTGGAAACTTGGGCGTGTGGCTCAGCAATCCATATTTTAACAAACTCTTTGAATGATCCTGACACGTCAAAGTGTGAGAACCAAGGATTTAAGCTTTGTGGGTTTTTTTAAATTTATTTTTTTATTGAGGTATTATACTGACATATAACATTATATAAGTTTAAGGTGTACAAAGTGTTGATTTGATACATTTATATATTACAATGAAATTAGCATTAGCTAATACCTCTATCATGTCTCATTATCCTTTTATGGTTGTGGGAACAATACAAAATTTTCAAGTTTATTTTTTAGCAACTTTCAAGTTCATAATACAGTATTGTTGTATTATAATCACTATGCTAAGCATGAGCTCTCCAGGACTTATTTATCTGCTGGTTTCGAGTTTGCAACCTAAACAACATCTTTCCAATTCGCTTACTCCTCAGCCCTTGGTAAGAATCATTCTACTCTTAGTTTTTATGTTTGAGATTTCTTAGATTCTACATATAAGTCATATCATACTCTGTTTTTCTCTGTCTGACTTATCTCACTTAGCAGAATTCCTTAAAGATCCATCTATGTTGTCCGAAATGGCAGGATTTTCTTCTTTCTCACAGCCGAATAATATTCCATTGTATTCCATCTATACCATATCTTCTTTATTGATTCACCCATTGATGGACACTTAGGTCATTTCCATATCTTGGCTATTGTAAATAATGCTACAGTAAGCATAAAAGTGCAGATATCTAGTAGAGATTCTTTTTTTTTTTTTTCCATTTCCTTTGGATATACACCTGAGAGTGGAATTGCTAGATCATATAATAGTTTTATTTTTAGTTTTTTTGAGCAACCTCTATACTATTTTCTATAGTGGCTGAAACAAATTTCATTCTCACCAGCAGTGCATAAGGATTTCCTTTTCTTCACATCTTTGCTCACGTTTGTTATTCTTTCTTGGTGATAGCCAGTCTAACAGTTGTGAGGTGATATCTCATGTGGTGTTGATTATTTCCCTGATGATTAGTGATATGAGCATCTTTTCATATATGTGCCACCCATTTGGATATGTTTTTAGAAAATATTTATATAATTCTTCTGCTCATGTTTAAATCAAATTGATTGTTTTGTTCTGTTTTTTTGTTATTGAGTTGTATGGGTTCTTTATATTTTGGGTATTAATTCTTATATGATATATGGTTGGAAATATATTCTTCTATTTTGTAGGTTGCCTTTTCATTTCATTGAAAAAGCTGTGCAGAAGCTTTTTAGTTTGATGTAGTCCCACTTGTTGATGTTTGCTTTTGTTGCTTGTGCTTTTAGTGTCATATCTAAAAACTCATTGTCAAGACCAATGTCAAAGAGCTTCTTTTCTATGTTTTTTCTAAGAGTGTTACAGTATCAGGTCTTAGTTTAAGTTTTTAGTCCGTTTGAGTTAATTTTTATGAGTGGTGGAAGATAGAAATCCAATTTTATTTTTCTACACGAGGTTATCCAGTCATACTAATACCATTTATTGAAGAGATCATTGTTTCTTCATTGAACATTTATGGCTCTCTTGTCCAATATTAGTTGACTATAACTATGGGTGTTTATTTCTGGGCTTTCTATTCTGTTCCATTGGTCTATGTGTCAATTTTTATGTCAGTGCAATACTGTTTTAATTACTATAGCTTGTAGTTTAGTTTGAAATCAGAAAGTGTGATGTCTTTGGCTTTCTTCTTTCTTATGATTGCTTTGGCTATTCAGAGTCTTTTGGGGTTCCGTACAAATTTTAGGATTGTTTTTTCTATTTCTGAGAAACAATGCCATTGGAATTTTGTTAGGATTTTATTTAACCTAAAGATGGTTTTGGGTAGTATGGACATTTTGACAATTTTAATTTTTCCAATCCATGAACACAGGGTATCTTCCTATTTGTTTGTGTCTTCTTCAATTTCTTTCATCAAAGTCTTGTAAATTTCATTGTGCAGATCTTTCACGTCCTTAGGTAAATTTATTTCTAAATATTTATTGCTTTTGATGTTCTTGTGAATACGATAGTTTATTTCACTTTCAGATGTTTTGTTGCTACTGTATTAAAATACAGCTAATTTCTGTATGTTGATTTTACATCCTGCAGCTTCACTGAATTCATTGATTAATTTTAACAGGGGTTTTTTTTTTTTTTAGTTGAATCTTTAGGGTTTCCTATATATAAGATCATATCATCTACAAATAAGGACAGTTTTACTTTTTTTCTTTCTGGTTTGGATGCCTTTTATTTCTGTGTCTTGGCTAATTGCTCTAGATAGGATTTCCAGTACTATATTGAATAAAAATAGTCAGAACAGGTATCCTTGTCTTGTTTCTGATCTTGGCAGAAAAATTTTCACCAGTAAGTACAATGTTAGCTGTGAATTTTCACCAGTAAGTACAATGTTAGTAAGTACAATGTTAGCTGTGAATTTGTCATATATATTCTCGTTTGTTGAGGTTTTTATCATGAAAGGTTATACCTCGTTTGTTGAGGTTTTTATCATGAAAGGATGATGTATTTCATCAAATGCTTTTTCTGCGTTTTATCTTTCATATTATTAATGTGGTATATCACATTTAGTGATTTGTGTGTGGTTAACCATCCTTATATCCTAGGAATAAATCCCACTTCCTCATGGCATATAATGCTTTTAATGTGTTGTTTGATTCAGTTTGCAAATATTTTGTTGAGAATTTTTGCATTTATATTCATCAGGAATATTGGTCTATAGTTTTCTTGTAGTATCCTTAACTGGCTTTGGTATCAGGATAATGCTGGCCTCATAAAATGAGTCTGGAAGAATTTTTCCTTTTTCCATTGTTTTAGAGAGTTAATTTTTTAAAAAATGTTTGGTGTAAATGTTTGCCAGTGAAAACATCTGGTCCTGAGATTTTCTGTGTTAGGAGCTTTTTGATCTGTTCAGATTTCCTATTTCTTCCAAATTCAGTTATAGAAGATTGTATGTTTCTAGGAATTTAATCATATATTCTAGGTTATTCAATTTGTTGGCATATAATTGTCCATAATAGTCTCTTTATTTTTATAGTATTGGTTTTTAAATCTCCTCTTTAATTTTGACTTTTCTTTAATTAGTCTAGCTAAAAGTTTGCCAATTTTGTTTATCTTTTTAAGTAGCCAGATCTTAGAGTCATTGATTTTTTTTCCTACTATTTTTCTGATCTCTCTTTCATTTATTTCTGCTCTGATCTTTATTTCCTTCATTCTGCTAGCATTGTGCTTAGTTTGTTCTTTTTCTAGTTCATTGGGATATAAAGTTATGTTGTTTATTTGAGATATTTCTATTTTCTTAACATATGCATTTATTGCTATAAACTTTTCTATCAGAACTGTTTTTGCTGCATTCTACAGATTTTGGTATGTTGTGTTTTCATTTGTTTAGAGATTAAAATATTTTTCCTTTTAATTTCTTCTTCAACTCATTCGTTATTTAGGAGTTTGTTGTTTAATTTCCACATTTTTGTAGATTTTTCAGCTTTCTTGTTATTGTTGATTCCTAGTTTCATACTATTGTGGTCAGAAAAGACACTTGGTATTTTTTCAATCTTAAATTTGCTAACACTTGTTTCTTGTCCTGTCATATGGTCTATCCTGAAAAATAATCTGTATGCATTTGAGAAGAATGTTTATTCTGCTTCTGTTGAGTGGAATGTTCTATATATGTCTGTTAGATTTTGAAAATTGGTACCAATTGGTATAATTGGTATCATGTATGGTTTAAGTAAAATATTTTCTCATTAATTTTCTATCTGTGTGAGCTACTCATTGCTGAAAGCAGGATGTTGAAGTCACCTACTATTATTGCAGTTTTGTCTATTTTTCCCTTCAGATCTGTTAGTTTTTGCTTAATATATGTAGATGTTCTGATGTTGGGTACATATATATTTAATATTGTTATATCGTCTTGATTAATTAACCCTTTTATTATTATTTATTAGCCTTCTTTGTCCCTTGTTACCGTTTTTGGCTTAAAATCTGTTTTGTCTATGTAGGGTTTTTTTATTATTATTATTTTTCAATTTTATATTAATTTCAGATGCTCAGCATACTGATTAGA
The DNA here is from genome assembly GCF_000151845.1 of Pteropus vampyrus. Taxonomy (NCBI): domain Eukaryota; kingdom Metazoa; phylum Chordata; class Mammalia; order Chiroptera; family Pteropodidae; genus Pteropus; species Pteropus vampyrus. The sequence goes on from NW_011888784.1 coordinate 17,974,755, forward strand.
CATTTATACAGTTTATGAAGCGATCCCTTCAATTAGTCTAGTACCCACCTGGCCCTATACATAGTAATTACAATATTATTGACCACATTCCCTATGCCGTACTTTACATCCTTGTGACTATTTCGTAACTACCAATTTGTATTTCTTAATCCCTTCATCTTTTTTACCTAACCCCCCCAGTCCCGCTCCTATCTGGCAGTCACCAGATTGTTCTCTGTATCTGTGTGTCTGTTTCTGTTTTGTTTGTTTATTCTGTTCTTTAGATTTCACATGTAAGTAAAAGCAAATGATATTTGTCTTTCTCTGCCTGATTTATTTCACTTAGTATAATACCTATTCATATCATTGCAAATGGTAAGATTTCTTTTTTCTTTTTTTAAGGATGAGTAATAATGCATTGTTTATATGTACTCCTCTTCTTTATCTAATTGTCTATTGATGGGCATTTAGGTTGCTTCCATATCTTGGCTATTTTAAATAGTACTGCAATGAACATAGGGGTGCATATATCTTTTCAAATCAGTGTTTTAATGTTCTTTGAAAAAAATATTCAAAAGTGCAATTGCTGAATCATAAGGTAGGTCTATTCTTAATTTTTTGAAGAACCTCCATACTGTTTTCCATAGTGGCTGTACCATTTTGCCATTATATGTTTTGTTTGTTTGTTTGTTTTAATTCTTCCTCCTTTGTTCTCATAATGCAGCCTAAGGGATTATTAGGAGTTTGCAGAGAGTCTTTGTTCTCTCTTTTAATCTCCAGTCCTTTTTTCTTAGGAGGAATAAGGATAAACTGGCTAAAAACACCTAGTGAAAACTACAGTGAAATAGAATGACTATAATTGGTTTCAATAATACAGTTTTATATGGCTTTTATATGGCTTACTTGTATAACCTGAGGTCCATAGGCTAACATTCTAGGTTTCAGTTTTTTTAATTTATTACATGAATATAGTGAGAAAGCGTTTTTTGTTTTGTTTTTTATTTATATAATTTTAACAAATGATAATTTGCAAGAAAGAATTACTTAGCATATAAGGAAATAGTATATAAAAAGAGCAGGTTTTACAGGTTCTTTTTTCATATAGAAACAGAAAATTTAAACTAAAAATATTATGTGAAAATCTTGAAAAATGTACATTGCAATCTCCCTCTCATCTTAACATTACTTCTCCTTTTGTTAATAATTCAAGATCAATATTATGAGCAATCATTGTTTTATTTATTTGTACTTAGCTCTTTCTCCTATTAAAATGCTTCTAATCATTATTGAATTAGAAATAAAGTTAATAAAGCTTGTTTAAAAGTGAACAAGGTAGAAGTAAAGAGTTTCTGTTGGAGGATCCAATGGAATCTTCAATGCATAAAGTCTATTGATTTCATGACATTCATTCAGCAGCCTCCTTATTAATATTATTGCCAATTCTTGTTAAGTAAAGATTATGCTAGAAAAATTATTAAATAATAATATAGAGAAAATTTTAAAAATTGAAACTTTTTGGAAAGAAGTAGGCTCGATTTTTTTTAAAAAATGTGTTATTTCCCCTGATTTTCAAAACAACTTTACTTACAATCTGATGCTTCATAAGAACTATACATCTGTGCCATCACTTTAAATTTGACATACTGGATTCGCCAAAATAAGACCATATATGTAGTTAGAAAATAAACCACTGAAAGTATTTTGAAGAACTTTGTATTCATTTGGCAATTAAATGACTCACCTAATCCAAAACTTGTTTAACTAACAAACATAGATTGGCTTTTTTTTTTTCTCAGAGAAGTAAAACAAAGCCTGTATTATTCCCACATAGTCACTGCATCATTCTGGCATGTCTTTGGTTAGGTATGAGTCACTGAACAGAAAGGACCATCTTTCACTACTGAAAATAGGAACTTGTTTAAACAGACCCTTGTCAGTTCTATGTAGTTGAAACAGGAGACTACTTGGGTGACTGCTCTGCTATTCTATTCATTCATGCCTCTGAATCATACCTAGAAGTTACAGCATGTGGTCATTATAAATAAAAATGCAAAATAACAATAAAAACAAAATACAATGTTAAGTAATGATCAAAAAGTATACAATATTTAAGCGATGCATTGTTAGTCATCATGGACTATACTGTAAGAGTATTTTAATCCTACAAGCTTATAATCAGTACAGTATTTTGTAACATTAGGCAAGTGAGTTAACTCTTAGTCAAGTGAGTTAACTCCTGGAGGTAGCTTTGTCTCATAGTCTGTAGATTTCAGTTGAGACTTGAGTTACAATATCTTTTCCGCATTTCTTTGTTATTATTTTTTATACATCTCCAAGTTTCACTTTTCTCTTTGGCCAGATAAAGTTACTGTATCGTTTTTCTTGTTCTAGGAAATTCTTAGAAAGAGGTTTCTTTATGCATATAAAATAATCATGTTTCTCACACATAGTTACTGGCCAAATAGACCAATAGGTAGGCCCTACTGTAAACAAAGCAAAGAAAATGATAAGCTGTAGCAGAGTTTAAAGGAAGCTGGCTACTCACTGTTGACTAGATATTTAACAAATAAGATACCTTTATTTCTATTCCTTAAGTGCAACAGGATCTGCCTTGTGTTATCATTATGATCACTAAGCATAAATAAAATATTATCACTAAAAGTAATAATCAAAAAATCAACAGAAGAAAACAATTTATAGACTTTTTTGAATGGCATACAAAGTGTCACTGAAAATTAATGAAAGAAAAAAACACCATGCCTTATTGTAATATTGGTGATTATCTGATATCACATATATTATTTTTAAAATTTCTTAAATGATATTAATAAAATACTGCATATGTTCACTGTGTATGTCTCACTCCCAGGAATATATATTAGAATTCTATATTTAACATATATAATAAATATATATAATTTATGTGACATGATAAATAAGTGAGAAAAACAGGATTTATTTATTTAATCGACAAAAATTTATTGCATGCATAAAGATGCCAAGAATTTTTCTAGGACCCATACAATTCCAAATCTCACATTAGTTTTTTTTAACCAGAAGAAACATTGTGTAAAGAGAAAACTAAGTAATAGCTTGGAACTAATTTTCTTATGAACTAGTTTAGAAAAACACCAGAGTTGTGGGTGGAGTGGGTTAGGGAAGAAAGTGAGAGAAATAAAAACATTCTAAAGATTCCTTTTCAGTGTAGAAGATAAATGGGCAGATTTGGGGAGAGTATAAGAATTATTTAATTTAAATTAATAATAAAGAAATATTAATTTATTTATGACTCTTAAAAATAGAAAAGTAACCATAAAGCATAAAAGGAAAGTATAGACTTTCTAAGTAAAAAGCAGGAGAAAAGAGAATGAACATTCTCTACTTCCTCTGGAGCTTCAGATGGGCATGCACATACAGTTGGAGACTGCCTGGTTGTGGTCATGTGACTAAGTTTCACCAGGAGATTGTCAGTAGAAGTAATGAATAAAATTTCTGTGATAAACTGAAGAAAAATCTCCTGCCTTGATTTTCCTATTCCTGCAACCTGAATACAAACATGTTCACAGGGCAGTTTTGGCCATAAAGTTAAGAACAAAAGTCTGAGATGTGGTAAAACAACAAAGTGGAAGGAACGTGGATAGCTATGTGGAGCAGAGTTACCCTCGAAACATGAATTGCTCATCTTGGTACTATTGTGTACAAAAGACATAAATGCTTATTTTAATAAGTCCACTGTATTTTGGGATCTCTATTATATAACTTAGCCTTTCCCATAACGTTAGAGAAATTACTATTGGAAGTGGGGTGCAGCCATCACAAAAACAGAAAAAATGTAATATTGGCATGAAAAGCAGGTAATATATAGTGAGGACAAATATAATAGACTGGAAAAATGGTTACCCTCATTCTTGTGGTGAAAACATTTGGTGAAAATATTACCTGTTGATTTGCAAGATAAACAAATTTCCTGCTGAGCTTGTACCTCTAGGTGAAGTAGTGGGAAACTTTCAGACAGACAAAGTGAGAAGGCTGGTTTACAGCATAGAATTCAGAAAACAGATATGCTTAAGACTAAAAACAAACAAACAAAACAAAACAAAACAAAACCACACATCAAAAACCTTTGGATGTGGTTATTGGAACATGCAATACTCTATAAGCAAATAAATCTGCAGATTACTATGTTTTTAAAGGATATGTTACCAAATTAGTCATCAGCATAACCTGGAAAAGCAAAATTGTGAGGCCTGAAGCAGTCCTCAAGGAATGCATACTCTCCTACATTCACTTAAAAGTTGACATGGACTCAGATGGTCACTAGACTTATCATTGTGATCACTTCTTTAGGTATATAAATATTGAACAACTATGGTATATAACTGAAACTAATACAATATTGTATGTTAGCTATATTTTAATTTTCAAAAAAATTCTTAAAAGAATACAAATAAAATAAAAATTCAAAAAAAAAAAAAGAGTTGACATGGATTGTAAGAGACAAGAAACAGTTCCTATAAGGCAAGGCCAGAGGCCAGCAAAGACCATGGACAAAAGAGCTTCTCTAGAGAGCAGAGCTAAGGACAGGCAGATGGACCAACCAAGGATTTACCCCACTGCTAGCACAGACAGACAAATACCTCCTGCCTAGCATAGTGAAAATTGCTCTAGATCATTCTCTCCAGTGTGTTTCTCATGCTTTCCTTTTCCAAATTGGAGTTTCTATTATAGTTACCCTCTTCCTACTTAGAAGATTCTGGGATCAATTTCAATATGTGGGTGTGGGGATTTCCTCCATACCACCAAACAATGCTGAAGACACCAGCTGTGTGTCCTACAATTCAACTCTATTCTGACACTATTGACCTGGGCATAGCATTAGATTCCACAAGTTAAGGGCTCAGTCCTACAAGACCATCCCCTTCCTCCCCTTCAGATACCAGTTGCAAGCCTAGATTGTGCTTCTGACCAACCAGTTATAGGTCCGAAGTTCCTATGACCCAATTCCCTGGGTTTGATTAATTTGCTAGAGTGGCACACAGAACCCAGAGAAACATTTTACTTATAAGATCACTGGTTTGTTGACACGGATATAACTCAGGGACAGCCAAATGGAAGAGATGCATAGGATAAAGTATGTGGAAAGAAGCACAGAGCTCTCATGCCCTCTCTAGGCACACTACTCTCCCAGGACCTCCATGTGTTCGACCCAGGTGTTCTTCAAACCTTCTCCTTTGGGTTTTTATGGAGGCTTCCTTACACAGGCATGATTGATTAAGTCATAGGCTATTGACTCAAACTTCAGCCCCTTTCCCTCCTTGGAGGTTAGAGGGTGGAACTGAAAGTTCCAATGCTCTATTTGTGGTCGGTTCTTCTGCCAACAATCCCCCATCCTGAGCTGCTATCCAAAAGTCACCTTATTAACATAAAACTTTTGTTAAGGAGTTTAATACAGGTTTTAAAGGGGTTGTGGTGAAAAGAGGCTTGTTATGATTAACAAGACACACATTTTACCTTTGTGGTCTGAAGTGATTTTAGGAACTGAAGACAAGAGACCAAATATGGCAAAAGATGCCGTCATGGCCCTTATAGCTCAAGAAATTCCAAGGGTTTTGGGAACTGTGAGCCAGGAACCATGGACGAAAAGCAAATATAGATGAGAAATATATTTTCATCATCTGAATGACTAAATATATATTTCTTATAAATTATAACATTGCACTACTCCACTACTGTTTGTTTAGGGAATGGGGATGTGGGAGGGAGATAACATATTGACTTAATAAAAGGGGACTGAATTTTAATCAGAAATCCTGAACTTTGAACTGGATGAAATAACTGAATTGGATTTGGGGTTATCTCCCTTGGAAAGGGAACGAATATGTTCTATTTGTGAAAAGAAATTTGCATCTAAATAGTTGGATGGCCAAAGCCAAGTGTTGTGTCTGAAGCTGTTAACTTTCCACTAAATTTTGTTCTTCTGTAATACAGCATAAGCTAAGCGTATGGCTTCCCTGGCTAGAGTTACATTTCCTAGAGTCCTTGCAGATAATTACATGATATGACTGCATTCTTGCCAATGACATGTGAGTAAAATTGTTGGGGACGATTTCTGCCTCACTTGTTTAAATATAAGACACTGCTCTGATTTCCTGTCTTTTCTTCCCACTCCCATGAGCTTAGATACAGAATATGCTCATGACCCAGTTTTAACCACGTAGATGACAACAAACTACAGGGTGGCGGAAAAACAAGATGAAAGGAACTCGGTTTTCTCAAAGACTATTTTGAGCAGAGTTGTCCCCATAATCTGGACCACTCTTTCTAGGACTTTTAGGTGACACGCAGAGAGAAATTTCTGTCTTTAACTTGCAGTTAGTAAGGTACTAGATAAACCAGTTCTCCTGATTCCCAATGTAGTATGTTACTGTTTTAACCAAGCAGCTTAGATATGTACAAGGGTAATCAGAATAAAAAAGATGTAACTAGTGAGGAACTTTTGGCCATATAAATGAAGTTGCTCTACATGTTAATAAACAACATAGATATTAACGCCAATAAGTTGTTTAAGGCTAATGTATTGAAGGGCAAAGGGCAAACCTATATTCTTAAATGCATGTGATGGCTCAAGAAAGATATAAAAACTTCTGGTTTTCTCATGGGAGGTTGATAGCTGGAAAGCTCACCCTTACAACAGTGACACAAAAAGTCAGATAAACTACAAATTCATGACTTAACTTTAAACCCATGAGAAACTAAATAGGGCAACTAAATAACCTAAAGATAAGAAGAGAAGTACTTGTAAGGAGAGGGATATAAGCACTTTACCTGGAGCAGATGCAACCAAGTACATTAAGAAGAAACAAGCTAAGAAATTAGTTAAGAAGTTAATTTTTAGGGCTTGTGGTATTTAGTAAACATACTCTACATACAATCAAATTTGTTCTTACTTTTAAATATCTAAATGATTCTAAGATGAAATCCCAAAAGAGTGCTTTCTCAAACAGTCTCCTCTTAGAGAGAACACTTGAATGAGCTTCTGTCTTGTACTGCGACTTAGCCAGATTTAACACAATGTGCATTATAGTATTTACTAATTTAAAAAAATAATTATTTCTTAATTACTTCACATTTAGATTAATCCCTTTCTTCTTCATGACTATTCATTGTCATTCTCCTCATCATTTTACAAGGCATCCAATTGTTAATTCATTAAAGAATGTTTGTGAGTGTGCCAAAGAACTATGAGGTATGTTGGAAACATACTGTCTTTAACCTAAGTATGTTCCTAGTGATTATCCCACACTAAGTAATTTACATAATTACATGGCTTAGCTATTAAATTTACATTGCCTTGCTCTCCAAAGGAATAATGATAAAATAATTTTCATTATAATCAGCTTTTTTTACATTTCTAAAAATCCTTTTAAATACTTCCTCAATTATTTGAATAATATACATACACATAAAAAAATGGATAAAATGATGGAAATTATAAGCACAGTGAGAGATATTTTTCAACAAGTGTTTATTTTAAGATTTGTTACTCATAAATAAAGTTACCCTACTGTCACTAATCATTAGCTTGAAATCTGGAGGTATTAATACAAATGTTCCACTTAAAGTGTCAAGGAGGTTAATGACAGGAGCCTGAGGTGGGACTCTTTCTTTCCCAATTCATAGCATATTAATGTTACCATTAAGCCTTGGGAAAAAATCCTCTACCTACTATTTAAAGCCAAAGGAAATCATAGAAATACAACTACAAAAAGGGATTCTAAATATGCCAAGGAGTTGGACTGATTAAAACATAGCACAGTTTTCTTTTTAACATAACATCTAGGGTTTAATCTTTAGAATCAACATGCAATGTAAAAACATGAGACAATTCTTGGACGATTAAGGCAAAAATTTATATTTGCTTAATTCATTTTGATAGGTGTACCAGGCTGTGTCAGCAGCACCAAAAGTTTATCATCTCAAGATTAAGGATAAATTAGGTTGGAGCTATATGTCCAAAGCAGAATTCCCATCTTTCTAGATCAAGTATTTTTTCTTTGTGTTACAGGCAACTTCTAATTCACTTAGACTCAAAGCCACACCATCTCTGACTCATTCTTTTCTCTACTTCCTCCACCACCACCCGTATTTGTCATTGAACTGCACCAGTCTTATATCAGCAATATCTTCCTGAATGAATCCAATTCCTTCTGAACACTCTTCCTGGGACTACAATATTTCTGTCCCTCAATACTTCTCACCTCTCTGCAGTAAGCTTTGCCTTGATTTCCTGCCCAGTTTATCTTCTTCTGGAAGTGGGTTTCTTCTGGACATTTTAGGCCTGATCTTAAATCTATTTGTGTGGTTGGTCTTTGTTTCAAAACCTCCCCTGTGATATTCTATGACCACTTAAGGTAAATATGACAATGCCTAGACCAGATCTCATTTTATAGGGGTTTTGTTGTTGTTGTTGTTGTTGTTTTTAATGCTAGAGTGAAAAGTGTCCCTTACATAAGTGGTAGGAGAAAGATACTGATTTAAACAGAAGGATTATTAAGCAGCAGTGTGAAGACTGGATTTGGAGAGAGAGGGAGGTAGCTTGAAGGGCATCGTATAGTTTAGGAGAAAGGTGATGAAGGCCTGAACCAGGGTGGCTACAGAGGGAAAGGGAAAAAAAGAGAGGCAGAAAAGTGTTAAGTAGATAAAATCTATAGGATTCTAGCAAGGAATCATTTAAGGAGAGTGATGAATAAGTCATTAGAATCACCAGTGCTATGAGGTTTTCAATCTTTGAGATGAAGAAGATGGAAGTCCCAGTAACAGAAGGAGGGAAGAGCAGACGTTGGGAAGCACAAGCACCCTTTACATTTGGAGAGCCTGGGTTTGCCTGTTTCTCTCACTTTATTCCATACAAGCAAGTATTGTCATTTCTTTCTGCCCTGGTTTACACATCTGTATACTTGGCTAAAAATGCCTACCTAAACAGGATTGTTATGAGAACTGAGTGAGCAATTACATAAAAGGTACCTCACAGTGAGTTCTGGACCAATAAATGAAGTTATTATTTATTATTCTTGCTACTATTATGATTACTCCAAGGAAATAAGCACCAGTCTAATTGTTAATCAGTAGGTAGTGATTATTTACACAAGGAGAGACATCGTGTAGCATCTACATGAGGCATTGCCTCAGGTCTGGGGGACCCAACCTGACTAACTTAGAGTCTAGCTGTCCATTCATGTCAGATGATCTGTCTCTGGGATGAGTCTTCCAGGAGGTTTACTTAGTTCATTTGCTTTGCTTGCTATTTGAAGTAATTCAGAAAGGATCCATAAAATGAAAGGAAAATGCAGAAAGACAGGTTGAGGAATCTACGTAGGAGCTGTGTGTGGAGGAGTCAGAGAGGACACATTAAGGAGAGGCTTCATTAAGGTCGAAGCTGGGGGATTGAGGGTGGGGGCAGAGAGGATCTGCTGGAGCCGGAGCTAGTACAGTAGACAGGGTGTGGTGTGTGAGCTGTTGGCTGGAGAGGAGCAATCACCGTAAAAGGAGGGAGGTGCCTGGGAAGGGCAAGCAGCAGGAGGGTGGAGACATGGGAGGGGCAGGATTGGGAAGGGACAAATGGGAAATTGCTGGGCCTAGTGGGGTGGGGCTCTCTCAGTAAAATCATTTGCAGTTGCTGGAACTGGCTTGAGTGTCTTCCTTTATATTGTGGCCTAATAAAAGGGAATTGCTTCTTTTCTGTGTTGGCTTTAGTCACTCCATTACTCACCCAAGGTAGCTGGAAGGTTTCATGCCACTCGGAGTGAGAGGCATGGAGCAGTTTCGTCTGTTTCTATTGAGCAAGCACAAGCAGGATTGCACATCTCTGGAACTTGGAAGATTGTATATGGAATGCGACAAACATAATATCAGGGTGGGACAGAAATATTACTTGAATTCATTATATTGCAAAAATGTGTTGCCCATGAAATTATGTGCATGACACATATATAAGTAAGTATTTAGGTTTTTGTGATTAAAAAATATATTTTATTCAGTATTATAAATTGTAACCTATATCATTATATGGTCGATATGTAAGAAATAAGAAGGAAGAGGAGAGAAGATTATCGGAATGAAGACCATGGCTGTGGTGTAAGCTAGAACCGAGTTCAAATTCCAGCTCTGCTGCTTAGCTGTGTGGCTTTACGCAAGTTATTTAACCTCTTTAGGCCTTACTTTCCTCACCCATAGAGAGTGAAAAGTAATACCTGTCAAAGGAGTGTTATGGGATTAAATAAAATATGTAACGGAGCCAGACATAGTGCATAGTTAACAAATGACAGCTGTTATTACTTATTAAGTTTCACGTTAGGTGCTTTTTCTTATAGTTATCTCACATATCCTTCTAAACCATTAAGACAGGAGTGTGATTCCAGTTTCAGAGGAAATAAACAAGGCTATACTGGTTAAGCTGTTTGCTGGAATCATGGAACTGATAGTAGTAAAGCTAGATTAAAATTCAAGTCTTTTGACTTTCAAGCCCAATGCCCTTCCTGTACACAATATAAAGGCACAATGAAGTAGAAATCAAAGCCACCATTTAGCATTTATTCGGTGGAGTGCTTTATTTCACAATGCAATGCGAAAAGCACTACATATTCTAACTCTATAAAATGGGGTGATTGAGTCTGGCTTTGGGCAGTTATTTCAGTTTGAGAAATTTTTAATAGATCTTCCCAACCCTGTAGTACTGAATATCTAGAACATTTCCCTGCTTCACGAGCAGAGAGGAGGGTCCTTAGGAGGCAGGCATGCCATAGATATGGCAGAAGATGTGCGACAGTGGGAGAAAGAATGGGTGGGCCGAAGTGATGCAATCTGTCTTGGTTTTTTTTTCCTAACCCTAACCCTAACCCTAACCCTAACCCTAACCCTAACCCTAACCCTAACCCTAACCCTAACCCTAACCCTAACCCTAACCCTAACCGTAATCCTAATGCTAACCTTAAACCTAGCTGAGATCAGCAAAAACCTTCTAAGTAAAAGCCATCGTCACTAAAATTTTTATATTTCTGCCTTCACTTAGTTTTTGTCCTGGCTAATTATTTTTCTCTTTCTACCTCCTTGATATTTCCAGGAAGAGGTTCTTTTTTCTAACTCTAACCTTAACCCTAACCCTCACCCTAACCCTAACCCTAACCCCTAACCCTAAACCTAACCGAGATCAGCAAATACCCTCTTAGTAAAAGGCATCATCACTATAATTTTTGTATTTCTGCTTTCACTTAGCAACTTGTCTTGTTGCAGCCAATACTCATTTTGAAAAGCTGATAGTTGCTACAAAGACGCTTTTCATTTTTACCTGTGAAATGACTGCATTGACCATAATTCGTGTATTCTAACAAAGACATCCAATACAGGAAGATGCCAGGAACTTTTGTGAAGCCTCTGCATATGTGGAAGCTTAATCTAGTCTAAAAAAAATTGACATCAAAGTGAACATTAATGGTTTCTAAATGTCAATACCACCCTTGTATGGTGCTATACTGGCTGGAGCCCATTGCCCTTAGGAGAAAGTATTGTTAGAAAAACTCTGCAAACCTGGCTCTTCTTTAAGTATTTATTTCCATCTCTTGGTACTCTCCACCTCAAATCTGTGTTCAAGCAAGATCAATCCAGTTCAAGCCTCTCAATGTCTGTCCTGCAGACATATTCTGTTTTCTCCACTCTTCTCCTTCCCTTGGTAATTCTTATCCTTCAGAGAATAGTGTGAAGGTCATTCCTACGAGACAGTTTTCCCAATCCTCTTCCCTGAAGTCTGGGTTAGAGTCCCACGTATGTGCTCTTGATGTCCACATCCCTTTTATGGCCACGCCCCCGCCCCCCCCAAACCACAGTGCTATTTACTTATCCATCCATCCCCACAAGCCCTGTTCTTGAGGGCAGGGCTCCCAGCTCTCTTGTTTACCACTGTACCCAACTCTGTGCCTGGCACACAGCAACGCAGGATGTCTCTATATATTTGTTGAATGAGTAAATGTATGTATAAAAGCATACTTCTTACAGTTTGTGAAGCCGGCTTCTCATAAAGAAAACGGAGTCCACGAGCAGAACTTTCCAGCAAATTTTATTCAGTCATAATACTGCAAACATGCATATTATTATCTCTATATTTCTTGATTCTGAATGATAATAAATAGTTCTGCTAGTTCTGAGGGTTTGTGCCAATTTATGAAAGCAAGCAATATTAAACATGACAGTAGATGGCTCCTGTTTAAAAGTTATGACAGTAATGTTCTAGAATTAAAGGGCTTGATTGGGAACTTCTACTTTAAAAACAATATAATGTGGAAAGTGAAAGGAATTATTTTACTTTAAAAACAATGAAAGAGAATATGATCAACTTCTAAGTATAAATCAAATGAACATTGTGTTTGGTTCACATCTGATTACATTTAAAAATAACTTCAAGATGTATTTTTAAGAAACATAAAACGCCAGGTAAGTATACTGAGGGGATGTGTGTTTTCTAGTTATAGAATGCGATTTTCCACCAAATATTCATAATTTGTCATTTTATCCTCTTGACCTCCTTGTACAGGGTGCCATGCTCACTTTTCATTTTATGAAAGAGAACGACAAAACGCAGAACTGTTCAGCAACTTGATCAAGATGAAAGACGGAGTCTGTAACAATCAGGCTAGTTTAAGTACTCATGCTCCTTCCAGCATACCCAGAATATAACAGTTGCCTTCATGTTAACTGAGCCCAGGTTCCTGGCTCCAGCTTATTATTCCACACAACACACTGTCTACTTTTTTGAAATAAGTATGGGTGTGTCTTCAAGGAAAGCTGGCTCTCAGCAACCATTTATCAGAATGTCATACTTCTGGAAGCAAAACGTACAGAATTGAGTTCTGGCTCCATCTTCTATTAACTGAGTGAACTAAGCAAGTTACTTAGCCTCTGTACTTCAGGATCTTTACTATTAAATAGATATTAATTAACTCACTGGGTTCTTCTGAGGATTATACATCATAATAAATGGAAATTGTTAAAGCCAGTATTGAGCGCATAGTAAATGCACCTCACAATTAGATATTTTTAACATAAAGCTTGAACACATGTTTTATTTATCCATTATTAACAGTTCAATATAATTGTATTAGAACAATTGTTTAAATTAAATAACGTAGATTTACACATATAATCTATTTACTAAGTTACATAATATGAGATTGAAACATTTGGACCCTTGATTCAGAACCGTTAATTATAATCTGTAAAATATACAGAAACCTGTTTGTCATTTTTATAATTTAGAAGTGAATTTTCATGAGGAGTAGTAAGATTTAGAAAATGTTTCAGATTGTAATATTCTACTTATGATATCTTCTTGCATCTCTTTCACCTTTGATTCTTATTTTCTAATGAAAGCAAACAAAAATAAATGTTCTCATCTTACCTGAACTACTTTTTTTAAAAAAACTGTTCATGCTTTGACAATCTTAATTCTGTGACTAAAATATACAGCTATTAACTTGAGCCTATATTGTAGTAATTTATATGGCCGATTCTGCTTTTCATAGAGATTTCATACTTGTCAAGAATCTCTTGCTTTGCTAGGCTGCTTATTAGGAAATTTAAAGGTAAAAGATACACTATTTTTTCATTCCTTCCCATTGGATTTTTATAAAATCTTATTACAGTTTAGTTGGATCCACCTAAAGAAATCCTATTATGTGGCTGAATGCATAATTTAAAGGCAGATGAATACAGATACAAATACTTCTCCTTTCCTGTGGTATCTGAAAAACTTAGTTTGTTCCGGAAAGGAGATTTTAAATAAGGTAGTCTAATTTCATTTTTAAGTGAAGTATACTTCTGTAGTTCAATGCCTAGTTTTTCCATGAATAAGTTAAGAAGGCAAGGTGGATTTGCTAACCATTTTTAAATTAAATTATGCCATGACTTTCTAATCCTTACTCTCAGATTCTAAAATAGTTTGCATCTGACGCTATTAAAAAATGAATATCGACTCCCTGGTTTCTTTGCCTGGCTTTTCTACATGGAAGAAGTGTAATCAGTGCTACTTCCCATTCTTCTGAGGGTAGAAATCTTTCCCCACTCAAGTTTTCAAAATATTTCACAACTATCTGAATAGTTATAACAGCTCAGATATTCATAAACTGGAACAACTCCACAAATTTGAAATGAGAACAACAAAAACTCACTGAAATAAAAACAATACAAAGACCTAGTTTTCATTTTAAGCATTAAAAGAAAAATTTATATATGTGTCTTCCTTTAATAGGGCACTTAGAAACACACAGAGAACCCATGGCACAAAGGCCCAGAAATTTCTTCAAGTAGCGAGAGTCTCAGATGGTGATAGCTTCAACACCAGCTTCTCTGGCTGTGTATTTTGCATTTTTATAATATCAATCATGAGATTTGTTTTCTCCAGGAGGCAATAAGGTAACTTTTCTCTGCTAAAATGGATCAAGGCTAATGTAAACAGAGCTGTCAAACTCTCATGATAAGAGACTTCCTAGGGTTTGCAGAATTTAAACTTTCCAGACAAATCCAATAGTGTCAAGGTAAACATGAGAGGTTTTGATATGGATACCAATCTCTAGGAAGACAGTATGGGATCCCTCTCTCAAATATAATGATTATACCACCACCAAAGCCCAATTGGGAAATTGCAAAATGCAATCAAGTTATTCCAGATTACCTCAGCCAGTAATCAGGACTTTCGCCTGGATTTAGTCTGACCTTGGAAGTCTAATGGGGTGAGTCTCAACATGGAGAAGCCATGGGCTTGAATGAAGTGTGGGGAATTTTACATAGATGGGTACATAGAAACTATCACTAACAGAACACCTGAGAGAGACCCAGAGGCTGCTGGAATGTCTCGATTGCAGCTTCACCCTTCATAAAATGCGTAGAAATATAACCTGCATTACTCCATGTAAATATTAATCATACACCTAAATTTTGCATTTCACTTTTAAGCTTTGATACATGCATTCTATTCAAGTGTCAAATATTTAAGAGTTTATGTAATATAAAAGTTCTGCTTTTGGAAGGACTTTTACAATATGTGGTACGTACATTAATGTGCAATTTTATTTTGACCACACTACTAGATCCATACCTCAAGATGAGTTTGAATGTGCCAACAGAATATTTCTTGCTAGATGAGAGTGGTGGCCTAGTTCTCTGACCTGGCAACTCGATTTGTTACCACTTTGTGAGCTTTATAATGAAGTCAATCACTGATGAAAGGAGCATCAAAATTCAGCTGGAGTTTTGGAAGAAAATCACGTTTTATCTGCTTGTGTAAGTCTAAAAGCATCAGATTTCTGAGCTCTTTAAACTTGAAGAACAAAGACCCAAGAGAAGGAAGGAGGAGCTAGTGATATCAGAGCTGCTCTGATATCATAAGAGGAAATCTTAGATCTGTACAATAGGAACAAGGGGCGGGAGAGAACATTTTCAATGTGATTGTCTTACTGAAGGCAATTTATTGCCAAGGTCCAAAGTTAAATTTACAATTAGAAATCTGATTCTTGTTAACTCAAAAGGAGGTGACTTTCACTCATTCAAAGTAAATGAAAAGTAGAGACTACATAAGCAACATCTTGTAGAATTTGCTTAGATGAAGCTCTTTACCCTAAATAAAACACGGCAATTTCTTTTCTTCTCCACCATGGGGCCAATATCTGCATAATAACATTAAGTAGGAGAGAAATAAAAGTATGGTACTGCTGTGGATCTTTAAGGGTACAACAGGATAAAGACAAAACTAATCTTAAAAGTTTAGGAAATTATTTGTAATATTGCCACTGAAATTGTAGCAATTATTATTTAATACAGTCATTTCCCAATGGGACAAAAAATAAATATGCATAATACGGTTTAAGAATAAAAAGCATAAGAGAGCAATGTGATAATTGTAGTACCTTTTATTACAAATAATATTTTTAGGTTGAAGATAAGCCCACCAAGAAATGGTTCTGAGAAGTTCAATGTGCTTTGAGGATGGGATGTTTCTTTTTAAAAGCAGTATCTTCATCTATAGTTTGTGAATTGTATCTTTTCCCATGATGATAAGTGAGGGAGAGACCAAAGGGAGAAAAGCAGAGGTATGTTTCAGTTGAGAGTATGCCAAATATACGGTGATTCACAGCGTCCTAATCAGACAGGCGTGACATCTCACTAAAAAAAAAAGGTTCACCCCACCCGCCCTGGAAACTGTTCTTTGCCCCAGCTCAGCATACTGATAACTACTTTCTAGACATGTCACCATGCTTGTACTGGATTGGCAAGAAAATTATGTGAAAATGCTGACCAATGCAGGTTAAATCATTATATGACTCTAATGCTGGCCTTTTCAAATAAAATCAGCTATGAATATAATTTTTTTTTAATTCAGGAACTAAACTCATTTATTTATGACTTTTTGATTTGTTCTACATTTTTTCAGCATTTTATATAACTCATATATTTGAGGAAAATTGTAATAAACATTTCTGCTCACATTCTTTTTCACATCTAATTCTGTAAGATTACATAGATTAAATACATTTATGGCTTAAAGGAAGTTTAAGAATTATCTCATTGAACTCCTCATTTTATAGCTGAGAAAGTAAAGGCCTTATCTACCATCACAAAGGATTGGGTTTTTCGCTAGGACAAAAATCCAGTCACTTCTATTAATACTCTGATTTTTAAGAACAGAGTTATTTCATGAGTTATATAAAATAGATAGGTTTTGCAAATTATTGCTAATAAAATCTGTAGAAAAATTAGACATTTGGGTTAAAACTCATGATTTCCCTAAATGGCAGTGCATCTGAATCACCTGGGAAATAAAAAAAATAAAAATCACAGACCTATTGACTCAGAATCTGGTAAGATTGTACTCGCCCATGAGTATATTAAAAAAAGAAAGAAAGAAAAAAGAAAAAACAGTCCCCCAAAAAACCTCTGTGAGAGAACCTCTGAGCTTTATTAAAAATCAGGTCCACTGAATTTTTACACAAGAATTTACAACTGACTCCATGATTAAAATAAATGTCGGAAGATTTTAAAATGAGAACTCAGTGTTTTGATGGAATCCTGAATAAATATGTATTAGAAATTAATGAAGGCTACATTTTTTTTTATTAGTGATATAAGGATGTCTGTAGTTGATTGGTGTCCAAGAATAACATAAAAGATAATAATAATAATAACAACCAGAAACCATCTTAAACCACACTATTGATCAAATGGCATCTTGAATATTAGACAAAATCACAAGCCAAGCTTGATGTGTCGAGGATACATTTTACATAGGATTTTATAAACCCCACTATTCCAGATCTTTTCTATTCTATTTCTAATAGTGCTCCTGCTCATCACTTCAACAAGCTACATAATTAAAAGACTAAGAAAATGTTTCTGATGGTATCACATTTTGAGATCCCAAATCGACCAGAGCCAGACACCTTGGCCCCCAAGAATAGTCATTAGGTATAGGGGAAAACTACAGTGTGTTCTCTCCTTAAACTCCTTTATTCTCCTGGGAGCAGCACACCCGGTTCTCTAGGAATTAATTTTCTTTTCTTTTTAAGCCCATGTTTTCAGGGGCGAGGCGAGGGTGGGGAGTTGTGGGGAGAGAGAGAGGGATCTTAATCATAGTGTTCCTCTCACTCAGCCTCAGGGGTGGACACATCACTGAGTAATATCTGCAGAAGTTCTTCTTGGGTTTAATTCAAATGGCAGTTATAAGAAAAAAGCTCTCTCATCTCTGATGGTGAAGGCACAAGACAATCTTCTGCAGAGAGTGAAGGGGAATGGCGGGACAAAAAAATAAAGCAAGATAGAAAGAGTCCTGGCAGTGTTTGCGTCCCTATCCAGTCATCTTGCGAGGCTTCTTCCTCCTCCTCCCCACCCCCAGTTCTTTGTTTTTGTGAAACAATAAGCCTTTCTTTTTGGCCTCAAAACCCAGTTTGGACTGGATTTCTATAACTTGCAACCAAAAAAGTTTTAATTCAATAAAAATTCAAATGCCCTTGGATTTCACATTTAGGGAAAAACCTTGGATTCCCCATTTAGGGAAAAACCTATATTATTTAACTTTCTCATATAATGCATTTGTTGGAGAGAGGGATGGCAGGTGCAATTTTTTTATTGGCTATTTTCACATAAATTTTCATCGCTGGCTATTCTCTGGGAAAAAATAGGAAGCTAAAAACAGCAGCAACAACAAAGCCTCTTAAAAAATGTAGGATTAAACCAAAAAAGGGACAATAGATTTATCATTTTGTATAAATGTAAATATTTGCACACCTCAATTTCTTATAGACTAAATTTTATACTATATCGTGAGTTCAAAATATCAGTAATTTTGAAAAAAGCTTCTCAAGTAAGCTAAATTTATTATTCATGCCTTCATAAGTTCTGATAGTATGTTAGAAATGTTTTTCTTCAATTTAAATTGATTCTATTAGTTAACAAAATCATCTAAATGATTTGAAATGATCAATGTTCTTGTCAGAACCTATCACTTTCATCGTATTTTATCTATAACCTTAGTTTGGGTTTATATTTGATCTTATATATTAAACATTTTCAGACTTTCAAACAACAAAATATTCCAAGATGTCTTATTTTCTGAATGGTTATTATTTTCTTTGTATTTTTATTAGATGATGAGGCTTCACTAGTAATATTTACTGTAATGTTTAAGTATTTTTTTTAATTATCATCAGCCTAGTTGACAGAGACTTTTGTATGTTTAGTCTCTAGAGTCAAAAGTTTGAGTCATAATCAAAGGGTCAGTGCATTTGTTGAGTTTTCTGAATGCCATGTTGTTTTTTTTGCCTCATGTGAAGACATGAAAAATATGCTGTATGGCCACAGGGATGCTGACTATAGTGTTAATTTGTATTTATGACAGGCGTGGGAAAATCTCTGCAGGAATGTGTCTGCACTTCTCATCAGTAAGTACTTACTGAGCATCCACTATATGCTCAGCATTTGAGAGAGGAATTGTGAAAGAGTCAAAATGAGTGTAGGGCATGGTCCCTTTGAGTTAATATACATAACAACATGAGAAAACAATAAGGACTAAATTATACTTTTCACTAGAAGTTCAGAAAAGGAAAAATATAGGCCAGATCTATTTTCTTAGAAAATGTGGAAACTGTACGGTGCCCAAATGAGTGACATGTATAGACAGGAAAAAAAAAAGAGAGAGAGAGAGAGAAGACATTTCCAGTCCTCAGCTAACTCCTATCTGAAATGGAACCCTCCTGTATAATATTCCATTCAAATAACTAATCTACACACATATTTGCTCTCATTAGTGGCAAGGAACTCAGTACCTTGTGGGGAAACTCATTCATCCCAGGAAGTTTCTTTCTTATGTTTAATTGGGATTAATCTGAACTGAAAGTTTAAATTCTCTCTGGTAAGTGAACTCCAACCATCTGCAGATGGGTCACACAGTCTGACACCTTGTCAAGAAGAGCTGAGCCCCTATTTTCTTATTTAACGTTCCTCCACACAAGGAGTCTTAGGGACCTTGAGACTTCCTAGAATTGTATGAAAATTCCTGTATCACCGAAGACTCTATAAGATGGAAAAATGCACTAACTCTCTGCCTTTCTTTGGAATAATGGAATCATCTTAGACTTTTCTTTTGGTGTGATAAAGGGATAAAGGGAAAGTAATGGACTGAGGCTTGAAATTCTTAAAAGCTTACCATGTTCCAGGCCCTTCAAAGGGGGTGTGTGCCAAAGGAGTACTTTACCTATGTTATTTTATTTAAATCCTCAACGACATTGTGAAGTAGATGTCAGTATCTGTATTCCTTATGAGAAACTTAATGCTTAGAAAGGATGAGCAAGGCTGATCCTTTACTCACTGTGGCTTTCTATTTCTATTTTTTAAAGAAAGACCTTTAAGTATAGAACTATACACTTAAGTTAAGGTGATCTTAGTAATCATGTATATCTCACCCAATCCAGAAGACTTTTGAGATTTGTGGGGATCGAAGTTATAATTATGTCCCAACAAAAGATATCAATTGGGGCTGTCTGGGCAAACCTGGACCTTTGGTTACCATTACTTAAGGTCACTCCTAGGCCACCAGGAGGTCCTATCTGGGAGCACTGTAGCTTAGGGACTTGATAACAGTAATTGCATTATTTGTTTCTAACTCTCCTGGTCCTGGTCCCTGTTTCTATGCATAGTATGAAAAAAATATATATATCAACTTCTTATATCAACATCCACTCAAGAAGTTAAGTTTTCTTTCTTTTTTTTTTTTTTTATAAAAGATATATTTGTACCTAAATTCACTTGAGTTCCTGACAAAATTCCAAACAAAAGAAGACTTCTTTATCTCTCCCCAGACAACAGTTGAGGCAAAGTTCAGTCTTGCATGTGTTGTGCTGACTACAGATCAGACAGCTCACTTTTGGCTTTTCTTCCACTCAGTTTCTCAAGGTTTGAACAGGTTGGAGCTGTTCTCCAACTCTTTGCTCAGTACTATGCAATTGCTATCCCTACATATCTCAGGAAAAGATGACATTAATATTTATGGAATCCTTTTAAGATTCCTAATGAAAGATGATTTGATAGTATAAGATATTATTATAATAAACAGAACCTGGGATACTTTCTCAATGTGAACACCATCGAAGAGATGAACTTTAAAGATCTACTTGGTAGTATTTCTAATGACTTTGATTAATTTGGACCAGCAAATATTTAGTCAATCCTTAGTGAGAAATGCTCTGTGTGATTGTTACTTAACAAGAAACTAAAACTTGTTCTACATGCACTAAAGACTGACTCATATATTAAGTTGGGATAAGCACTAATAATGCAGATAAAAACTTGTTCAAATATGCCTTGGAAGAGCCAACTACCAAACAGAAGAGGACTAAATTTCTCAGCATTATCCAGAATGATTCAAGATACAGCCAAATTAATAGACTCTTGTCCAGTTTTACCTTAGTATCTTAAAATTTGCAAGTCTTAAAATGAATGCTAATTGTCATTTTATGTTAAATTAAAGAACAAGGAAGTTGATGCTGACTATATTCTATTAAATAAATTAATTATTATATAATTGAAATACATAAAATTAAGAAATTCAGTGTGGAAAAATGATTTGACTATTTGTTTCTTAATTTCCATCAACTTACAGATTTGAGACATTATTATTTTGGCTTAATTATATTTTGGATGATCTGATGTATCCTGGTATTATAATAAGTGGTAGAATCATAATATATTACTGAACTTAGCAACAGATATAAAAGCTTATGAATATTTTTTTACAACTTAGCATTTGAAAATAGATTTTAAATCTCAGAGCCTACTTCCAAAACATTTTACTTGATTGAGACAGTGTACAATGAGATACTTACACAAATGCTTCTTATATAGATGAAGAAAGATACTTTAGAGCACCTAGAAATAACAGCAGAAGATATTATAAGAGTAGACATGGATTTTTTATTTTCTAAAGTTCTCTGCCTATAGATTTATTAAGGTTAGATTAGTTATACCAATCTTTTGAGGTATAACTTTAGCTCTCTTTCACAGGAAGAAAAATGTTTGCATTTTCCAATCTCTTTGCCACATCAAAGGAAAAATTGAGCTCTAAGATAAAGAAGCTCATTATTTATGTTGGTATTCTGGTACCCAGGACTATAGAATCTAGGAAAAGAGAATCACTGCAGTTATTTCAGTACTGTAGGCCAAAACAAAAATGCACATGCAGAAAAGTTGTAAGGCAGTAGTTTCAAAAACTTTAGGGACGTAAATACTACCTGTGTGTCTTGCTAAGCATACATTTTTCTTGATCCCTCCCTTTCTGCCAATCCCAGGACAGATTCATCTGATCTGGAATGAGATCAGGAATTTCAAGTTTATCCAATGCTTGTAATCCAGACGCTGCCTTGAAAACACTTGTCCAAGTTATCAAGTACTAAAACAATGGCTGGAAGTTTAAGACAGGTGTGGTAAAGGTAGCAATAGAATATGTTTTTTTATAGTCTAGTCCAGGGTGGTTGAAAGGCAAGGATAGAACCAAAATTATAAAATTTTATTTTCTCCCCTTTCATTTTCTTTCTTATCATCTCCTCCCCCAAATCCACTCTCTATCCCATATGTGCTTTAGATTAGACCTTACTTCTCCTCATCTTTCTAGGATAACTGAACTGAACTTACATTGAGTCCCTTTCAAAGTGTGTTGTGTTTTTTTTTTTTTTTCACTATAATAGGGTACTCTTAAAATATATTACTTGTCAACTGCTCTTCTATTTGTTAGAGAAGTTTAATCTAATGGTTAAAGCCAGGCTATGTGGGTTCAAATTCTGACTCTATCATGTGCCTACTATGCTCCCTGAGATAGTCACTTTATGCCTTAGGTTTATTATTGTTGAAAGGGTGATAATAATATCCATGTCATAAAATTCTTGTGAGAAGTAAATAAACTAACAGATATAATACATTTAGAACAGTGTGAGGAAAATGTTACAGCTTTGTAAATGTCACTGTTGTGTTAAAGCCAGTAGACCAGTTACCTGCGCCTAAAGCCTTGGTGTGAAACTTGAGTAACATTTTGAGTCTTGGATTTAGAGACCCATTGTTTTCCTTATTTAAACATAAATAAATACATAAATAGGTGTCATAACCAACTTAAAGAAGTCATAGGAGAACCATGAAAACAAAAAGTGGGATATTTGTGAACGAAGCTGTCTCTTACCTTAATGTATAAAACAGTAATTAAAGAATTGTTTCAGAAAATACTCAGAAAGTTATTTGAGACAATTTTGGAGCTATTTCTAATGTTTATCATCATCATCATCATCATCATTATTTTAATCTAGAAAGAGAAGTATGCTTTCTTAACATTAACAAAGATCTCTCAGTTTAACAGGCAAGCTCACGCTGATAGAGCATTGATCAAGCATTGCCTGATCTGCGTCCCTAGTTGACAGCTGTGATGGGATTATTTTACCATCTGGCACCAGAGCTTTGCTTGAGAAATATCATTGTTTAGGGAAATACCTTGATAAGCTTGTAGGTGATATAAAGTAAGGACTGGAAGCAAGAATATCAATGAGATAAGGAAAAAAGAAATGGATAAACCACTCTACTTTAGAAATAAATGTGAATTTAGAGGAGAAAAGAAAAGAGAGTGGAGAGTAGAAGAGGAAAGAATTGAAAAGCAGAATAGCATGGGCCAGGGCCTAAAAATGATAAGCCACTAACAACTTCCTGTCACGTGGTTGGTTAAATCAGGAGATTTAAAGAAAAAGCATTCCTAATGTTATAACATTGTTTGGATTTTGGTTTTGCTGGTTTTGCTTCCTAGTTTCTACCACCCATCCTCCCATCTCTCCAAGCCTCCAGTGAAGCCTGGTATGCTCATATATTTCTATGGGGGTGTTGTTGTGAATAAAGGGCTGAGACGGTAAAGGAAAACGTGGGCGATTGGATGCTGACAGAGAGAGAAACAGTGAGCAAGGAATTCCATGTAGTGAATTTTAGGAAAGTGGATGACAGTCTATGGCAAAACTGAGGGTGGTATAAAAAAGCAGCTACAAGGTTGTCCTGACTTGGGGGTGGGCAGGACCATCTTTTCCTGTCCTCATTTAGTAAATACATATATATACACACACACATACATAAATATACTACATGCCATGCACTATGCACTATACACATGTTATTGCTTAAGCCTCCGAAGAACTTATCGGTAGGGACGATTATTGTGTTATTTTATAAAGACAATAAAACTGAGGCATAGACAGGCGAATTCACTTGTCCAAGATCATACAGCTAGTAGCTGGCAGAACTGAGATGTAACAAAAAGCAGCCAGATCTAGAAAGGCAGTATAACACTCCTCACTGCAACATTGTAATGCCTTGGTTGACTTGGAATGATGACAGTGGGGTTGGTTATGCATGAAAGCAGCAAAGTTAAAAGCAATAGGATGACCTGAGAGTGGTATCCTAAGTAATAGGCTTAAACGGAAGGGCCTGACCTGGGTGCTTAGAGCTGGTGAAGATAGTAAACAGCCAAGGCAACAATCTGGGCGTGTCTGAGACAGACCTTTTGCCCCCAGCCAGGATTTTGCAGCTCACTATGGCATGATGTGTTTGAAAGCCAGCTCCATTTAAATCATGTAGAATGCAAAATATTTAAAAATAAAACATGGTTGTTCTAATTCAGAAATCAAAGAAAAATGCTTCACGCACTATAACTTAGCATTATTCTGACAAGCGAATAGAATAAGAAACAGAAAATTGGAAAAGCTTAGAAGAGTACAGAAAAATTGTTGCTGTTTGCACATAACATTTTAAAATTTAATCAACACATTCCTGGGTGTGAAATTAGCAAAAATAGAGGGCTATTCACAGGAAACTTTGTGAAACACATCTTTATAATTTATTTTATAGAAATATTTATCGTAAGCTCACTGTAGTTCTTATTAGAAAATGTAGTTTTAATTATTCTTATAAATTATTTTGCTTTTTTAAAAAATTAGGTTTTAAGTTTAACCCTTTAGGTACTGTTAACTATAAATGTAGGGTCTTGACAAGTCAAAATATTAATGCCCAGAAGGTAAGCAGCATCAATTAGTATTTCTGTCCCAGTGGACCTTTGTTCTGAGCCAGTGTGCTAGGTTTTAGCGGAAAAGAATAATTAAATGTAATTTTTAATAATGTTTGTGAAAGTGTATGAAAAGAAAAAAATAAAGAAAAATCAACATTTTAAAATATAACTATTACAGATAAACACTTCCTCCAACACACACACACACACACACACACACACACACACACACACACACACGCACACGTACACAATGTGGGGGTCCAGGAGATAGCTTTGTGTGAAATAGAAAAAGAAGCTCTTTTTTTCCTGGTGGACACAGCTTCATGCCAGGGCACACAGCTGATGTGAGAGGACTGTGGTCAGATTTCATCTCCCACTCGTCCTTCCCCAGGCGCCTTTACTAAGGGCACACCCCCCAAAAATGTATGCAAGTAGATTTTCAGAAAGAGAACTTACTGGCAACAACAATGATAAAACATGAGTTAGTTAGGATTAACCTGAATAAGATATATTGTGCTGGCTGAAAAAATTAGTGCTTGGCTATCGCCCATGGGAACATAACGCTCAAACAATAAGCTTTCTGCTTCTGTCCCCCCGCCCCACCCTGCTTGCACAACTGACCTGTGGGTTGACAGTTAGTAAAAAGAAGAAAAATAGACTTGTGTGTTCAAACAGGATGAAGAATGGGGTTTAAGGCTTAAAAACTCTGTACCTCTACATTTCGGGGCTGCTTGATTTGGGGTCTGCATACCCCTAACAGACCCAGCTGGCTGAATAAAGAGTGCGTTTCCTATAACTCACTGATTTCTGGTGGTCCATGCATCTATTGGGGGCTGGCAGCTACAACAATATGAATAACCTACATGAAGAAGACTGCTAAAGTTTACTGATAAATATAAAATAGTAAATTTAGAGTCATAGCTTCTACCTAAATTGGAAAATTAACAATTTAAAAGACATTGACTATTCATACAAATATTTGCTGTGTTTGGAAAATACTGTGTTCTGCAGCAGATCCAAAGGATATTTCTTAGATCAGCAAATTCGTTTATTGACCACAACAGAACCCCACAAAAACATATATCTTCTTCAGCTCTCCAAGTTTGTATAAACAACAATGGTTCTCAGATAGGGAACCTTATAAGTAATAAAGAAAGAGGGAAGAAAGCTGAAAGTCTAAGCATTACAAAAAGACTGATACTGTTCAGATTATAAGAGGGAACTAATGTTAGCAGGTGAGTATAAATATTATTGTGTATTTTTACCACTACTATTACCATCACTACTACCTTTCATCTCAAATTTTCCCAGTCTTTTAATCTTGTTGCTTTGAGGAATTTGACCAACCAGTTAGGCCACTCATTGCTGCACAAGAGTTTATGAATATCCATAATTCAGGCCACTTCTTCCTCTATACAATGTATAAAAAAACCAAGTATACTGCTTTTGGATTTATCCATTGTGAGAATTTCCCTTCACTACTGGGGCCATCTCTGAGTGGGGCTGTAATATGCCAGAAGTTCCCTTACATTTGTAAGCAAGAAGCGAGTTTTGTTTTTGTTTCTGTTTTTTTCCCTACTCTGTCACTTGATCATAATTAACCTCTATGAGGTTATATTTGCTTGTTGGGGAGGAGACATGGATACAAAAGAAATAGGTGTCACAAAAATCTGGACCTTCTGGTCATATAATTTACTTGTGTCTTTTGTGCCTTCTTGGTCCCAATCCTAAATATATACTAGCCATCATCTAATGACTTTTTCATGCTTTCATAAGTGAGACTAAGGTCTTACATATTGGTGGATTTTATAACATCGAGAACATGCTAGAAAGACCCAGTTGCATTACAGAATCTCCTTCCTCAAGGAGACCCAATTTACCTTTCAATAAATAGACTCTGGATCTGTAAGCTCACTTATATCCGGATGAGGAACCATGAATTTTCTGTTATTATGGCCATCAGCCTTTTGCCCACTACCTCTTGATAAAGCAGTGCCCTGATGGCTCATCATCTTTCGCAACTCTTAGAACACCATAGTCTATTATCCATTATCATAGATATCAGTGGGTCCAGGTACCTTCATTACCATCCCAGCCATGCTACACATAATAACTATGTCAAACTTACATCTGTCCTTTGCCATCCTGGAATTAAATCATCCCCATTGCTAGTAGGAAGTTATAGCAGCATCTTATACTATAAATTCCAGCCTATAGAGGACAATCACTAGCAGTTTCCTCTAAGTGCCAGTGTCTCTGCACCGTGCATTCCTCATTTCCTTAGTTTAAGTAGTAGCCTCTAGGCCCTCTCAAGGGACATAATCAGATGATGGGTTCTACCTCTCACATAATAAATTCATTAAAATATTCTCACCTACCCAACCTTCTGATTTCTAACCTTCGACGTCTCCACTTTATTTACTATAGACCATTTCTATGGTCAAATTTCAAGGAACATTCTCAATAGCATATCGAGACTGACTCCAAGTGTTCTTGCCAGACGTTAAATCCTTAGTCACAGAAGAATGGTCTCATATAAAAAAAATTTCTCTCTTATCCAGTTTTATATTCTACCTTCTCTAGTTCAATACCAACTGTCATGTGTGATCTCATAGTTCCTGCCAGTACAAATGCATCAGCATTTTTAATTCCTTTGGTGTATAAGTTATTTTTTTGCAGAGCAGAGATTGTATTTGTCCATAAAGCTGTGTTGAGACCTGCGATGCTTAATCTTATGTGTTGACTTGGCTAGGCTATGGTATCAGTTGTTTGATAAAACACCAGTTTGAATATTGCTATGAAGGTATTTTTTAAATGTGATTAATCAGTAGACTTTAAGTAAAACAGACAATTCTCTATAATCGGGTGGGCCTCATCCAATCAATCGAGGGCCTTAAGAACAAAAACAGTTTCTCAGAAGTAAAAGGAATTCTCTTCAAGACAGCAAAACACAAACCCTGGCTGGGTTTCTAGACTGCTGTTCTGTGGAATTTGAACTGAAGACATTACCTTTTATCCGAATTTCCAGACTACTGTCCTGTACTGTGAATTTCAAACTTACCAGCCCCCACAATCATGAGCCAATTCCTTAATTGGCTCTTTCTTCTTAGACACACTCACACACATCTAGAGATTTGAGATAATGCATGTAAAACATTTGTGTCTGACACATAGAAACCAGTCAGTAAATAATAGTTATTATGACTATGATGGTGATCATAATAATGATGATATTTGTCCAGCTCAGGTACTACAGTTCATCACTCCATCTACTCCCTTACCTTTTGACCCTTGGGTTTCTTCTGGTCTTGACCAATAAACTTCAAACCTAAATTTATAATCTTTTCATCTCATTTGGACTGTTGGAGCAGAGTTAGATATAATTACCAAAAAGAGAGAAAATAAGGGCTTATATTTATTTAGGATCCCTAGCTAGAGTAACGACTGTTTTTCACACAGTGGTTATTGCAAAAGTTTACCATTTGACTCTGACTTCTGTCCGAATTTTCCTTTTGTCCTGCTATGATGTCCTTATTTCTGAGCAAAAATTGAAATCCTGACATGGACTACCTTAAAACTGCCCTCCTCTCTGTACTCGAAAACAGATACTTGGACATCTCATTCTTCCTCCCTTCCTTTCCTCCTATTTCAGCAGATACTTTGAACCATTGGACAAATCTAAGAATTTAACATTTGTTCTTTCTTCATTAGATCAACAAATCTTTTGTTGCCTAGATGTGCTAGTCAGCGTGTGAGACCCTGCTCTGGAATCTGACTGGTAGGCTTTCAAGCTTTGTCTTGCCATTTTCTAACAGTGTAATATTTGGGAAGTCGATAGAGATCAACTAAATAGCCCCTGGATTTCTCAGGTTATCCTCTACCTAAATGGAAAATACTTTTTACATAGGGTGGTTGTGAGAATAGGTTAATGCCTATAAAGTGCTCAGAATAGGGCCTAGAATATAATAAGGTTGTATAAGAAAGAGCTGTTATTCTTCTCGATGTAGGGGATACATCCACTGAGAAACTTGATGGGAGGCAGCAAAAAGGAGACCCCTCTTTCTGCTTTCTGGAGTCCAGGGCTGGAAGATTAGATCCTCTCTCCCAGGAATTTGATACTTCAGCAAGGTAAACAAAGGCTGAGGGACAGGTGAAAAGATAGTCAAGGCTGTATCAAGGACTTTGAGAGCCTATGAGTGTGACGATGTCAAGTGTCCTAAAGTGGTGTTGTCAGTGTGACAGGACCTTCAACGTGCTTCCTTATGGCAGAGTTTCCTTGGCTCTTCTCAATTTTCTAAGCCTGGATAATCAGCTTTTCTGTTGATTCTATGGTGTATCTGTTATTACTTCACTGAATTCCTTTACTGTTGTGTTAGCTGGTGTCCATTTCTCTCGCCTCTGTGCGCAGGAATCCTAGTGACTACAGGGATCACTTCTGCTTTTTGAAATTCTCTCTTCCCTTGGGGAATGTCATTCCTTTATTTCTACCTGAATGCTTCTCAGATTCATATTCTTTGGATTTCGCTTCCAAACTCTATGATCTTTAGCTCTATAATCTCTTTCTGATCCCTAATTAAATTTTCTTTTTCTCTCATTATTTTTATTTCCTCAGATTGAGCTCATCCATGCCATTGTTTTCAATGACTTCAATTTTAATGTAAATAGTTCTTGTATCTATTTTTCCACTTAAGCCTTCAGTCCTAAATTCCAGATGCTAGTTTTGACTTCCTACTTGTTATACGACTTGGATAAACTGACTCTACCATCTTCCACATCTGATAGGTCCATACCCCTGTACTCTTTCAGTAAGGCATAAGCCAAAATTATAAAAGTCATCTTTGACCCTTTCTTCCCATTCTCTTCCCCTGTTGCTACTGCTTATAATCTCTATTCTTTAGGATGAAGATCTGCAAGACAATCTAAACTTGTATTTTTTAAAATGCAAATCTGAGTCTACGGCCATGCTACCCTGAACAAGCCTGATCCCACCTGATCTCGGAAGCTAAGCAGATTGGGTCCTGGTTAGTACTTAAATGGGAGACCACCTAGGAAGACCAGGTGCTGTAGGCGCAAAAAAAAAAAAAAAAAAAAAGAGATTGTAAACTGACGAAGTCCTTGCAATCTGTGAGGTCGACCAAGGGTTGTCTCGCCTAAAATAAATAAATAAATACATACATACATACACATGTAAATAAATAAATAAATAAATAAAAATGTGAATCTGGTAATGGTCTTTTGCTCAACAGTTTCAGATATTCGCCATTTTCCTCATGTCACACAAAATAATTCTAGTTAAATTATTTCAATTCAAAACTAATCAACTCAAGGACCATTGTGGAGGCCTTACTGGCAGGTATGAAGTATTAAAAATGTAAAGGCACATACAAATAATTCCTAATTCTTATGAAACTAAATATCTTCTGGAAAGAAAAACACAATGCTTTGGACACATCTTATGTTTCACTTTAGATCTTTCAGCCTTGCCCTTCTCTTGTCTCTCTCCCAGATCTGCATGGTTCCTGGTTGACTTAACATACACAAAAAGAGCATCTTGTCTCCTGCTCACAGAGAGCTTCTTGTCACTTCCCTTCCATATCCCAGTCACCACACAAGTTTGGAGTGATATTAAGTACTGAATAAATTATTGCTTTGGAAATGTCATTTTAATTTTATAATGTTTAAAACACATCAGTATCGATTATATAAGCAGAACCTAAATAAGAGCAACTCCATGTTGGCACAGGGGATAATTGAGGATTTAGTCCTCTAATTTTTTATATTGTCTTTTGTAGATTTCTAGCTTATAACAGTGGAAGTCATCTTTTTAAAGAAAATTCTCCCAATAAACCCTGCAGCTAGTTTATTGGAGCGATTACATTAAACAAATAAGAATATTACTTAACTGTATTTATTAATGAGATTTCTCTAAATTATTAAACTAAACTAGAGCATAACATTTAATACTTTCAATACAGTAAAAAAATTCAGTTTTTATTAAAATGTTCTCCCTCTTATAAATAAAGAGTTAAAAAACAAAAACAAAAACCCTGCAAACTTACATTAGAATGGTGCTTGTGGTGAAATGTATTTACTTATTAGTATGATTTATGAATAATTGCTGAAGACATCAAAATATCTAGACTATTTGATTTATATACTAGCAGTTCAAAAAATGCAAGGAGTGTAACTGTCTTTTTTCATTGCATTGAAGAGTTGACTAAATTACTTCATTATTATAGGTTGAATTGTGTTCCCTAAAACTCACATGTTGAAGTCCCAACCTGCCAGTACCTCAAAATGTGGCCTTATTTGGAAACAAAGAGGTCATTAGGGTGGGCCCTAATTCTATATGACTGGTATTCTTATACAAAGGGGAAATTTGGACACAGAGACACATATAGAGGGGAGGCAATGTGAAAAGGCATGGGGAAAAGACAAGTCAAGGAGAAAGGACTGGAACAGATCCTTCCTTCAGAAGGAACCAACACCGCTGACATCTTGTGAACTGTGAGATAATAAATTTCTGTTGTTTAAGTTGTTCAGTTTATGTTAAATTTCGTTACAGTAGCCCTAACGAACTAATTCCAACTATATGACATCTGGAAAAGGCAAAACTGGAGATAGTCAAGAGATCAGTGGTTGTTAGAGGGTAGGAGGGATAAAAGGATGGATAGGCAGAGCACAGGAAATTTTTAGGGCACTGGAACTACTGTGTATGGTACCATAACGATGGATGCATGTCATTATACATTTGTCAAAATCCATACAATGTACAACATGAAGAGTAAACTCTAATGTAAACTATGGATTTTGGATGACAATGATTTGTCAATGTGTTATCAATTGTAACAAATATTTGTGGGGGGATGTTATAATGTGTAGGGGCAAGGAATATATGAGAAATCTCTATTTTTCTCTCCATATTGCTGTAGAGCTAAAACTGCTCTAAAAAATAAAGCCTATTAAAAAAAATGTTGCATCTTTTTTCATAGGGCCTATAAATTAGAATATACTACGAACATATGGAAGCAAAATAAATATTTATAATTCAGAAAATACAAAGTATGACATTTCTCTTGTCTGTTCAAAGAAAATATTTACAGGTAAATATGCCAGTTTTGTAAGTTGTACTTGATAATTATATTAATTCTACATTTTATTGCATAAGTAACAATGGTATTCAATACAATTGAATAAAATAAAACATACAATTTTTTTAAACAATAAGATTTTCTTCAATAATATTGTTCCTAGTCATGTGCATTCCTAACTGCACTTTGCTGGATTTACAAACTGTGAAAATGGAAACGGCCTCCTTGGGGACTTGATTATATTCTTTCTTTATTTGGATGTTTATTGGAATTTAGTAAAACTAAAGGAATATATTACTCTACAAGTTTGGATAATGAAATAAAAAGGAAATTCTTAAATAACAAGTAGAGATTTGTATACATAGGGTAAGCTCAGTTCAAATTTTTAGGAGAATGGTTGAGATGTTTTTAGAGATTTTATTATTTATATCTATTTATTTATTTATTTATTTATTTATTATTTATTTTTTAGGAGAGGCAACCCTTGGTTGCCCTCACAGATTGCAAGGACCTTGTCAGTTTATAATACCCTTATTTTTATTTTTATTTTTTTTACACCTATAGCACCTGGTCTTCTTAGGCGGTCTCCCATTCAAATACTAATCAAAGCCTGACCCTGCTTAGCTTCCAAGATCAAATGGGGTCAGGCTTGTTCAGGGTAGCATGGCCATAGATGAGATGTCTTTAGAGATTTTAAATACTCAAAATATGCGCGGGAGTTCTTTCATTTATTTTCTCCTTTCTTTTCACTTCTCTATCTATTAAAAAATAAACACATGAAATGACAAGAAGAAGGAATAGATTCACCTTTTTGTTTTGATCCAAACATCAAGAACTCCCCCTGCAATTTGCTACTTTATCTTCTAAATTTCTATGGTATCTATAGATTGGACAATAGGAGTTTTTCTCGTTCTGATTTCATTGGTTCCTGTCTTAGAGTAGTATTCTGTCAACTTATTATTTAGGTAGACCAGTGGTTCTCACTCTTGGCAGCATATAAAATCACCTGGAAGGGTGTTTTTTGTTTATTTGTTCATCTGTTTCAATGAATGTGCGTGTGGTCCAATCTCAGAAACTCTGATTTAATTGATCTGGGATGAGGCCCAGATTTTAGGGTGTTTTTAATATATATTTTTTTAATTCTACAACTTATTGAAGTGTGTAGCCAAAGTTGAGAACCCCTGATCTAGGCAATGTTTCTCATCCTTGGCTACTCATCAAAATCATGTTGAGTACTTGTTAAAAATATGGATTCCTATGCTACTCTCTTAGGAACCCATAAGTCCGAAGTGGACTAAGGGAATCTTGTTCTTTTACAAACACTCTCAGTGCTTCTGATAATTAGCCAAGTTTGAGAGACACTGAGGACATTCAATAAACTTGAAACGAGCTAGACTGGTCTGCTTTTTGCTTTATGACAAAATTTCTTCAAACTCATCTTACTGTTGCCTTTCATTGAAAACAAAAATTCTTTTTAACACTTTCTATTTTTTTCCATGTGTGTGTTTGTGTATGTGTATTTGGCTTAGTTAGCTATCAATCCTTTTAGAGCATCCAAGAACCAATCTGCAATATTTATTTTATACAAACACATACACACTACAACATAAAAACAACAAATAGTGGAAAGTATTTGTGTATGTGTAATCATTCTAAACACACACACACACAAAAAACTTTTTAAATGATCGTTTTCTTTGGGGAACATTTATTTTTTTATAATCCTATACTACTTTTCTCACCAATTCTGAATCAACATGTTCAAGCTGACATTCTTAGAATCTGACAGCACTGGGTCTAGTATGCATATAATCAAGCATATTTCCTCCGATTTCCTTCAGGTCTTCTCTGCTGGAACACCTCATCCTCATCTTCATCTGGGAGATAACAGCACTAATTGGATGTGGGAAGGTAGGCTCCATTCTGCTGACCAGCCCTTTCAAGTGGTTTCAAGTGGTTCTGCCAGAGGAGACTCTACAAAGCTATTTCTTGTTAGACAGGAATCTTTCAACCAGGGATCAGATTACAACTACCAAGTCCAGGTGGGTGGGGCAGGAGTGAAAGAATGCCTATATTTTCATAATTTAAATATTATATGCAGTATTTTAATTACTGTATCTGTTACGCACATTTGCACTTCTCAAATCAGGATGAGGTTCTAGAAATATACCTTTCACCTAAAAAAAATCTCTTTGCAACTTATATTCAGGAAACATAAAGTTATTGCTCCAACACAGTAGGATTTCCATTTTTAGCAAACAAACAAAACAAATACAAATGAATAAAACAGTATAATCATCAACGATAACAAAATAATACATTTTGAGACCATAACAAACTAAGTTTTTTTTCTTTAAATTTCTCTTCTTCACTATACTCTTCCCTTTTTACCCATGGATGTTTTTTCACTTAGATCTTCAAACCTTCTGTAGTTAAGATTTTTTTTTACTGAGTCTCAACATGTTTATTTTGTTGAAATTCTTCTACAAGAAAGTGAAATATATTCATATATTTTCTTTTTTCTTTTTACTCACAGTTGGAAATAGAATAAGATTGTTCAGTTCTAAGAACAAAATAAAACATATATAACAGACAATCGATGTTATACTTGTTGGTTGTTTAACAACAAACTCTCCAGAAAAAAAATAAAAATTTAAAAACCCTCTGATTTAGAACATGTGATGATTACTACTGTAGGAGGACTTGAAAAATATTGGGCCTATCCAATCTGAATCCAAACTCTGCAAATGGAATCTGGTAGTTTCTATACACTCAGCATTTTCTAGACTCACTTTCCCTAAATTATCCCATTGCAGGGGAATTATCTGTAACAAGTTGATTGCAGAAACACCTATAATGCAATGATAATTTGAGCCCAGTAGCTAATTGAGGTTATTTCATAAAGGGAGTATGCTTTAAAGTGTGCTGTTTCTTTTGTTTCATGTTAATCATTCTTAATCCAGTCACATAAGGGAAACCACAGTTAACATAAGTGTAAAATGTATTTTTAAACTAGTTTAATCTAAAAATATTCATGAGTTGCTATCTTCCTTTTCTCCATCTCATAACTATTTTATACATTATATACTACATCTAAAAATTAAAAGTTCTTATATATTT
Source organism: Pteropus vampyrus (assembly GCF_000151845.1). Taxonomy (NCBI): domain Eukaryota; kingdom Metazoa; phylum Chordata; class Mammalia; order Chiroptera; family Pteropodidae; genus Pteropus; species Pteropus vampyrus. The sequence goes on from NW_011888784.1 coordinate 18,009,564, forward strand.
TATTAATGCAAATAGAAATACAGATGTCTAAGAAAAGATTTCTTTACATTCTATGTTTTGTCTATTTATTGTATGATACAATTGATGATATAAAAGATTTTCCCAATATTTGCTATTTCTTTTAACTGAAATTCACTAAGGCTTGGCAGAATTTAGAAATCTGAATAATGTGTTGAGATCATAAGTACCTAACACCTAATTCCAGAAATATAATAATAAAAAAACCTTTATTTTATAGCTTTGATTTTATTTTTCACTAATTTACTACTCAAATCAGTAAGCCAGATCTATGAATTTTAGGCAAAAGACCTAAATATGGCTCCATCCAAGATTAACGGTGTAACCTTGGGCACATCTTTTTTCTCAGAATTTTTTCATTTGGAAATGGAGGATTAAATGAAATAATGTACATGAAGGGTTCTATAAACTGTAATGCAGCACTTTAATACTTTTAAAAAGATACTTATTCTGAATTGTAAAATTTGAAGAAAAAAGGTAAAACCTGAATGAGGAGCTCTGTTGCTCAGGTCTTTAGCATTAGGGACCTAGAAAATCATTTTAACAGTTTCTAGTCTTTTTTGGTGAAAGCAATTTTACATTCATTCAGACTTTCCCAGTTAGGTCAGGATACATGTCACATGCATAGCTCAAAGGTATTCTTCCAAGTTGTTTTACAGTATCTTTCTTAATCAACTCTAAAATAAACATCTGCTTTATTATATTTTTCTTTGTTCTAGCCATGAGGAACATGTTGTAAATCTTGCACTCTCTCTCTTTAGTGCCAGTGTTTATTGCACTGCCAACAAGGGGAAACCTTTCTCTCTTTCTTCCTCTTTTGATAAATTCCTATACTTCCCTCAAGACTCATTTTAAATGTCATGTTTCTGGAAAGTTGTCCCTGACCCTTCAGCCTTGAGTTGCCTGATTACTACACCTTTGTGCTCCCATCAGACAGTGAGCTTACTGCAGTCATATTGCTTTCACTTTATTTGAGCAGGTCCTGATCTAGTGCATGGGACATAAAAAGCTTTCAATAAAACCAGTTGAATTGGTCATTCTTCTGTCTTCTTCTTTTCTATTTTTTCACATGTCTTCTCTCTCTTCTTTCCCTAGCCTTTTTATCTCCAATTCCTTTTTAATATTTTTTTTTGTCAAGCATATTATTTAAAATTTTTAAATGGGTATTTAAATGGGTATTTTAAATGGGTATTAACTTTTTTTGCTCTCACTACTGTCTCTAATTTTGTTCTGTAGAATTCAAAAATCCTGAATATTGTGGTTTTGTTTTAATACATTGAGATGTATATATTTTGTTTAAAAAAGATTAGAATTGTAGAATGCTTCGCATTCCATTTTAAAAATAGTACAACTAAAGCTGTATTTATTTTCTAGTATATTAGGAAAACAAGGTGTTTTCTAGACTACATATGAACCAATGTAAGTTGGGGCATGCTTTTCCCCTGTGACCTGGCTCCTCTTGGTTCTCTTCTTAGCTTTGGGTTTTTTTTCCTCTCTCTATACATAATATATAACATAAATTTAAATTTATTTATTTAAAATTATAAATATATAATATAAATAAAATATATAATATAATTAAATAGAAATATATATATAAAATGTTACACCAGGAAAAAATAAAACAATTTCAAGCTTGAATATTCCTCAAGTCCAATCAGAAGGCAAAGAAAAAAAAGTTATCAGAGGTTATTCATTGATTTTACTTCCTAGTGTGGCCCAATATCTTTTCTTCAGTTGTTTAAGGTGGGAATCTGTATACACTTCCTTTTCCTTTAGGTCAATATCCACCCTCCCCTCCCTCACTAGAACAGTCAGCAGGACATAGTGATACAGCAATGCATTTCCTAGAATTTAAATTATTTGGTTTAAAATAATACCACCAGGACTTCAGCAAAACATACCATAACATGCTTTCCTTTCAGAATAGTGGTAAAGTGTCAAAACAGTCAGCATGACAGTTGAGGCTAATGTGAGATAAAGTTGAGCTTTTTCTCTATACTTGAGATTTCTGATTTGTATTAGGAGAAACACGGAGTACAGGCACTCTTCAAAGTACAGGCAAAAATTCTCAGAAACATTCTAATTCAAATTTATATGGGGAACTTTTACCAAAAGATAACACAATTTACAAAGTATTTCTCTGTCCATACAAGAGAAAGTGTTTTGTTTGATTATGCAGAGCAGTTTCTCCCTCCCGTTCTCATCTTTCTCATTATCTCCCAGGACATAAGAAATAGCAGAGGTTCATAGCAACCCTTCTAAAGATGAGCAGTCTCATCCCTCATCTTCATCCTTAGACCCAGAAAGCAGCAGCAGGATGACAGTCTGTTCAATTAACCTTAGGCAAGAACAAATCTGCAGAGGCATTTTATGAAACACTATACGGAATCTGAGCAATAGACATTTATTTTTTGTTACATCCAAAAAAGCTGCAAGAACTTTGGGGAATGGATTTTATTTTTAGTTCTATAACAAAGAAATTGGAAATGGTTTCTTTGTGTATGAATCATATTTGCTATATAAATGACAGCACTTACATTTCTATCTAGCCAACAAACCAAGTGGTGAAGTTCTGGGTGAAATATACCCAGTTTCTCAGGGAAAATGATAGTTTCTCAGGGAAGATGAATATTTCAATGGATTTAAAAGGCAAAAATACTTTCGCAATGTCGTCAGATTCAATCACAAATATATAAAAGACTGGAAACTAAAAGTGTAACAACCTTCTTATCTCAGAAAAAGTTTCATCGAAAAGAGAGTTTTAATTATTAACGTGTCTGGTTTATGTCAAAAGTGCCAATTTCCTCATAGTTCCTAATATATGTCAATATAGTAAAAGAGCATATACATCATTAAAAAAAATGCAATGGCCTGGCAGTTGCAAAAAATGCTCGACATCATGACCAAGCAAATAATTCAGATTAAAATTATAGTGTCTTACTTATCAAAATAGCAGAATTTTTAATGAAATAATAATATTCAATCTTGGCTAGGGTATTTATTGTTGCATTCATTGTCAGTAAGAATATACACTGGTACTTTGTTTTTGTGATGCAAGTAGACATTATATACCAAGAGCCATTAAATCCTATATCCTTTGACCTAGAACTTCTGCTTGTGGGACTCTATCTCAAGAAACAATCCTTAAGCCAGAAAGTGATTTATCTATAGAGATGGTCTTTATAATAATGAAAAATTGATATTAGGGAGTAGTGAAATCAATTATACATTTATTTGAAAGAATTTAATATAGTCATTAACATATCTATATAGGACTTGTCATGATATAGGACAAATGTCTATTTATATTGTTAATTCATCCTATAAAATTACATTTACAGTACAGTATAAAAATGTTAAAAATTCTATGCACAGAAACTAGATTGGAAGCTATATACTGGGAAATTACCTTTAGATAATGAGTGAAATTTCTCTCCTGATTTTTTATTTTAATAAAGTTTAGATACTGAGTATATTTTTATGTTTAAAATCAACATTTAATAATATGATTTTAATATATAAGATAAATGACAGTAAGATTCTATCATTGAAAAAACAACCACTTTTCAAATCCTTTAGCTTTGATGACCAAAAAGAAAAAAATAATTGGAGGAAATATTAGGAAGTGAATAAAAGTCATTCATAATGTTCCTTATCCAAGATTTTCATCTTGACCATATCATATGAAATATTTTAACTTATTTTTAAAACATAAAGTATATTGTAAACTCCATAAGAGCAGAGATCATATATTCTTCAGCTTTCTCTCATCAACACCATGGGTAATGCTTAGAATATAGAAGGTGTTAATAAATGAATGATGGATAATTGACTGGTATTATTGATGTGACAATAAAGAGAGCTTAGTTTTTGACATCTTCGATTTACCTGTCTAGACACTATTCCTCCTTTTTCTGTCAATAGACCACAGTTGTCTTTGAGTAACAATCTCTACCACTTTTTGCTCATGTGGTCTAGCCCACCTCTGCACTTTAGGCTGATGGACAAGATTTAGTCAGAGGGACTGTGTTTTGCTCAAACTATTGAAAACAAGACCCGCTCTGTCAACTATGGATTACGAAAGCAATGGAATGTAATCTTGGAGCTTCTGGTGGCCATCTTTGCCTCCACACTGACAAAACAATGATAACAAAACCAACACAAAGAAAGACAGAGCTAAGAAACGGAAAGAGCCAATATCTTGGTGACATTATTTGATCATCTGGCTCAAGCTGTGCCTGAATTTAGGATATCCCTGGACTTTCCAATTACATAATCTAAAAATCTCTTTATCTTTAATAATTTTGTTTTGTTTTGTTTCTTCTAAGTCAGTTTGAGTTAGATGTATGTGCTGAATAGAGTTCTAAATTATACAGAGATGTGTGTTGACATTTCTTTTTATAGGTCTGCCAATAGTTTTGATAATAATGGGAAGTGGTCACTTCATGTAAAATTAATCATTATTCTTTGCTAACAACCTTAATAAATTATTGCTAGTAATCATTAATACTTATTCATTACTTTTAATTTTTAATAACCCTTTACCTAAATAAAAGTGTGAGAGTCTAGTGAAATTGAAGGGGCTTTCCACTGCAGAACATCGAACTCATGGGACCCAAAATATCTCTATAGCTAAGACTTCTTTTTCCTTTGCTCATACAGTTCTACTCTCCCATGTTAAGCTCACACACCCTGTTCTACCCCTGTAGTTTCCCTTATCTTAGATCATATATATTCAACACAAAGTGCCTCGCTATGGATTCTTCAGTGTGTACAGCATTCCTACCAGTCCAGAGTCTTTTAGAATAAATTAAGTCGCTTGACAGAGATAATTATTCTGTCAATAAATGGCTTCTTTGAGGCATTGAATTTATTCATAACCAGAGCTTTCTGGTTATGCATAGACATCTCTTACAAAATTTGTCACTCTATTTCCATGAGACATATACTTTGAAATTCATAGGAAGGTATATTTTCTTGACATGCTTTAAGCTAAGAAACTAAAGAAATGCAAGGGTCATATGGGTCTTTAGATTTAAATCTGTCTCTGTATGATCGTAAATCTGTGATGGAAAACAGATCATGAAACATTTACATATTTAAAATAAATTCTTTTCTTCTACAGCAGTCTTTGTACTAAGAATGTAATTATCATTAACTTTTTAAATTTTCTCTCTAAATTGCTAAGGTATTTAATAACTGCTACTGTGCCTCTTTTTACCTTATATTATGAACTGGAAAGAGAACTATATTTGTGTTTTCTTTCACAAAGTATGCTTTAAGAAACAGAGACATCTGTCTTCTTTTTTCTTTATATGGTTCTCAGCTCCAAGCAGAGGTCAGAGCCCAATATATGGACCCTTAAATATGTGTTCAATGAATAAACATGTTTGTATATCTTTGGATAGCTTTTACCTAAGAGACCTTGGATTTGCAATAATTTTGTTTGTTTCATTTTAAGTTCATTCGGTCTCTAACTTTTCATTGCATACCTAGGCAATTATATGTGTAAAACATTAGTGCTTGTTATGAGCCTGACACTATTCAAAGTGCTTTCTATGTAATATCACATTTATCTTCATAATAACCTATAAATTAGCAGCTATCGTTATCTCCATTTTATAGATGAAGAGACTGAGACATGAGGGGTTAAGTAACTGCCCTAATGGTATGTTTCTAATAAGTAGTAAAGCCAGCTGTTGAAACCACGAAGTCTAGCTGCAGTCTTAGCTCTTAACCACTGTGATACACTATCAATCATTCAGTTAGGTTGTTAGACATAGATTAAAACAAAGACAATACAATAAACATAGACATAAAAATAAAAAAATAAAAATAGAGCTCTTTCTGAAGAATCTGATGGCCAGAAATTAGAGGAGATAAATTTTGTTTTTATTTAACTTGATTTTAAGGCAGTCAATTTTATTATAATAATACATTGTTTTCCTATAAAGAAAATACTTTGATAAGGAAAACTTTGTGTGTAAGTAGAACATACAGGAGAATTGGAATTAGCTTTTGTACAAGTTTTTCTATTATTTTCGAGAGAGATCATGAGAGAGGAAAATATGTAATGGTCATCTAAAAGAGGGAGGATCAAGAAAATCAATTTTCCAGAATTGTGGAGTATTCTGGATTCATCCGAACTTAACATTACCTTACATTTCTTCAACATGCTAATTTTTTCAGTATCACCAATTTAATTTTTGTAATGTATTTTTCTTTTCCATTTTCATAATATAGGAAGATGTGATGATAACTTCATTAGCTGGAAAATGTATTTCCACTTTCCGGGATTGGAGAATAGAGAACTTGAATCTTTGAATTATTTAAGCTACAGACATATATATTTAGATATACACTTAGATAATTATGCTTAAACATACACAGATAGAATTATACTTGGATCTACACATGTACCCTTAAATAATTATTCCTATTTGTATATATTCATTCTTTTCTCCAAAAATACCAAATATAAAAAAAACAATTAAAGTAATTTTATTTTCTTATTAAGAATCAAATTCCAATCCAGACACAAAATGTTTATTGGCAGCTATACCTTTAGCAACAAAATACTACAAGATGTCTTTTAGTTCTTGTCCCAGGGTTTTTATTTCTCAAATCTTCTTGGCTCATAATTACAAAAAGCAGTTATATTATTATTTTCACCTCAGTCTGGATGTTGGGCTGGACCTTTACCTTTTAGTTAAACATGCAGTAGATAAGTAAGTAGCAAGAGCAGGAAGAGTAATTACCGGTATAAAAATTTATAAAATAAGTAGTTTAACTGCCATTTTACTTCACTGTATAACAACTCTCCCAAAAGAGACAAAATTTCCACAATATTCTGTAACGATTATCTGTTACTGAGAAATGTAGATTGTAACTGCTTTCAAATATATTTTAACAGTCTCAAACTTGCTTATTGTTCAGCAAGACAGAATCCCCGTATACCTGAGCATCATTTCTGCTCCTTTTCAAAGTAACTGCATAATGGTGGCTGTCAGACCTGGGTTCCAATGTTTAGTTCTCCTTTGTCTCTGGTTTATGCACAAAGGATGATTACTTACTTTTTTGTGGTTTCATCGTCTAAAAAGAATCCTTTCGGGCTGTTTGGAAGAATTCACTGCAATGTTCGTCATGGTTCCTGATTCTTAGCAGTGGCTAAGAATTTTAGTTCCCTCTCTATACCCCAAATTAAGCAATTACCATTTGAAAATATTTACCCTCCTTTCTTAACTCTGTCATGAATATTGTGCGCAAATGTTGTTAAACTCACCGAGTTGTGACAAGAGATGTGATGCTGAAGTCTTCATTGCAAGGGTCATTAGTGTAAATTAAACTGTTGGAATATTGTATTTTTAGGATAGGCTATCCTGCATGTAATGTACAAGTGATGAGGATGAATGGAGTGATTTTAAAGAGAGTTGGTTTCAGATTGTAGTTGTTCTCAAATAAAGATACTCAAAAAAAAAAAAAATTGCCTCATGAGTAACAAAAAGAATGCAATAAGAAAATTATTTCTCAGCTATTTCTTTATTCTCTTATTTTCATAAGGTCCATATACAGTCTGGTAAATTTCTGTGACATCTAGAATACCAAACCACAGTAGCCAGAAGATAAAGGGAGTAGACGCAATGCATCTATGAAGTTACTGCGGTAGACTAGAGAGCTGGATCTCTGGCAGAACTGCAATACTATATGAGACAGACCACACCTAAATGCTTAGATAGGGAGATAACTTCTGATGATGTGATTACAGGTGCATATGTTCCCTGATTTGCTAATGGTAGCTGAGTAGGCATCACTTCCTTGGATGGAGTTTGTGCACAATTTATGTTTGTACCTAGGGGCAAAATAGGTTAATAAGGCCAATAAGGAGGGGAGAATGTAGGAGTGGGTAATAACTGAGGAGGACTTCAGAGCATCAACCTAGAGGGAAAGGGAGGAGGGCCAACGATCCAGGGTGTTCCCTCTTGCTTCTGCTATGTGTCAAGTAGCAGGAGAAGTTTTGAAAGCTGCTGTGAGGAGGAGCTAGTGACTGGGTTTTGGGGTGTTTTGTACCCCACCCTCCCCACTTGCAGGAAAACCTCTTTACATTCAGAAGAAATTGAATTGGAGGAAGAAAGACTGTCCCAGGAATAGGAGGAAAGCAATTCTCCTTCTGCTCCTCCTGTCACTTTTCACTTGTCTCCCGACTCTGCTCCAAACCAAACTGACCTGCACCAAGGGGACAGCAGGGTGACCAAGTGCCAGCCCCTGGGAATCTGCTTAGCTGCCCTGTGCAACCCAAGCTGCCTTATTATCCAGTCACCATCCCTGAGCATTGAGACCGTTTCTCATGGCTGTGGCCTCGGCTGCCCCAGGGAGCATCTTCTGTAAGCAGCTCCTTTTTTCTCTCCTGGTGAGTAACAATAAAAGGATTAAGGAATTCAAGCATGTTACTATGTGCTTCCTCCCTCCAGTTTGGGCTTGAAAGAGAGTAGGGATGGGAGGGGAAAGCAGAGAAGACAGACTGGGAGAACAAAAACAGATCTGAGAAAAATTCAAGGAAGAGTTAAGAGACTTGGGACCTGGGATGGCAGGTGTTTTGCTGGCTTTTCAAGTGCCTGCAGCCAAATAGTTAGTTTTTCAAGGGGACTCCTTGTTCAGTCTTGCTGTGGTGTTTTTCTAGGGAGCAGTGGAATGAATTCATTCCTGAGGCATTTGGTGCAGAAGGTTTTGAGGCTTGCTTTTGCTACTCGTCATTAAATAAGCTGTAGTTATTTAACATGCTTAGTTGCGTTGAGCTTCGAGAAGAGAAAAGGGATCCTGGGTGAAGATGTGAGTTATGCAAGACTTTCTTAATTTTATCCAGGAAGAGCTAAGAGAAGGGCAGAACTCTTAGTTCAAGCAAAGTGTTTAACTTGAGAAAAATAGTAAAGAAACATGTAACCTTCTCTGAAAAAATACCATTAACTTGGTTCCACTTAAGTTTTTAATAGCTTTATAACTGTGAACTCAGGTGCTAATGTTTCTTTAGTGGGGAGAAGGGAGGGGGAAGTTGTTTCACATCGACATCTGGCCTTTCTGAGCACTGAATTTCCTTCTTTTTTTTTCATTTTAGCAAAATATTTTAACTTCAAGTTAGATTTTCAGAATTTAAAGATTTTGTTTTATGGGGATAAACATTTTTTCCAAATAAATAAAATATGATGTGGGATTCAGGGTTTCCTTTTAATTCTGTAACTGCCTAGGTGGGGAGTGGGAGGACGGGCTCAAAAACTTTCCTGAGTTAGTATTAGGTAAAATGTAGTGAATGCTTTCCAATGATTCGCCCAGGTTTCTTTTGCTTTTGGTCTCTGCTCTGTCCAGTATCCTTTGGTTTATCTCTTGCCCATTCATTCCTGACTTCCATAATGACCACAAAGATGTCTGACCCCAGCTCCTTCCAAATCATCAAGCTAATTTAACCTGAAGACTGGAGTAGTACTTCTGGAGAACTCTATTGGCTCTTCCTGCAAGTACTGGGGGTCCTGAGCAGGAAGGAAATAAAATAGGTGTATTTGTGGGAACGTGAAAATATTCTATGAGAATAATGTGTTTATATGTATATATGTGCACATATACATGTATATGTATATGTATGCATATGTGTATATTTTTGTATATATATATATTTCTAATTACAAAACACTCCACATTATATATTTAGATCATTAGTAAAACTCTTAATGCTCAGAAAGTTTTTTAAACATATAATTTAGTTCATTCTTTGGCATTAGGACTAAAATATTAAAAAGTCAAATAAATTAAATGTTTCATGTTTTCAAAAATGGTTATTTAAATTAAACTTAAATATAAATGTGATTTTAAAAAATTCCAGTCTTTGCTAGTATCTGCCTAACAGAGTTTTTGTAAAATTACAAAGTACAGTCATGCACCACATAATGTTAGGTTCAACAGTGGGACCACATATACAATGTTGGTCCCACAAGATTATAATGGAACTGAAAAATTCCTGTCACCTAGTGACATTGCAGCTAACGTCGTGTCCTAACGTCATAGTGCAACACATTACTCATGTGTTTGTAGTGATGTTGGTATAAATAAACCCACTGTCATATAAAAGTATAGCAGTACAATTACAGTAGTAGGCTATACCATCTAAGTTTGTGTAAGTACACTTTATGATGTTTGCACAACAAGGAAATCACCTAACGATGCATTCCCAGAATGTATCCCAATTGTTAAGCAGCTCATGGCTATTTGAATAGGCTGATACAATATTTCCAATAGACTTGAGATGGAAAAGAAGTGTATATTTACAATATGGTTGATAGTCTTTCCTTCTCCCAAACAATGGCTCCCATAAATCTGAAAATATATTCCCAGAGAAAAATTGATCATAAAGCTGATCTATTTCAGGGAAATCTAGCTCTGCTCTAGTTCATATTTAAATAGTAAAAAAGCAGTTATTTCAATAAACAGAAGAGGAAGCAAATAAAATACTGCAAGAAAAAGAAGCAAAATAGTTTTGAACGTAAAGACACTTAAACTGATAGCTTAACTTTTATTTTTTAGGTGGTCTCTGTCTTCTTTCCTTGAACTACATAGCTTTTTAAGAAAATAGCTGTGTCTTGATTTTTAATTAAAAATCTTAACTCTGTGGAAGGCTACTCTTTATCTTTTGAAATTATTTCTTTTTAGACTAATTTTATGAATGAGATTATTGAAACTTTGAAGTTTATGCCAAGCCAGTCGAAGAAGTGATTCGAGATCAGTGAATATTTGTGGATGTTGTTAAGTGGCTAAAAAAAATGCTCAAATATTTTCTAAACTTAATAAACTATATCTTCAAATTGCTTGGGTCTGTAAAAAATGATGATTTATATACATTATAATATATAATGTGTGATTATTATATTCTAGAGTTAAGTACTTTATGCTAAAAAATCAGAATGACATTTAGAATGAGCTTAGAGATAACGTCTAAATAAAATCGATAACTTATAACACATTTTCTTAAAATGATACAATATAATTTAGGTTTTAATTTTCTCATTGATACTAAATGACATGGTGCCTTTAAGGTTACTTTCTTTGCTGTTTCCTTTTAAAATAAATGTGAAAAATATTGAAAGATTAGAAGATGAATGTGTTGCTGAAATAGACAATATTTTTATCAATAAGACAAAACTGTGAAGAAAATTTGTAATCAAATGTAATTCCTGATTTTTTTCCTTTCTTTTGAGGTTTTAATATTGTTTTGCGATGCTTGTCAGAAAATTTCTCTGCAAGTTCCTTCTCATCTTCAGGCTGAAAAACTTGTAGGCAAAGGTGAGAAACAGTATTAATAATTTTATAGTTTTAACTGCTACACTTAGCTTCAGCCTACTCTTATAAAGTTTGGGATAAAAGCCACATTCTAGCTACTTGGCATTAAAATTCGACATAGAATGCAAGATAAACTACTTGTTTTTTGGTAGTGGTTAGAAACGACCGACTAAAGTACCAAGTTAGTTGTATACTTTTTTCTTCCAGAAAAATTAGCATACATCAGAGGGCTGAATTATCTCAGTTTAGTTCAAAAAAAGCAAGATACCAAAATCAGAAGCATATTTTAATTCATATTGACTAATCTGCTACCAAAATTCCAAAGCCAAGATTCTTCGATTGATTACAAATAAAACAAATGTGTCAAAACGTAAATGTCTCAAAATAAACGTTGTGCTTGAGGTTGATTACAATGACCTGGTACTCAGAAATTTATGTGATCTCTTTCACAGAATAGCTTGTGAAAATCAAATAAAATTTTAACTAGTCTACTACCACAGTCATACCTAAAGTCCAAGGATAACATTCCTTCCATCAAGATTTTTTATTGACCTTAAGTTTACATTTAGAAAAATACACTTTGAATACATAAGTGGCATCCTTTCCAAGGTAGGCATCGCTTTGATCAGTGTTTTAAACTAAGCCTTTATATATTTTCAAAACATTTCAAAGATACATAGCCTACACTCTAAAGACACAAAATAAATATGCTAAATGTATTAAATATGAATCTGTAAAGAAAATATTTTGATAGCAACCACAATATATATTAAGTATTATAAGAGATTATTAAAACTGCAAAAAATATTATAGAATGATTATTTGCAATATTACTAAGAAATACTATATAAATATAGACTGGTTTTCTTATTTTTTGCAAGATTTAACTATCAGAGATTATTGCAAAGAAGTTCAAAATCTACTGAAGTCATATAGTTATACTACATATAATATAAAATAATGAAATCTTTTATACATGTACAAATCCATGAGCAGAAGTTAAAGTGGAAACAATAAATCCATTGACACTAAGAAAATATTTTGTATCTGTTCATAAATTAACTTCTGATGAAAGTAGTGGAAACAGGGACTTCATTAATTTAATGATTTAATTTTCATGGCCCCTCAGTTTTAGAAGAGGGAGTATTCAACACATTCCAAGTGTAACTTTCTGCTTCTCATGTACTAACTTGCAGTTGTTATTCCTGTAAAACTTGTTCTATTGTGTTTCATCTTACAAATTACTGTGAAATTTCTTCCCTGCAGTGAATCTGAAGGAGTGTCTCCAGTCAGCCAGCCTAATCCTGTCAAGTGATCCTGACTTCAGAATTCTAGAAGATGGCTCAATTTACACAACACATGACCTTGTTTTGTCTTCCGAAAGGAAGAGTTTCTCCATTTTTCTTTCAGACAGTCAGAGGCAAGAAGAGAAAGAGATAAAAATTGTACTGGAAGCAAGAGGAAAGAAGGTATATTAGGCAAAGATTTAACCATATTAATCTGTTTATGAAAGTCCTTCATTTCACAGATTTCCTTTCATGTTAAAATTATTGTTCTTTAATGCTCACTTGTTTGTCTATTCTACTGATAATTAACACATGTAAAGACTAGACTATTTTAAGGAGTACTAGAGCTATTTACAAAATGGTATGAAAATAAATAACTCTGTAGTCCGGGAGCAAAGTCAGACTATCAAAGGTTTCAGATAGTGCTTTGAGATGTGGCAATAAGAACAACCAACCTGAAGAACAAGACAGGGGTGAGTCTAAAACAGTGAAAGTTGATTCAAGCTGGCACTCCACCCTGAGTGGCTCTCTCCTAAGTGACTATGAGTGTGAGTCTCTCTTTAAAGAGAAGAGGTTGTCTAAAGCTTACTGCCATCTTCTCTTCAGAAAATGGAGTAATGGCCAGTCCAAAGGATTGGTTTAAATTTTCTGATGCTAGACTCACTTTCTTGCAGTGAGTGGTGATGATCAAGGGGTGGGAAGGGCAAACATTACTGGCATTCATGTAAATCTCACTTTAAGCTAAATCTGCACAATGAATTTGGTCTTATAAAATCATTTATTAATAAGTGATTCAATTTATGAGATTTCTCCAGCTAAATTCTTTTTGATTACAAGAGTTCCTCTTCATCAAATTTAGAATGTGCTTAAGGCTTTTTTAGAATGTGCTTAAGGCTTTATGTCCAAATTATAAAGAGTCTCCACATCACAAAATGAAACATACTTGAACAAATGCTGATCTGTATCATTATATAGGTATACAAATACTTTAAAATGCAGTGTTTTAACAAATTCTGATTATACTACTCCTAATGGAATAAAATTGATTCTTAAATATTTGTTAATGGATTATCTATTCTAGGGGGTTTATACTTAAGACAGCATCTTTTATCAATGCCTTATAAAGTTCTTGTTGGTTAACTGATTAAATCAGGAAATAGGTGAAACTGGTTCTTATGCGTGTGTATATCTTATTAACAAAATAATAAAAACCAGAAATATTTTCGGGGTTATCCATTATATTGTTATGTACACCCTTTACTTATTTTCTTCATATTGATGTATATGTTCAAATTATAGTTCTTAGAATGATAAGCAATGCTATATTTCTTCCTCTCTCATAAAACGCAGCGTCCTAAGAAGAGACATACCAATGACTCAGTCCTCAAACGCAGTAAGAGACGATGGGCTCCTATTCCATGTTCACTGATGGAGAACTCATTAGGTCCATTTCCACAACATGTTCAGCAGGTACATTTCATCTTGTTTGATTTTATATATTAGAGAGTTGTTAAATATTCTATTTGAATTGCACAGTATTTGGAATCAGGGCTTTAATCTATTGGTATTAATAAGGATCATCTATTCACCAGGAATAGGGGCCTGTAGAAGTGAGTCGGTGTAGTTTGTCACTTTCCTTCAGAAGTCATATTTAGCATTTAGAAAATGTTTCATATTTTAAGTTTTTGATGCTTTTAGGTCTATACCCAGATTTTCCTAAATATTCTACTGGACTTTAGCATTCATATAAAAAGGATATGCTTACAGATTTTGCATAACTCAACTGTCAATTTAGCACTTATTCTCACCAAAAAGAGGCCAATATTTCTGTTTACCAAAATGGTAGTGTCACTGCCACATAACTGTAGTATAAACATAGGCCAGCTTTGAAATTATGTAATTATTGAATAATTAATTGTGGGAGAAAAGTTGTATTATTTCTATGTTTTTTAATCACAAAATTTTTTATTAGAAATAATTAAAAATCACTGTTACTATAATTTATATAGGAATAAAAACAAGTAAATAGAAATTATAAAGGTATATTCAACTCCACAAATTGTCCATAAATATGCAGATAACACAAAAAGGATTTGGGATCAAATAAGTGACAAAATTTGTGTCATTGCACATTCAGAATATGAATAAGGATTTGAAAAATATGAAAGATGGTGGGTGGATAAACAGAGGAAAGAAAGAATAGGTGAGTAGGAAAGAAAGCAAGTGATACAAAAATAAACCCTTTCAAGATGTTAGGTTGAAAATATTTTTTATCATAAATTATCATTTATTGTTATAGGTCCAATCTGATACTGCACAGAATTATACCATTTTTTACTCCATAAGTGGACCAGGAGTGGACAAAGAGCCCTTCAATTTGTTTTTCATAAATAGAGACACTGGAGATATCTTTTGTACACGAAGCATAGATCGTGAGCAATATGACCAGTTTCCGGTAAGATTATTGGATTATTTTTTCAGAATTACATTTTTTATTACTGGTTTAATATTTTAAGCTTTGATTGTTCATATATTATTGGAATCAATTATTTGATTTAATATTTTAAATATTGTTAATGTATAATGTAAATTTCAAAATTTATCGATGCCACTGATGAAGAAAAACAATGGATGTCATAAAAGAAGAAAAGTGGGGGGAGAACAATAGAAAATACAATGACAGACTTTTAAAAGATAGGTTTTGACCTGTAGAATCTGGGACAACAGTGAATTTTATTGAGTTCAAAGTTCCCCATAATAACATGGTTTAATTATTCTCAACCTTGCCTGTACATTATAAATGATATGAGAACTTTTTAAAAAATACTGATGTTCTGGCCTATCCCCAGAAATTCTGGTTTAAATATTCTGAGATGGGGCCCAGTTGATTGAAAATTTGAAGTAACCCAAGGTGATCGTAAATGTATCCTAAGGTTGAGATCTGCTGCTTTAGCCTCTTGCATAGCATAGTCTTTTTCTTTCTTTCCCTCTGACTGTCCTTCAGCAACAAAAATCTTGAGTATCATTTTCTTTCCTTAGTAATACAAGATAAGTTTACCAATTCAGCTTATTCTATCTAATCTTATCCTACCCCAAATTCTAACTCTTCTGAAAATTGAATCATTTTTTTTTCTGTTTCATCTTCACATATCTCCTTAGTATTCTGTTACAAAGAGAAATTCACAGTGAATTTTGAGATGATAAAGAATGAAAGCGTTTAAGCTGTTGGTATCTTGAATAATAAGATTGTAGTAAAGAAATTTTTTGCTAAAGAAGCATATAAAAGGGAAATTTATCTCATACTTTGGCAGTTCAGAAAGTTAAATCTTAGCAGACATTTGAAAGAAGAGTAGGAATTGGTGACCACATAAAGCCAGTCATGAAGAAAGCTAAGAGATGGAGGCAGCGGGGAGGAGGTAGTCAAGTGTTATAGACAGAGACGTCAGCAATAGAAAGACCCATTTATTAAAAAGGTAGCAACAAAAACAGCAACAAACCCTGGATGAAGTGTTGTTTGAAGCTAAGCAGGAGTGTGAAACAAGAGGCTAGAGTGGTAAGAAAAGAATATACTAAGAAGGACCTTATAATTCATGCTAAGGACCCTATCCTTTAGGTATGTCAGAGCAAACATTTTGATCTTTCTGTCAAGAAGCCAAATAAATAATTGATAAATGCACACACACAAATAAATGTATGTATGTGTGTGTATATATATATGTATGTATGTATATATATACATACACACACATCTATCTATATACATATACATACACACATATGTATGTAAATATGAGTTCTCTGCTGCTTTTGCAACTTCTTCACAAGAAGAAATGATCTAAAACTAGCAGTTACTCTTGTCGAGAAATAAAAAGCTGTCTACTCTGTACTATGTCATGATGTACACTTCATTTGTTCTTGTTAGGATAACATCCTGTTTATGGATTTTGAAGTCTTCAGCTGCTTCTCATCATTCAAGCTGCTGTCTCTCCTAACTTTTTATCAAGATCATTGCTAGAGGGAACAGGGAGAGAATAGTTTAGAATTAAAATAAATTACTTTGCTATTTTTTGACATCTTTTAAAGGACAAAGGAATAACATAGTGTAGAATTTATGCTCAAAATTGGGCTTTTGAATAATATTCAGAATTACTCTTATTTCTCTAGTTTCCATTAACATAGTTAAGATTGAGTTGACGTTAAGAAACACCACTTGCAAATCAGCAATGTTCTTAAAGGGAAGTATAACAACCAGATGTATACATGAAGCAAGCTGTAAAATCATTTGAGGTAATATGGAATAGAAGCCTTCTCTGTCAATGTAGAAGTTAAAATTAAAATAATATGTCTTCGTTTTTCTATCAAATCAAGTTCACTTACTGTTTTATACTGAAAAGCTTATTTTTCTGGAAATTAGTAGATCTTCAATACCTGCTACTTTTCTTTTTGGTCTTGGTCCAGTCACAACCTCAAGCATCTATTTTCTTCTCTGTTTTATGGGCTACTAATAGTTGTCTTACCTACCTCAGAGCTATCGTGATCATTAAATGTTTGCAAAATCACTATGTAAACTATAAAGCTCTTTAAAATATCCTAACGGTAAATCAAATAAAGCACATGGTCCAGAATTTTGTTCTCAAAGCTGAGGATTTTGATTGGATTTCTCAATTCTTTGCTTTTATCTAACCTATATAAAATGTTAAGCATTAATAAATTGTTATTTGAAATAATTGATTTCATTGATTATTGGGAAAAGTACCCATAGTTCAAAGTCAGTATATATCATTACTGTGCTTCTGTTTTCTCTCTTGCTCCATGTTGCATTGTTTAATTTTGGCTTATAAAGATTTTTCTGGGTGAATCACACCATTTTTGCAGTTGGAGGAATTCATCTTAAACCACGCAACTCATTTAATCTTTAGAGACTTATATAAGGCCATTGTTTTCCTAATTTTTTAAAGAAGAAATGTATAAAAAGAATTTTCTTCAATAATTCCAACTTATTCTATGAAAGAAAGCAGCTATAAACACTTTCTCTCTCTCTCTCTCTCTTTTTTTTTTTTTTGGTTTAAATATTAAAGTATAGTTGGCATACAATATTATATTAGTTTTAGTTGTAACCCCTCCTCTTTGAGTTTGTGGAGAATCCATATCTTTTATAAGTTCATAGGAAAAAATCGGTTCAATCTGGTCCCTTCTTACCTATCCAATGAGAACCTCACTATCTTATAACCTATGTCTCCTTTTCCAGACACACAAGTCTATCTATTGTCTTTATATGTGTTGCTAATCATATTGTATACCTAGTCATCTTTGGTGTCACTGCCCTCCCCCTTTCTCTGCCCAGATACTGGATGCCCCTCTCTACAAGGCCAAATTCAAGTTCCAACTCCTATTGTCAACTTTTTGCATATTCCCAAAAATGAGAGAAATTTCAGAAATAAGAGCAAATTATAGTGTGAAAGGGCTGAAAGAGATGAGGTTCTTCAAGCTACAGAAGAATTCAAGGGGAAATCACAATAATACACAAATGAAATTTAAATAATACTCTTTTAATTTAGTTAAAATATGAGTAATTCTAAAGTATATTATTTATACTTATAACAATTTTAAGTATTTTTATTGCTTTTAATATAAAATAATAACTAGACTGTTAAACCATTACTTTTAAGTTTTTTAAAACTGTTGCTTTAATAACTAAAAAATTTTATAATTAGTTTCTCTATTATATGAACATAAGTGGATTCTCCTAGGGAGCTAGGCTATGCTTTAAAGTTTAGTTACAGTTCCAGTTTAAATTATCCTCTTTACAACAAACATTTCAATTTTGATTTATTTTGGAGATATTTGGCTGATTTATAGCAAAAGATAAAAACAGTACCTGAAATAGTACTGGAAATAAAACTACCACATCTGTATCAGTGGAATGTGAAATAATATTTACTTGTTAAAGATCAGGAAATATTATTTCAAACTACAAGTGATTATATGATGGGAAGCAGATGTTAATTTCCACTGAAGAGAAAAACTAGAAAAACATAGTATAAATTATAGCAGAATGAGCTTAAGTTAAATATGAAAATATTTTAATGCCAATGTGAGGAGGTAGGAAAATTCATTAAAAGTGATTCCACAGAATGTTTATGATATTTTTTATAGAGGGTAAACTTAAGGAGTCGTTTGTCTTCCTAAAAGAAAAAGAAGGATAGAACTGAATGCAAAAGATTAATATAAGGCTCTGTGTTAAGTACTTAAGACCCATAAATATCTACAAGACTCAGGCTTCATCTTTGAGGATAATCATAATCCGACAGAGACATAAAACAGTTTCATAATTTCCTCCAGCCAAAACTCAACTAGCAGCAGTTTAAAGGAAGAAAAATTCACATCAGATATGAAGGGAGAGGAAGGGATTGTTAGGAAGTTTGAATCATGTGACATCTGGATGTGATAGTAGTGATGGCAGTGGTGATGGTGGTGGTGATAAAGTGGTGATAATACACTCCTGTATTATGTTCCTGAGTTCAGAACTTATGAGGAATAAGATATAGAGAGCAGACTGAGGGAAATCAAAGTATAAGTTCTATTACTCAAAAAACCCCCCTGGAGGTCGTTTGGTGAAAGTGAATAAGGGAGCAGAGAGAACATGGTTAGTTATTTCAAAACTTCTCATCCTAGAGACTAGAATGGAAATCACTTCCCCTCCATGTTAGCATGTGAAGATAAAATGTTGCCTTTTAACTTAATAGCGAGGGTTTTGTGGTTACTTTGGTCGATGATACATCACTGAAGAGTGTGACTAAGTGACACCATAATTAAAGTTGCACTTTATAGACACGAATCTGATTCCTGAGTTCTACGTAGATTGAAGAGGGTCAGTTAGGGCAATTGCAGGAAAGTTGGTAGGCCGGCATGTTGGTAGGACACAACAGGAAAGTTAGTGGGATACACTTGGAGTTACAGGAGGATGATAGCGTTGGGAATAGGAAAGAGAAGAATAATGATAGAAACATAGAAATGACATAATTGCTAGAATTTGGCAACTGACTAAAAAGGCTAATGAAAGAGAGGGAGGAATTAGATGTCTGGAATTTTAATTCTAGTTCGTTTTAGAAGATAGTTACAGTAGGGAATTCAGGAAGAGCTAGCTGGTTGTGAAAAACTGAGTTCATACAGAGTTTACTTTGGGTAAGTTTAGTTGAAAAGAATCTGTTCATCTCAACAACCATTCATTGAACACTTACTATGCATAAACCACATAAGAAGAGTATAGAACTAATTTGATAATGTTTAAAGGGAAAGGGCATTAAATCCTGGCATTTGGGGTCAAGTATAACATTTTGAGATGAAATTTGGAATATGTATGTGACTTTATTAGCATTTTTATTACATAAGAAATGCATGTTTCTGATAGAAAAATGAGAAAATGCAGGTAAATAGAGAGAAAAAAAAAACCCAGAGTTGAATCGTTACATATCAAGTGCAAATAAATAGAATTATATTTTTTATAAACGTAAAAAAATACTTATCATTAGCATAACTGGAGTACGTCTACATTCATTCTCACAAGGAGAACAGTGTGCAGTTAACTCAAGGAATGGAGCAGCCTCATTCGGCTGGAGTGCATAGCAGTTGGGAGAATAATGAGAACACTCAAAGAGAATTAAAGCCATAGGGCAGACATAGACGGTGCTGGTGTGTTGTCTCTGTTACATAAGTTCTTAGTGACATATAATGTTGTGAATGATTTTTTTTAAACATTATATCTTTCCCCAACTTCTAGGTTTAATTTTGTGCATTATTTGTTATTTAAGAATAAGCTGTCGGTGTTTGTCTACCTTTCAGCTATATGCCTATGCAACAACCGCAGATGGTTATGCACCAGAGTACCCACTCCCCTTATTATTCAAAGTTGAAGATGATAACGATAATGCCCCATATTTTGAAAACAAAGTGACTATCTTTACTGTGCCTGAAAATTGCCGATCCGGTAAGTTCACATTTTAGGAAAACACTACATTTTTGCTTTAATTAAATTTCTCATTAATGTTTTAAATGCAATCATATTAAATATGTTTAAATGCTTGACTTTCAAGAACATTCTACATAAAACTTTGTAGTCTTAAAAGATTATATACTCTACAAAGGCAAACTTTTTTGTATTCATTGTTCTATGCACATATAAAGGCAGATAAATGATACATAAATTTTCTAACGTTGTTAGATTATTCCACAATGAATATGAATGTGTGACAGACAGATGATGTTTTTGTTTTCTAATTTGACTATGTACATATGTGTCACAGATGTATTTATAGAGCAATAAATAATTGGAATCTTTATAAAGTCTCAATACATTTTCAAGGACCCAGAAATATATCATTGCATGGAAATGCTGATTTATAACAACATTGCTTTACCTGGCATATTTTCCAAGCATAAAATAATTTAAACTAGTTTGATGCTATGGGCAGCCAAGATTGTGATCTTGGCATAGTCAGGGGCATAACAAGACTAGTTTATTTACAAAGATCTTCAAGAAATGTTGTTAGTTCTTATGTTTCCTCAATTCTATTGCCACTATTATGTGTGTTTAATATTGCTCTCCTACAATAAGTGGTTTGCTGAAGAAACATTTCCAATACAGTGATTTCTGGCCAGTGATACTCAGATTGGTGCATAATATTTGTGTCTAATGTATATTAATAATCACTTGCATATATTAATAATTCAGCATATTTGTTCAAATATAAAAGCATAAAATTTTTGTTATCATATGAAAAGATGTGCTATGGCATCAAATTAGGCCATAAAGGAAACAAGATATACAGAGACGATCCCATCCAAAAATGGCCCATGATCTGGGGTAGTGGATTGGGAGGAAGAATTTGAGAACCACTGCTACCAAGGGTGAATGTTCCATATATGGAGAATACAAATCATGTTATTCACAGTACCTATTTAACTTAATTCTAAGTTAGGAGAGCTTAGAGTTTTGAAGAGCATTCAGATACTCCTCTATTTATCTGTAAAATTACCCTACTTGTGGTTTTGGGGAGAATATACTACAGCAATGCCTTGATTTAATTTCTGTTTTTAATTCAATTAATTACATTGCTATTTTAGATGTTGACAAAATCACATTTATTTAAACAGGCACTTCAGTGGGAAAAGTGTCTGCCATAGACCTTGATGAACCAGACACGCTACATACTCGTCTGAAATATAAAATCTTACAGCAAATCCCAGATCATCCAAAGCATTTCTCCATCCATCCAGACACAGGTGTCATCACCACAACTTCATCTTTACTGGATAGAGAAGTAATGAATTGATTAATTAATTTTCAAGTTATTAAAGTGTATTTAAACTGATAATGAACTCCCAGAGAAGTTATAGTAAGGCCTTTTGTGGCTGCCTCTTTAAGCATACTTCTATACAGGCTGTGGTTAGGACTTTTCTGGACACTTTGTCCGCACAGAAATTTTGGGGAAGGTACAAGGTATTATGTGACGTCTCACTTGAGATCATTGATTTGATTTAATATATAGATGCTAAAATAGAAAAAAATAGCTTTCAGTTTTGAAATCTTATATTAGACACATCAGCTTTCCATTGTCCTGACTGACCAATCTCTTGTTCTATTTTTTAATTTATGCTGGCATTTTTTTTCGTTTTGAAAAAAAAATGTTCATCAAATTCCTTTCTCTTTTGTTTCCCCAGAAATGTGATACCTACCAGTTAATAATGGAAGTACGAGACATGGGGGGCCAACATTTTGGTTTATTTAATACAGGAACAATTACTATTTCTCTCGAAGATGAAAATGACAATGCACCATATTTTACAGAAACTTCTGTGAGTATATCTTTGTATTTATTTATCTGAATTTATTTACTTTTTCAAAAACAAATATGTAATTTGATAGCTCTATGAGATTACACATTTTAGTTTTAACAGCTACCATTTACAAATAACATAGGCAGAAAAAGACTGTTTCTGTAAAAATAATTGGAGTGTCAGTTATTTCTGGATGCTAGGAAAATAACTACTCTCTTGGCCATCTAAAAACATCTTATCCCTTGGAGCTTCTCATGTATTCGTGTTTTCTCAGATGGCAAGCTTTAAATCAGATTCTTTGGATTTTAATTCCTTTTATAGGATAAAGGAAAAAAGACCCTCTCTCTGGCGTCGTTTACAATTCAGCATCTTAAAATGAAAAAAGACTAGTTTTGTATTCTTTGCTCTGCTGGGAAGTCAGTAGTACAGGTTGGCCCACCACTATTTATGTGCAGGCTCTTCCTGTATCATGTATGAATAAACTTTCCCTTAAGAAGTACACAATACAAGAAATATATGTAGGCTAAAAATTCTAGGAAATGGTTCTTCTTTCTTGACCTTTTAATAAGTAATCTTCATTTTTTTCATTCACCTATACTAGACTACAAGTCAAAGAAGGGAAAACCTGTAGCAATAGACCCATTCATACAAATTTTTTTACATTAATCACTACAACTTGTAAGGATATATTTTATTCCATATTTCATATGAGAAAATGGAAGTTCAGGTAAGTAACTTGGTCATGATCTCATACATATAAACCACATAAAAAGAAAAACTGGGATTAGAATCAAGCTCTGTTTTGCTCCAATGACCATCAGGCTATTATTCTTCTATGAATTCGTCTTACATTTCTAGAAGATTCTGATTTACTACATTTTTAGTCTTTTAATATCATATGCTTCCATAACCTTATTTATTATTTGGAGATGGAGGAACTATAATTTAATACTAAAAAGAAGAAATAACTTTTTTCTTAAAAATGTTTGCCAGTGAATCAAAAGTAAATTTTTTAACAAGTTATCCAGTAATAGTAAGAAATCAATAGGTTATAATTATTTATAAATATTGAAAGCCTAATAAATTACTATAAAGCATTAGTTGCTTGCTATGTCTTAAAAAAGGGTGGTAGACTGTAAATACTACAGATTCAGAATAGAGACAAATCTTGAATGAATACAAGTAACTTCAGAGAAGTTGGAAAGTTAAGACATAAGTTAATCTTTGAAGAGTGGATAAGATTTGAAAAAGTAGTTTGACAAGGCAATAAGCTATGCATTACATTTGTAAATTTTTCCCAGTATATGATTACATATTTCTATATCACCTTTCTTTGACTTTAAATATAAGATTTAGAGGAGAAAATTATGTTGTTAAAGCTACAAATTTATAATGACAAGAGGCAATTTTTTTAGTATTCTACAGAAGTAGAAGAAAACAGAATTGATGTTGAGATTTTACGAATGGCAATACATGACCAGGATCTGCCAAACACTCCGCACTCAAAGGCTGTCTACATGATCCTACAGGGGAATGAAAACGGAAACTTCAAAATTAGCACAGACCCAAATACAAACGAAGCGGTCTTGTGTGTTGTAAAGGTAAACAACAAAAATATCAAGCAATACTTCAAAAAGTTCTAACTTAAATTAATTGACATATAAGCATTTATATATATGTGTTTATGTGTGAGTGTATATACATATATATGTATATACACATACAT
Source organism: Pteropus vampyrus (assembly GCF_000151845.1). Lineage (NCBI taxonomy): Eukaryota > Metazoa > Chordata > Mammalia > Chiroptera > Pteropodidae > Pteropus > Pteropus vampyrus. The sequence goes on from NW_011888784.1 coordinate 18,033,753, forward strand.
ATATATATAAATTCCTGTATGTATACAACTAGAGAATTATAATGTAATGCTGAAATGATTATGTTGGTTTACATAAATGTATTCTTTATTAATTATTATTATTATTTTACCCTCATTTTCTCTCTTAGAGAAAAGGCATGTCAGGTACAAAATTTATTGTTTTATAGAGGAGACAAGCCAAGGCAGGAACTATCGAATTAGTCATCAAATATTAGCCTTAGAAGGGTTTTTTAACACCCACTTGTCCAAATACCTTATTTTATAGAACACAAGGCAAAGAGAAATGGAAAGATATGAAATTAAACCTCTTGATTTTTCAGTTCCCTTCATGTATATATTCTACTTTTATCTCTCTATAGTGTATTTTATAAGACAATTTCCTAAATATACAGTGGCTATTCTCACTAATCCCCTTATATTTGAGGTAGCCAGTGTTTTTAGGATTTCTAAAAACCAATTGCAATTACTGGTACCTACAATGATTATTTTAACTAAAACCAGTTCTTTTCTAAGTCTTTCTGCTCAGAACCCTCAATAACCTGTTATGTATCTTCCCTTATTCATTTCTTAAAGACAATGTATTTTCTTAGAAGCTTTATGCACAATTGTGCTTTCCTCATAATATTTTTAGAAAATATCCTTTAATTATTAAAATTTCTTCTTTCTTCTTCTCTCCTCCCCCTTCCCTCCCCCCCCCACCCCCTACTTCCTCCTCCTCTTCCTCCCCTCTCTTTTTTTCTGGCTTCTAGGTTTCTTTTTCTTGCTTTCTTTTTTATTATCTTGATAGAGTTCAGTCTTTAATTCTTTAACTATTGTTTCAGATTCTTTCTAATTATTCAGTTCAAGACTAAGCATTTTGATTAGGAATGAAGCAAACTCAGATATAACGTGCCTTGAAAGATGCTGCTAGACAATATCATATCTTTGACTCAAATACTCAAACTGTTTCATTTGTAGACAAATCTCATATGCTAGTAGTCTATCTAATTGTTTTATACACTTAGCTTAGAGGAATTTCTGCTGTTTTGGTTATCACTGTTATCCTATTTGATAAGTAATGAAATTATGAGCAATAGTAATCTATTTGAATTTAGTCAAACACTTATTCTGTATTTATATTAATATTTAAACTTGCAACAACAAAAAAAAATGAAGGCAAGAGCTTCCCAAAGAAAAGTGAGAAGAAAACTTGGTTGAATCTTAAAAACAACAATTTTGCATTTGATAGTGTTAATTATTATAGGAACCTAATTATTTAGACTTTAACTGCATTAGCACCTGCTTTTGGTAATATTTTATACACAAAAATGATATTCCCTTTTGTGCTTAAAGTTAGAATCTTAATTACTAGACCTATATATATAATGTTATTTATTGACTAATTATATTATGTTTATTTAACAGCCATTGAACTACGAAGTCCATCAACAAATTGTTTTGAAAATTGGTGTAGTTAACGAAGCACAATTTGCCAAAGCATCAAATTCACAAAGTCCTACTATGTGCACTACAACTGTCACTGTTAAAATTAAAGATCATGATGAAGGCCCTGAATGCCAACCACCAGTAAAAGTTATTCAGAGTAAAGATGGCCTCCCAGCTGGCAAAGAACTCCTTGGATACAAAGCATTGGATCCAGAAACACGCAGCGGTGAAGGCTTAAGGTAATGTATTTTTCAAAAACATTCCTTATTTTTGATTGTGATGTAAATTGATTTCAAATTTAGGAAAGTTCTGTGCATTTTTCAAAATGACAGATTTTTAGATTACGTCCACTGTTTGGTTTGAACATTTATATTTGATTTCTAAAAATTAGGTATAAGAAGATAAGAGACGAAGATAACTGGTTTGAAATTAATGAACACACTGGTGACTTGAAAACTGTAAAAGTGCTAGATAGAGAATCAAAATTTGTAAAAGACAACCAATACAATGTCTCTGTGGTTGCAACCGATGCAGGTGAGTGCAATTTCCTATGAGATAAATACAGTATATGTTTTTAAGGAAATCTTGGGGTGAAATTTATTTATTTCCAAATCAAAATTTCATGCAAAATGTTTGCATTATGATTGCTCAATTTTTTGGACATCACCCAATTTTGATTGCTCAATTTTTTGGACATCACCCAATTTAGACCCCAGTGCATCAGCAGCTCAATGAGAGAAGGTGATGAATGGCCAAATTTCAAGTTTCAAAGTTCACATTATTTGATATTTGCCTTGGATGTAGTGGCATCCTGGAGATATTTTATTTTCTGGAGTAGAGATCTGGATTACTATGATTTGAAAGTGCTGTAAGGGTTCGACCCACTTAAAGCAATTGGGTTTGAAGTGGGTTTGTTCTGAGCCTCTCTTAATGGGGAACAAAATGTTTATCTTATTTCTTAAAGAAATAATCAAACAATGACTCTAAAACCTATCCTGTGAAGAAATGTTTAACAAATGTCGTAAACTAGTGCTCCCAGGGTCCTTGTGAACATACACTCCTAGCAGTAAAATATTTTGAGCATGTACCACTGTAGTGTAAGCCCTAACCATGGGCTTTTCTTTCTGTAATGCAGGTGCCTGATTTAGGTTTGCTTGCTGAGGCATCTCCTTCAAAGATGGCAGTCTCAAATAAATACATGGCCAGCCACACAACTAGAGAAAGAGCCAGGCTGCTTCCCCTACCTTTTGTTTACTCTCTTCTTATGCTTAAATTCTGGTTCTTATGTTTTAAATTCACCAATAAAGAGTGAACCTGAGAAACCCTAGACTCCCTCGCCCTCCACCCCTGGCCCACAAGACAGCTTTCCTCCTCCCAGCTCCCACCCAACACCCAACCTGGTGACTTTGCTGTGTGGCCCCTGGTGTGCCATATAATTTCCAAGACTCTTAAGTAGTAAACTTTTCTTTTTTTCAAAGTTTCTTGAGAGTCTCTTGCAATCATAATGAGAACCACAAGGGCTAGTCTAGCCACAACATTGGTTATCGATAGCTGGCACACATACTTTTAATGCAGTTCTTTCAATGTAGGTAGAAAAAAAGAAAATACTAAAGAATGGGAAAAACATTAACAGAGAAGTATAGTTAATGCTGCCACTACTCTATAATCCTGAGTGATTTGCTGCTTCTATATAAGTAAAAGTGAAATATGAATGGTTCAAAACCTCTGTCAAGCAAGGATTTATATTTACTCATTTATTCTACAAATGTTGAGTGTCTAGTAAGTTCCAAGGTACTAGGCAAGTTACCATGGAATCTAGAATTCAAACATCAGGGTCAAAATCTCACATATATCAATTAAAGGATTATTATATTCTCATAAGAGGTTCTATATGGTATGAAACTTACCCCATAAAAGAATGTATGTCTATCATAAGAGGTAGAAATCAGTTAAGAGTTACCCAGATTAAAGGATAAGAGGAGATTTCGCAGGAATGCAGAAGCTTGGCGATAGGAAAATGAAATACTATTTGGAGAGAAGGAAATACAGAGAATAGAAATATAAGAAATTAGCTTTTAGTGCTATAAGACAATGTCTATAAGCACAATAATAATAATACAAATGAAATGCCAAATCTAAAAGGTAGGAATTTATGTCCTAGATTCACGGAAAACCTGCCTTTGCTCAAAAAGAAGTAAAGATGAAGATGTTATAAATTTTAATGGCAGACCATATGGTGACATGAAAGATTTTTGTTTATTTGAATTTTAATCCATTAATCCATTAATATATACTTCCAAGGAACAAATATACAAATATTTTTTTATATTTCCATGAACATTTAGTTTTGATGCTCATAAACATGTCAGGATGATGACCTAGATGTTTTTCTAGCATTTTTAGGATCCCAGTTTATTTCCTAGTCTTTCTTGTGTGTGAATAAATTGTGGGAAATTATTAAGAGGCATGATGCAGCTTGATAAGAAAGAACTTAAAAACTTTATAACATTTAAAGAGCTCTGTGCATGGGGTGGGCTAATTCATAATGCAAAGAACTTCTGGTTCCTGAAAACATTTAAGTGGTAATGGAGAACCATTGCTTTTCAGAGTCCCTATTGTTGACATATTGTAAATTTAGATTTTAGTTAACCCAAGATGTACTTTCCAGCCCTGAGATTGTGATATTCTTTACTCACTGATACTTGGCATTTGCTTGTATGATTAATTTAAAGTAAGATGTAGAAATAGACAAACATACCCACTCAATCACCTTTTCACAATCTTCAATAATTATCAGTACTTTTTTTTTTTTTTTTTTGAGCTCTATTTCCCAGAAGTAGGCTGAAAACTTTCCATCAATCTTTTGAGGTTTTAGAAGGCTTCTATGACTTTATTTCACCTCTGGTTTTGAATACTATCTATTTTAACTATTTTTAAAAATAAAGTCATAACACACATGTTGACTTACATTGTAATGCTTGTAACTGCCTTTTTTTTTTACTTAAAAAAATTTCTTTTTGCATTACTTCTTTGTTTATTGATTTTCAAGTCATAACTTGTATTTGTATTTATTTACAAATTTCTGGCAGTCTCAAAATGTTTATATGCTAATGTAGATTTCTTCTTACAGGAGCTAGATCTCTCCTTTATTTCTAGATGTTGTAAACCTTGTTCAAATAGAATGGTTTTTAAATAGATATATAGAGTAGTTACTTTTGTAAACAATTAACATAAAAATCACTTTTAACAAATTAATTTTGTAGTTATTCAACAGAAAAATTTTACTTAGAATTAGTTTGAAGTGTTACTTCTAACTAAAAATTTTAAAAAATGGATTTTATTTGCATTTGATTTATAGTAGTATTTATGATAAATTTAACATAAATGCTCCCAAATTTAGACCAAAATTTAAAGCAAAAGAAATTAGAAATTTTGTCAATTTTTTTTGGTTATTTCAAGTTTGAATGTTTATCATTTATTGTAGTTTATTATCTTATCACAAATAGAAAAATTTAAACATGTTTTCTGAACTTCATGATCTCTTAAATACAAATGAGTACTATTTTAATTAAAAATACTTATTGAGACTTACGTGTGAAGCATTAGGCTAATAATAGTGGCCATCTAGAGATGAATAAAAGTCCCTATTCTCAAGAACACATTAATAAATTTAGGTGGGGGTACAAACTTGTTTATGGTTTATTAATTAAGTTTTTTTTACAAAGTATAAAAATAGTAAGTACATTCTGTTCAATGTTTTGGTATTAAGTTGTAAATAAGACAAGAAATATTAGGCGTTTCACTGGGCTCTCAAGATGAATATGACTTAGCTCTTAAGATGAATAGTTCACAGTTCAGTGTGAGGCAACGATGAGCCAAGTGTTCTGAGAAATCAAAGGAGAATGTGGCTACCATTGTCCATAGAAATTACAGCAAGTTTCATGAGAAGGTAATATTTGAGCGGATTCTTGAAGGATAATAAGGTTTAGTAAGGCAAAGAGGAAGAGAAAATTATTCCCAGCAGTGCCAACAGAATGCACCAAAGCAGACATGCGAAGGAGCACACCTAGAGGGTTTGATGACAAGTTTTACAAAATTTGGGCAAAAGAGCATATTAGGAAAATGGTCAAGAGAGGAGGTTGAGGAAATGATTGATGATCAAATGTAAAGATTTTGTATTTTGAACATGAATATAGAAAAATGTAAAAAATCAATTTTAATTTCAACTGGTGATTCCATTAGTTGCAATCTTTTACTTTTTAATTTTAAAAAGCTGTCACAATTTTGTACTTGTGAACCAGAAAACGTGATCCAGAAAATATGAAATTCAAGTTCAGTCAGCTAGTTGACAGCAAGTGTCACCTGTGTATCAGAGATGGTTGAAAGTAATTTTTTAAGGGAAGATATGTCTTATTTTAATTTTTTTTTTTTTTTTTTAGGTGGCAGATCTTGCACTGGAACATTAGTTGTTTTTCTGGAAGATGATAATGATCACCCACCACAAATTGAAAAAGAAGTGACGATTTGTCAGCATGCTCAGGATTTTGCTCTTCTCAATCCTGTGGATCCAGATGGACCTGAGAATGGTCCACCTTTTGAATTTGCTTTGGATAATTCTGGCAGTCGACGTTTTACTCTAGAAACAAAGGATGGTATGTAATTATGCTTATTCTTCTAATCAATAGGAACTTAAAATGGCTAATCATCTTCACTTTCACCTAACTTCATGATAATAGATAAATATTCATTTTAGGAAATTATTGATCCCCAAAAAGAATAATACCTTGCTTTTTTTAAAAAGCAATGAATAATATATTTATGTTAAGTTTAGACATTTGTTCTGAATATATTTTATGAAAACATAAATTCATTTTAATACAATATTTGAATAACATGTTAAGTATAGATTAATCTCAAATAAGAGTAAAGCAATGTCAATTAGTTTTCCTGTTTTTTTAAGAATTCAAAATCATTTTTAAGAAAGAAAAATGAACCACTAGAATTTTTCTTCTAAGCTAAATTCTGTGCCTCCTATCCCCCTTCCTTACCCTAAGATACCAAGTCAGAATAATATTGTCATTGGAAAGTCATATCAATATATATTCTCTGTCATTTTTTCCCCATAGGTAAAACCGCTGTTCTTCGTGCACGGCAACCTCTTGATTTTGACTATTATAATGTGCCTATTGAAATAAAAGATAGACATGGTTTTGCTGCAAAACACATGTTGTCAGTGAGAGTATGTGACTGTATAACTCCATCTGACTGTAGAATGAGTACAAAGCCACGTGAGAGTGATGTTATGCTATCAAATGTAATACTTGGAAGATGGGCTATTCTTGCCATGGTGTTGGGTTCTGCATTGTTGTCATGTAAGTATAATTATCTAGAACGTGTTAGCTAAAGTTTTATTGAATATTTTAAAAAATACCTGACAGTTCTTTCTATCAATGACATTTATGGCCTTTGATAAATGTGCCCTTTAAAAAATCTTCTGTGTACAATATGACTGAGTAATAGAAGAAGAAATGTATTAGTAAGAGCAGATAGAATTTAAAGTGATTTTTCACAGATGTAGCCTTATTTCTTTCAATAATTAGCTATGGACACTGAGTAAATCATTTCTTACTTTTGAGCTCTTTTTCTCATATGGAAAATGAGGAAGTTGGATAAAATTAATGTTAAGATTTCCTCCCATACAAAATATTATAGTCTTTCAATCAGCCAAGTTTTTGTAGTGAATGCATAAAAAGAATTAGTGAAAAGAGTATTTCCAAAATTTTCTTAGATGTTTATGCTCCATGATTATAATGAAGTGATGTAGCATACATCTTAAGAATGAGTGGAAAATAGTCATATAGTGATCCACTGAGGAAAAGCAATGCATGCAGAGAATGTTAAAATTTTGCATTCTGCAGAATGTCTTTTTTGGAGATGCAAATGTGATGGAAATCATTGCCCACACTTTCCTCACTCCTTCCCTTCCTCCCTTCTACCTTCTTCCCGCCTTTTCTCCCTCCCTTCCTATCTTCCTTTCTTTTTTAATAATCTACTCAACTACACACAACCTATTTACATTTATAAACTCTTCCCATAGTCTTTACTATGTCCTAATTTATTGATTCAACTTTTAGGTTATGGATATTCTTCTTAGCACTATATTAATGATGCATATTTTCAAAACCAGTCACCGATTTCATGTAATTGCCTTTTTTGTTTGTATTTATGCCTAATGCTCTTTGTTTTATGGTTCTAAGTCCTTTGAGTGAGTTCTGTATGGATTTTAAACACCAATAACACTAGGTTAAATTTCAATGGAATGAAGTTTCTATTTTAGTGTGGATGAAATAAGAGAAACATTTAAGTTAATTCTGGACCTGGGAAAAGAACTATTAATAAACTATGCTCACTTCATTCTCTTTACTTTTTTTGATTTATTTCTTATTTAGCCTAATAACATAATCTCACTAAGACAGAGATAGTCTATATTCTAATACATTTGTTAATAATCTGTTTTTAATTTTATAACCCAAAGATATCTCAATTTATGAATGAGTTTTTTAAAGTTCTGCAGAAGAAATTTTTAAACAATCATATGATTCAAGTGATTTAATATAAACCGGCATAAAAATATACTATTCACTTAAGTATTTTTATTTTTTAGGTATTCTGTTTACATGTTTCTGTGTTACTGCTAAGAAAGCTGTAAAGAAATGTATACCAGATGATGTAGCCCAGCAAAATTTAATTGTATCAAATACTGAAGGACCTGGAGAAGAAGTAATGGTAAATCATATTGCGCTTTCCTTTGAATTGTTACATAATAATAGCAATAATAATAATAATAATGTTTAATGTTAAACATTAACACTTACTATGCCAAGCAGAGCTCCAAGTCCCCAGCATGTGTTAATTTATTTAAACTTTGTAATTCTATTGTATGAGTTTCGTAGGGCTGCCACAAGCTGAGTGGCACAAGCTGAGTGCCACAAGCTGAGTGACTTAAACAGTAGAAATTTATCATCTCATAGTACTAAAGTTCAGAAATTATAGATCCAGGTGTTGGCAGGGCCATGCTGTTCCCTCTGAAGGTGCTAGGGAAGAGTCTGTCCCAGGCCTTTCTCCTAGCATCTGTTAGTTCCTTGGTTTATGGCAGCATAACCAAATCTTCAAATGGCATTCTCCTTGTGTGTGTATCTGTGTCCAAATTTCTCTTTTTGGATTAGAGACTCACCCTAATTGAATATGACCTCATCTTAATTTAACTAATTTCATCCATAATGATCCTAGCTTCAAATAAAATTACATTCTAAGGGTTAGGACTTGAACATATGAATTTTGGGGGGGGGACACAATTCAACCCATAACACCTAAGATATAGATACTATTATTATTCTGATTTTATGTATGAGGAACTGGGAGACACAGTGGATAAGCGATTGGCTTATGGTGGGAAAGACATGAAATCTAATTGTTAGTTTTAATTTGATTCATTCATTTTATTACTCTAATTTTATTTTTAGGAAGCAAATATTAGACTCCCGACACAGATATCCAACATTTGTGACACAAGCATGTCTGTCGGTACTCTTGGTGGCCAAGGAGTCAAAACACAGCAAAGCTTTGAGATGGTCAAAGGAGGCTACACTTTGGATTCCAGCAAAGGAAATGGACATCAGACCTTAGAATCTGTCAAGGGAGCAGGACAGGGAGGAACAGATACCGGCAGATACGCATACACTGACTGGCACAGCTTCACCCAGCCTCGGCTTGGCGAAGTAAGTGCCAACGTCTTGGGGTTCATATTATGTGAAAGTTAAACACTATTTACAAATAAAGATTTCCCAAGAGTTTTACTCCTTATATATCTGGAATTCATCACTGTTTTAATGTTGAATTATCATAGATATGGCTGTCATTTCCAAATCCAAAGAGAAAAATGATCTTTTAAAGTTCATTTTTAAAAATAAGGTTTATAAAACTTTATCTAAGAGTGACATATGTAGACATGTTTGGGAGGTCAAAAGGCTGATAGCTTCTTCCCTAAAAATTATCAGCAAAATCAGCTGGAGTAAAATATTTGATATAGAGTCATGCATGGATCATAAATTATAAACACTTTTTTAGTGTGTTGAATCCTCCATGTGGTTATAAAGTCCTGGCTATCAATATCAATGAGATAGACTGACATGCTTTTATTTTGGATTTTAGTTCCCTGTTTTATGTTCAGATTAATCAACATAGATTAATATTAGCCAGTTTAATATATTACATTATTATAGCTATATAATAGTGTATAAACAATAAGAATAATAGCCAATTTTGGTTTCCCCCACATATATGAAGAAGCTACAGAGACCCATTTCAACTATACAAATCTTATGTTCAAATAGGAAATAGTAATTTAGTTGTATGATATACATGTAGCTTTAATTTTCATAAATGTGTTCACAGGGAGCATTTATATATTTGCTATATTTTATGAATGACTATAATACAGACCAATTATGTGCATTTTTTATATGTAGGAATCCATTAGAGGACACACTCTGATTAAAAATTAAACAGTAAAAGGTAAATCAAAGACATTATTTTTATGCTAATATGTTTAGGTGTTTTTAAAAAATAATAAAATGTGCTGTTTTTTAATACAGAAGGTGTATCTGTGTGGACAAGATGAGGAGCATAAACATTCCGAAGACAACGTTCGTTCGTACAACTATGAAGGAAAAGGGTCCATGGCTGGCTCTGTAGGCTGCTGCAGTGATCGGCAGGAAGAAGAAGGGCTTGAGTTTCTAGATCATCTGGAACCCAAATTTAGGACGCTAGCAAAAACATGTGTCAAGAAATAAATATGGCTTTTTAACAGAAAAACATCTACGAATGCATATATAAGAGTTTATTGAATGTAAAATGAAAGCAGCATCTGCTAATGTGTTTGTTTATTGGAGGTAAACTTCGAGTCATATAGAATAAGATACTATAAATATAAAGCTCCCTAAATGCTCCTTGTCTGATATAACTTCCCTGTGCTCTAGAAATAACAGTTTCACCTGTTAATTTCCTTTTATATATATGTATATATTGCCCTTTTCAGGACTGTGCTATGTGCTTTCTTGCACCTTCTCTTTGGAAATTTATGTTACTTTGTATGCTATGGAAGAGTATGTGGGAAAGCTGGGTACTGTAGAAGCTAATAAAAAATGAATTTTTATTTTAGATGAAAATTAAACATTTTCTTCAAAATCTTAAGGGGAATTATGCTTTTAGAAATATTGTCTTTGGTTCCAGAGAACTGCTTCCTCTACCCAAGTGACTATGTATTGAAGAATTTTTAAGTATTCTTTGGTGCATGATACGTAATAGGTCATTTCTCACTATACTTTTCACCCTGCGCAGGTGCTCCCAGTGTTTACTTTCAGGAGCCTTCAGAGCTCAGTCCTTGGATCTCTGCCCATGTGAATGTATTCTCAGGTACCTATAGCTAGGATTATCAGAAAGACACGGACCAAAACAACCTCACAGCAATTTCAGCCACAGAGATTGTATAAGGACGACATGAGAGGATTTCCATGAAAGAATTGCAACCTTGATGCCAGTGGTTTGCTTAGGCTCACAAATACGTTTTCTTTGCTCATCATGATGTACTATTACCTTTTTAAAACATAAATATCTTCTTAAGAACTCTCTCTCTAGTTTGACACAGGCGTTAGGCATGCAACCCTGACCCACAATGCTTAGCCCTTTAAAAATGCTGAATGATCATCCATATTGGAACTCAATATTCAGTTGACATTAGTAATCACTATTAAAAAATGGAAAATCAGAAATAAAGAGTATCTGGCATGTATATGTTAAAAATTGAAATCTGTAAAAGGAACACTTACCAAACATTTGTTGAATGATAGATGAATGAACACATGCAAATAATTTTAAATGCATAACATTTTAATAGGATACCGCATTTTATTTATTTAGAAAGAAACCATATATTTAAATAATATTTTAATCACCTTTTGTGCCAAACTATAAATTTATAAACAATAACAACATATATCACATAGAAATTCCTCATTCAACAAAAACTCTTTTTTCATATAACTATGAACTAGTTAATAGTGGTTATTTTATTTCTTTTAATTTTGTGATTAGTCTTATTCTCATTTGCAGTTTCCAATTAAAAGTGTTTCTTGATATGCTTGCTTTGGCAGCACATATACTAAAAATGGAACAATACAAAGAAGATTAGCAAGGATGACATATAAATTCATGAAGAGTTCGATATTTTTTTAAATATGGCTTTTCTTGATATGAAATTGGATATTAGAACAGAATAAAAAAGCAGTTTTAATAAGTAAAATTTTATTTTATAAGCTGTTCACAATGTATGATTTTTATAGCTATTGTGAGGAAAATAATTTCTGGAGGATAATGTAACTTTTTTGTTTAACATACACATTACTCTGACAATGATAGCAATTTTGAAATTAAAATGTAATAGTAAAAATTTGGAAATACATCATCATGCTGTTATATTTTGAAATGTAGGTGCAGAATGTTTTTTGAGTCTAAAATTTATTAACCAAACATTAATTTCTTTGTATTTGTTTATGTCTTCACATTTCTTAAATTTGCTTAAATATGGAAGAGAAAATTTATGTCTGATTAAAAAGTATAATTAAAGGCCAAAGGAAGATTTCTTGGTCAGCAAGAGAAGACATTCTAAAAGTATTACCAAGATTATTAGAAAAATGTGGGAAAAGAATTTGTTTTAAGCAATTTAGGCTATTTAAAATGTTTTCAAGTATGATTAAAATATATCTCACAGAGGAACTATGACTGTCTTTTGATTTATGTAGGAAATTCAAAGTTGTTTTCTGTTTACACTCAAAATAAAAGTTAATTGTATGAGTGATGAAACTTATGAAACTCCACTGGTCTGTTGAGAAATTTAGTTTGTTAATAAAACATTGTATTTTATGGATTATTTCATATAAGTTAATTGCTAATGAATTAATAATTATAAATTATTTTTTATAATTAAATGAATAGTTAGAGAAAATATACAACTAAATTTTTTAATCTTTTTTCAGATTTGAAATTATTTTATGGAAAAAAATTATATGGGAACATCAAAATAGGTGAAGATTGATATAATAATTACAAATGAACTTTGTTAATACTTTCTTAACTTTACTGAGCTTGTAATCACTCTTGAGTTTATTAAAAATATTTTATAAAACTTGATATTTATGTATATGTCAACTTTTAGAAAATGGAATATGCTATGTTATTTGAAAAATATTCACAAAAGATGCTTTAGAGTTGAGGATTTTTATTATCAGAGATAAGAAAAGCTAACTTCATTGTTATGCTGTGCTAGATATAAAAGTCCTCTACTGATTGAAAATTCTCGATTAGATTAAGGTAATCAAACAAACAGTGTTTATTGCTGTATGCTTCTGGTCTCTTTTGTCTGCTTTTCTAATAAACGTGAAGGAACATTGCATTTGGCCCAAACTGCATTTGTCATTCTACTTATGTAGGGAAAATAAAATAAAACTGTAGTAGGAGAAAGCATTGCAAAGAATAAATAGACTTGTATATTTCGTAGGGCCCAATAAAATTTTAAAAAGCATAATTTTATAAACACTTTGAAAAGATAGTATATTGCATAAAAAATAAAAATCACATGACCTTGAATTTTTACTATTAACAAATAATAACCATTTTCAAATATAAATAGACTAACTTAAATGTATAAGAAGCATTATGAAAACAAATGTGTGGAGATTCATGATATACATTTCGCAAAGATAAATCAAATTATTTAAAGATATCTACTTCTTAAAGTAAGTTTTTTGATCGATAGGAATAAAATGCCTTTTGTTAACACCAATCTGCAGAGTTAGAAGTTGTTTATTTCCTAACTTTGGAGGAAAAAAACAATTAGAAACAAGTGTGGCTCTCCTCTGTATTTGGCTCAAGAATACACAGGATCTCAAAATTTTTTAAATTTAGTCGTCAAGGTGCAACAATGAATACTTGTAATTGTGTAATGTTTTTATTTGCCCATGCTTGGGAACTTTAAATGCAATAGCATGGAATTATTAAAATTAAAAAAAAATCAGAATTTACTATGAAATACCTGAGGTTTTACCTAGAATTCATACCAAAAATTCGTGCAGAATGATTTTCTGCCAGGTATAGTTCAAGAAAAACTACAAGGAACTCTCTAATCTAAAGTGGAAATGAAAATATTTCCTTGTTTTGGCTTTGTCTCTCTTAAAATGAATAGACAACTTAGGAATTAAGGGTGGATGACATTTATATAGTTCATTAATGTAAAATTTAAAATCCAAATTCACAAAGATATTTCATCACCAGTAGGTATTCTACCTGAGGGATAGGTTACTGTTCTATACTCTCCATATTTCTCACCTCTTTGAGATCCATACTGAAATTCTAAATCAGTGGTTCTTGAAGTGTGATTCCTGGATCAGCAGCATTGGCATTATGTTGGAGCTTGTTAGAAAAGCTAATTCTGGGATTCCTCAGCAGATTCATCAAATAGAAAGTCTGAGGGTGAGATTCACCACATGTTCTGATGTCCCATCAAGTTCACCTTAGTCTTACAAGCTCTTTGCTACTCACTGTTGTTCACATCACCACAGAGTTTGTAAGGAAAGTAGATTGAGGTCCCAGTTTAGACCTAATGAATCAGAATCTGCATTTCAACAAGACCATACATGAAACTTTGATAAGCCCTGTACAGAGGATTTCCTGAGAGGAAGCTACAAAGCTAATAGGTGAACAACACAATTAGCTGATTAGAGTTAGTGACGCAGGTAGTCTCAAGCAACAAGTAGCCTCAGGAAGCAGGTCTATACAGCCACTGTATGATAGGGGAATTAGTTCTAGCTCACTTGGTACTCAAATTCAAGACCGCCTTGCCTCTCGCCACTCACAAAGTAGAAGCCCCACTCTGTTTTCTTATGTATCTGCATAACTGACTTTGTGTGAACTTTGTACCTAACAATGCCATGTACTGGAGGGTACAAGATGATACGTAATTAAATTTAGGTAAATAGCATTTTCATCGACACCTTACTTAGTACATTTGTTTTGCTAATCTGTAATTTAAAAATATCACATGTTGACATTAATTACTTTTGGTGAGACTTATCCAACAAATTTACCAAATTATGTTTAAAAACCAATCTAAATAACCCTGATAGTTTAAACAACACACAGTATCCTGAGATCATTTTGGCAAATAGTTGTCTTGATGTATTGTTTTGTTACTAAGCCACTTATTATCATGTATATTTCTAACATTTTCTTTTTCTGGGTGTAGCTGACTTTGAGTATCATAGGTGTGGCTGAGAACCTGTCAGAACCAGTTGTGTTATACTAAGTAACCATATTCTGTCATGATGTCTTCTTTTTGTTTCAGATTGGGAAATCAGGTAGAAGAAAATTAAGACAAATTTTCAGAGCTGTTTTGATTTTAATATTTTAATTTAATATTAAAGTATTATTAATTGACATTAAATATATAACAGAATATAAATAATAATTAAATATTTTAAATATTATTTATTAGTATTAAATATTTTGGTATTGATGTTTTAATATTAAATATATTTAAAATTAAATATTAAGAAGACACACCACTGACAAACACATGTTCATTGGTATTTCGTGGGTTGTAGCAGAGACCACTGGCTGTCTACCAACTATCTGTTACCCTTGATCTTTCTTAGAAATGGAACTCTGATTTTACTGAGAGTGGCTATGTGCCTAGCTAAGAGACCATTATTTCCCAAACCCCTTGAACTAAGTGCAACATATCTCAATTCTGGCCAATGAGAAGCAAGTGAAATGCTATATATAAGATTTCTGAGTAATTGCCTTAAAGGAACTAATTTAGCTGAAAGATATTTTTGTTTTGTTTTGTTTTGCTTTGCTTCCCTCAATTATATTTCATGATATCTAGAACACACAATTAAGTGCCTGGTGCTCAAGCAGCCATCTTGTGATGATTCACATCGGAAGCCATGAGCCATTTGTTGAGAATAGTAGAGCATAAAGATAGAAGGAGGCTGAATCCCTGATGTATTCTTTTGTGGAGCCCCCAAACCTACTTTAGATTTCCTGAACTTAGACTTGTTTACTTGAGTGAATAAACCTTTGCATATTTGAGCAATGAAACATTAGGTTTTCTGTTAAATATAGCTGAATCTAATCTTATATAAGAAGAGAAATAGTTGATGTAGGTAAGTAATGATTCAATAAACTTAATCTGCCTTGGGAACTCCTTTTCTTTTGGCTAAGATTTCAAAAAATCTTAGAAGATATCTCAGTGTTTTCTAAAAAGTCTCAAGGCAAAATGAAGTAATAATTATTTCATGGAAATCAAGGAAAGCATACCTTTTCTGAGGCACTTGAAAAAATTCTTTTCCATCCTCTCTAAAGTCAGAAGCCTGACTTTTGGAAGCAAAGCATCTAGGAGTGAGGACACCTGAATTCTTCTGTTAACTTATTGTATGATCTTTAACCAGTCATTGAATCTCATTTACTTCAATTTCTTTAGCTATTGAAAGGATTTTATTTACTGGTTTTATCAGCAAAACTATAATGCTCTTCAATGCAGAGATGATGTTTTAGTCATCATTGTGTTCTCTCTCATACCTGTGCTTGACAAGGTTTTTGTTTGTTTGTTTTAGTATATATATGACATTTAGTATTTAATTGATTCATTAAGTTAAAATTTTAAGTGAAAACATTTTCCCTAAAGACACACATTTTAAAACTTGATATACTATTTCCACCACTTGATCCTCTATTCCTATGAATTGTGTGATCAAATTGGTGTGTTCCCTTAAGTCTGAGAGATTCCATATTTGATTGCATGCTAATAGCTTGAGTCATGTTCTCATTTTTCCGTTAACTAATGTGTAGATAAGTAAAAGTAAATAAAATTTATTTTTCTATTAATTCAATGAATTTCCATCATGATCTAAAACTTTTCTTATTCCAACTCAAATAGACTTCAAAACAAGTAAAGATTAGTTTAACAAACACAAGAAATCGCAGAAGTTTCAGCATGTGACAAAGAAGATAATTTAATGTTTTCTTCTGTATGACAAACAGTGTTTCCATATGTTAATTAACTGAGTTGGAACTCTGCTCTTCCATATTAGAGGTTATATAAAAAGTTATTTTAAAAATAATCTCAGTGAATTGTCTAGGACTTTCATCAGACTACTTGGTTGAAAAAAATAAAGTGGTTTAAACAAGATAAAAGTTTATTTTCACTAATATAAAACTAGTTCAGAGTCTTGGACTCATCTGGAAGCTTCTTAACATCATCAGTGTCCTGAGAGCCTTCACTTTTTCTGCTCAACCGTCCTTTGTACAAATCGCTTCACAATCACAAGGTGATTAATGCAACTTCAGTCACCACAGGTTAAAAAAATAAAAAAGAGGAAGGGGGAAGACTTTTTTTTTAGAAGACATTTCCAGGAGCTTACTCTAAGAACTTCTGCCTACATACCCTTGAGAGAATTTAGTCATATATCCATTCCTATCTGTAAGAAAGAATGAAAAATATAATGTTTCAGCTGAACAAAATCAGGGCACTGTAACTAAAGAAGATGTTTAATTATAATATGATGCAATCCAGGAGCAAATATGCAGGAGGAATACTGTTTCTTATTCGTAAACAGTGTTACCCTGCTCCAGATAAATATGATTCTTAGCAAAATATTTATTCCTTATATATATAATAGTTAAGGGATTGTATGGTTATAGTAGAAAAATATGTTCTTTTACTTGTCAAGTTTTATAAAATATTGCAAAGCAAAAACAACTTTTAAAGTCACATAAATATAACAGTCTTTTTCAGAGATTAAAGCCTGATCACATCTTCAGGCTGGGGCAGTGGGGATGGGGCAGAAAGGCAGCTTTTACAATTGAAAAAAATTATGAATAAATTTCTATATTAAAAATCAGAATATTTCAACTGAAATGTAAATTTGTCACTTGACTAATTGAGAGATCTGGTAACAGTGAGTCTATATTCCCAAAAGCCACTAGTTGGCTGGAAGTGACAAGTGGCTTTCCCAGTGCCCTCTGCCAATGCCAATGTCCTTTGAAACTTGCCATTCATGTCTCAGATAGGAAGGCTCTCAACTGCCACTTATTGTTTTCTGAATGTAGATTGGGGGAGACAAGAGATACTTTCTGTACTCTTATCTTTTTCAAAAGCAGAATAATAACAATGGGATGTTATTTTCAACCAAACTGACATTTATTTTGATTATTTTTTGGCCTCTGCAGGCAATGAAGTTTGTGATTACTTGCACTATGTGAGTTTCCAAAATAAAATGGATCATGTTGCTATTTGGCATACAATGTAATTTGTTTCCTCATTATGTTCATTGTTTATTGCTTTTTCTTCCTTCCCCGAATTGGAGTGTAAACTCTACCAGAGCAGGGATCTTCATGCCTGGAACAGTGCCTGGCATTGGAGGGAAAACAATAAATGTTGAAGAAATTTATTGAGCACCAACTATGTGCAAGTATTACAGAATGTGTTCAGAAAATGCTATCTCACTGAAAATATTAATAACATACTTCTCAGTTTAGGTGCTATTATTCCTATTTACTGACAAGAAAACTGAGGCTGAGAGAACTTAGCTGACTTAAACAGGATCAGACTGCAAGGTTTTCATAGAGCCAGGATTTAAATGCAAGTCTGACCAATGATCGCCCAATGAACATCTCTCTTGAAATGACTTCCTCATATCCATAATACAATGGAAAAAATGTTTATAGCTTCTTAATACTAAAGAAAAATATGCTCTATGAATTTGTGTTAAATATTTTACATATTTATATTCTTCTACAATGGAAATTTTAATCTTCAGCTGGTAAATGTCTGTGGGAAGGAGGAAGACACAACACGGTATTTTTTATATCAAAGCGATCCTCTCCACATCAGAATCAATGGGTTAACTAGACAGATTGCTTCAATTTGAGTTGCCCTTACTATCCACATACTGGTAATTATCAAGACTGCACCTCCAGACTGGATGTCTCTTGAATTCCAGATCCATATTGCTTGCTAATTATTTCCAGCTTGCTGGCTTACCGAAATCTCAAATTCAGTGTCTTCAAAAGCAAATTATTTAACTCTTTCCTAAGCTAGCACGTTTCTTCTGTCCCTATCTTTGTTACTAACGATATCATCCACTCTTTGTTCAAACACATATTAAACCTGGAATTCTGCAATTATCTGAGCATACAAAGAATAAAAACTTAATGAGGAGACAGATTTGTAAATTACAACACCTAGGTCAGCTAAATAGCAGAGGCATATCACAGCCTGTGTGTACACAGAAGACTTGAAGTGCTTTCCCCTACATGGGGAAGTCTACCCGAGTAAAATGGAAAGAGGCATTCTAGTTCAAGTTGAAGTACAGATTCTCAAAAACAAACAACCTATAGCAAAACAAAACAAGCAAAACACAAGAACTACTAGAGTCCTAAGAAACAGAATTTGAAAACCACTGTTATGGAGGATGGGTTGGAGGGAGTTTAAAACTGGAAGATCAGTGAAGATGATCCTGATGAGAGATGAGGGATCAAATACCGCAATGAACCCGGAGACTGGTGGGATGAGGTGAGGCCAAGAGAGGGTGTCTGAGGTGACTCTCGGGCTTTTTTCTTGAGTAAGTGGGAATATTATGAAACTTAACTACAAGGTAATGGGGTTCAGTTTTGCAAATTTTAAAATTTTAAAGTATTTGTGGGAATTCCAGGAAGATACTTCTTGTCTCAAAGTTGGAAAGAAAGGACATGACATACTTGATGTTTCCTACCCTCACTTCCCATTCTTTATTACTTAATATCCATTTAATCCATCTCCAACACTGGAAGCTCATTTAGGGCAAGAACCATGTTTTATTTAGCTTCTTATCTAACAAGAGGTATAATTGCTTTTTTCTGTATAAATATTGAAAGCATCTTTCCTTTCCTCTGCTCAGTGTGGACAGGCTAGGAATTACTCCTTAAATACTTTTCCTTCCTCCCTCTCATTCCCCCACTCTTCACCCCGACTCTACGCTTTAGGTCTTTGTTATGAAAATCAAGCTCATCAGTAATATGTTAGTGAGAATTACTACTGAGAGAAATAAAATGAATGTGAGAAAGAGGATGTGAATTATACCTCAATAAATTTGGTATAAAAAAGAGAAAGAGAAGAATGAAGAGATGGAGGGAAAAAGAGCTCAGAGAATGAGATGGTTTACTTTAGTTTATTTAGTTTATTGAGAAATAGAAAGGGAGAAATAGAAAAAAGTTACGTTTAAAATTTCAGGAAGCAACAGCAAACCGTATGAAAGATATTGAGAAGGTTAGCCACAGGGGTGGAGGGGGAAGATTTTAAAGATGGTTGCTGCGTTTTAAGTAAATCCCTTGAAAAGTTTAGAAAAGATTTGAAGTACCGAACAGGTTTTTGTTTTACTGACTGCATTTTCTAGAAAGCCCAGCATGGCTGCGGCACAATGTGTGGCAGGAGGGTAGTAAGAGTCGGAGTCAGAGAGATACACAGTGGAGTGTGGAAGGCCCGGGAGACCACTGGAAATAGTTTATATTTGATCTAAATGAGATGAGAAACCCGTGGAGGACATTTAAAAAAATCTTTTATTTTGGAATAATTCTGGAGGAGTTTAGGTAGAGAAACATCATGATCCAGTTTATTTATTATTAAGGGCGATCTGGCTGCTGGGTTGAAAATAGACAGAAGAAAGTAGTGTTGGCAGTAGAAAGATCACTTAAAAGATTTTCTTGAATAACTTAGATAAAAGATGACAGTGGGTTGGACTGCATGAAGACAGTGAGAAGGGAGTGTCTTCTAGGTATATTTTAAAGGTGAAGAGTTTATAGGATTGGATTGACAGGTTGGATTTGGAATATAAGAGAAAAAGAAGAGCCAAGGAAGCCTACAAGATACTTCAGCCTAAATAATTGGAAGGATGGAGTTGCCATTAATTGAAAGGGAAAAGACTAAAGGATGGGCATTAATAGAGAATATCAGGTGCTCAGAATTGGAAAGATTAACTTTGCAATGCTTACTAGTCATGTAAGCTAAGATTCCATGTAGATGGTTGGAGCTTGGAGTTCAAGGGAGAGGCCATAGAGCTTTAGATTTGCCAGTCAATAACATGGAGATGGTGTTTAAAGTCAGAAGGCTGGATGAGATCAGCAAGGGAGTGGGGGAGAGATACAACCAGAATTAAGGTTCAACAACTGAGTTTTGGGGCATTCCATTAGTAAGAAGTAATGGAGATGAAGAGGAGTAAATCAGTGAAGCAGAGAAAGAAAAACAGAAACCGAATGAAGATTGTTTTAGCTATAACTAATGTATTCTTCCAATCTATCATCTGTCTATTAACTTTATTCATGGTGTCCTTTGTTGAATAGAAGTAGTAGGAGAGAAAACCTGTTTAGAAGGGGTTCAAGAGTTAATGAGGAAAGAAAGAGAAGATGGTAAATATAGAATAACTTTCCCCAGATTTTTTTCTGTAAGAGACAACAGAGAAATGAGGTGTCATAGGTATGGAGAGAAATAAAATATAGAGAGGTAGAGATTTCTGATGGGTTTTTAATTGTAGCTTAGTTTTGTTTATATATTCTTGGAGAAGATAGAGAGGGATTAAATTGATAAAGTAGGAAAGAAGGAGTAGAATTACTAGAGCAATGTCCTTGAGTGGAAGAAGATGGAAATGAACACCCAACTGGACTTTAGCCATAAACAGAGGCAGTTCTTCCATGATATCAAAGGAAAAGCTGTGTATGTGGTACAGATGTAGGCAGGTGGATAGGTGTGGGGAAATTTATAGACATTCACCTTGATAATTTCTATTTTTTCCGTGAACTAGAGAGATAAATCAGTAATGGAAAGTGAGGATAGAGGAGGATGTACAGGAGGTTTGGGCAGAGATAAGGAGGTATGAAAATATTGTTGAGGAGAATGGGGAAGTGAGTGGACTAGGCAAACAAACAGAGTACGCTCGCAGGGCAGAATCAAGGCCTGCTTTAGATACTGATCATGGCCTTAAAGTCAGACTCCTGAATTTGGATATGTATTTATCTCAAGCCATAGTCAACTATAAGTGTAGCAAATGGGGAGATGGAGAGTTAGATTTAATTAAGGAATAACTCTGACAAGGGAGAAACGGCTTCTTATTTTTCTTCAGTCCAATATTTTATGATTTTAGCATGTACTTCTCTGATTTCTTAAAATATACTTTGTAGGCTTTGAGATTCCTCTATTGTAAAATACCTGGTCATATATATGTATATCTTTTTGGGAGATATCTTTACCCATTTTTTTTTTTTCTGTTGAGATTCCTGTCATGTTCTTACTGATGTGTAGGAGTTCCTTGTATGTTATAGATATTATTCCCTTGTCTGTTTTAGCTATAACTAATGTATTCTTCCAATCTATCATCTGTCTATTAACTTTATTCATGGTGTCCTTTGTTGAATAGAAAGCTTAAATTTTAATGTAACCAAATGTATCTTTTATTCCTGTATAGTATATGCTTTTTGGGTTTTGTTTCAAAAATCTCTTTCTACTCGTGTCATGTAGATGTTGTTCTATATTGTTTCCATTAACTTTATGTCTTCATCATCACAGGAAAGTTTAACCCATCTGGAGGCCACTTTGTATGGAGCACTAAGTAGGGGGACAGTTTTATTTTTCTCTAACTATGAGCCAGTTTTCCCAATGCCACCACTAGATAATTTTTTTCTTTTCTCAGTGGTGTATGCTGCCAACAGTTTTATCAGATATTAAGTTCCCATTTATGCACTGGTCTCTCCCTGAATTCTAAGTTAAAATCCATTAGCCTATTTGTCTGTTCTTGTGCCAAAATTAAACTAGAAGTTCTTGGTAGGCCCATCTCACATTTCAACAAATATGCTAATACATGCCCGTCATGTTTGAGATTAGGTTAGGAACAGCCCCCCAGCAAATTTGACTCAAGATATCATTTTAATAGTTATTACAATAACATTAACAATAGAAAAAGAGGAGAAAAAATGGTGTAGATCATAGAGGCTCCGTTCATCCTTCTGGCGACCAAATCAAAGTTGTGATGGAAACAAAGAGAGGCATCAAGGAAAAATTGCCTGGGATCTAGATAAATGAGCTATACAGCTAAGGAGAAATCCAAGAAAGCACCCACAACAGCGCAAGGTAGGACGGGGTGAGGATGTGGGGCTGCCTGGTCTCCTGCGGCTGAGTAAGACAGAGGCTGTGGCAGCAGCAGCGGCAGAAGACTCTTAAAGGGGCCATATTCACGAGAAGGTTTTCTCAGTGGACCTGCTCACTCTGAGCACCAGTGCCCATTTGGCTGTGTGCAAAGGTCACCAGGGACTTGCAGGGAGACATTGTTGGAGTGAGGGCCGAGGCGATATTCACTCTGCACAGAAGTGCCAGCAGTAGCCATTGTTTCCTGTTGGGACCTCCCCACTCCCAGTGCGCAGACACAGTGCGGCCATAGCTGTGACGTCATCAAGCTGGATAACAAAGATCCCTCAGCCCAGAGGATTCCCTGAAATCTCACCTCCCCCAACTTGTGGCCCCACCCAGGCCATATCCAAGTATATCCTCAATGAGTCAGGTGCTCTTTGCTGAGCAGTGCCTAGATTCACACTGGAGGCAGCTGACCTCGGTTTCTGGTGTGGCCTTTTGAGGCAACTGTAAGCACAGCATCTGTGGATTGCTTGCTGAATCTTAACAGGTGGCCCCAGAGGGGTAGAGGCTTGGGCTAAATTTGGACTGCAGCTGAACTCCTCTCAGGACTGTGCTACTGGACACCTACTACACAAATCCACACTGATAAGACCGGAAGACTTAGGAGCTTTGCTTAGTACATAGAAACAGACACGGAAAGACAGCCAAAATGAGAAGACAAAGAAGCAGAAACCATATGAGAGAACAGAACAGAGCTCCAGATATAATGGAGTCAAGTAATCTAACAGATGCAGAGTTCAAAACTAGTTATAAAGATGCTCAATGAACCTTTGGGAAGGGTAGATAAATTCAGTGAGAACTTCAACAAAAAGATAAAAACATAAAAATGGAAATGGAAATTATAAAAGAGAACCAGTCTGAAATGAAAAACACATTATCTGAGATGAGAAGTATATTAAATGGAATAAACAAAGCGGATTAAAAAAAGGATCAAACGTCCTGTCTGGAGGACGGGAAAGCCAAGGACACACAATCAGAAAGGCAAGAGATAACAGGCCAAGACAATAAAAATAATTTAAGGAGCATATGGGACACTAGTACGGGTCAAAATATCCATCCGATCAGCGTAAGTGAAGAAAATCAAGATGTTGAACAGCTGTTTAAGAAATAATGATGGAAAACTTCTTAACCTGGTGAAGAAAATGGACATAAAACCCCAGGAAGCTCAGAGAATTCCAAAAATCAGGGATCCAAAGACACATCATAATTAAAATGCCAAAGGTTAAATACAAAGAAAGAATATTAAAAGCAGCAAGGGAAAAAAAAAAACAAATAATTACTTATAAGGGAACACCCATAAGACTAGCGGCTGATTTCTCAAAAGAAACTGCAGAACAAAAGGACTTGGCACAAAATATTTTACATGATGAAGACCCAAGATCTACAACCAAGGATACTTTATCCAGCAAAGCTATCATTTAGAGTTGAAAGACAGATAAAGAGCTTCCCAGACAAAAATAAGCTAAAGGAATTCATCGCCGCCAAGCCAGTATTACAGGAAATGTTGGAGGGACTTCTTTAAGAAGAAAAAACATGTACCAAAAACAGTAATAAAGAATGGTAACAACTACATTCTTATCAATAAGTACCTTAAATGGAAAAGAATTAAGTGTTCCTACCAAAAGATAGAGTGGCTGAAAGGATAAGAAAACAAGACCCCTACATGTGAAAAGGAAGGGGATGAGAAAAGATATTGTTGCGATGGACCCAGAAGGTATTTAAGTCAGAGAACAATAAACACTATATGATTTCATTTATATGCAGAATCTAAGGAATAAAAAGAACAAACTGATCAAAAACAGACTCACAAATATAGTGGACAATTTGGAGACGGACGGAGGAGAGGGGAGGTTGCAGGGCAGGGAGAATGAGATGAAGGGTTAAAGAAGTACAAATTAGTAGCTGATGGAAGGGCACAAGGATGGGGAGCACGGCATAGGGAATACAGTTTGCATTAATACGTTGGCTAGGTGGAGGGTCAGGGGAGGGAGGGAGCAATTGGCGAGATTGTATACTTAAAATGAATTAAAATAAATAAATTCGAAAAATAGAAAAAGAAAAGTAAAGAATTACTTGTCCCCAAAGTTCTCAGAAGTCATTCATTCATTTGTTCATTAGCTCAGTCATTCAACAAATACTTATTAGGCATCTACTGACTATGTGCCAGGATTCATGATGGATAGCGCTGAAGATACAAAAGTGGACCAAAAAAGACAGTCTTTGGTGAGAAACAAATCTTAATAAAATAATTGCTCAAATTTAATATTGAAATTGTGACAAGCGCTCTAAAAAAGAAGCAGTTGTTCCTAGAATGGGTGAAAGTTAAACAGGCCAGAGGGATGGAAGAAAGTTTCAGGAAGAGGAAAGAGCATGTACAAAGCACCTATGGAGAAGGAGCCTTCTAAGGGCAAAGGTCTGAGAAAATACAGATGTGTTTGTGTGTGGCATGTTTAGAAGCCAGAGCAAAAGAGCCAGCCAGAGAGAATGCTAGGAAGCGAAGAAGAAAACAAGAGATGTTGCTGTCAAAGAAGCCAAAAGCAAGTACGTTCGAGACTAGATGATCTCACAGAACAACGAATTTCTTCCCTCGAGGTCCATTTAAGGAGCAGGTAACATTTTATAATCCATGAATAGATATTAACACATGATTTTTATATTGGTAGTTTTCCATCCTTACAGAATGCTGTTTATATTTGATTTTGCACTTAACTTGAGATTAATCTCTTTTCTTTTAAGGAGTCAGCATGATGTAAATCTCAGCTAGAGAATTCTCGTCCTACCCATTTTTTAAATACTTCCTTAGGTGCTTCCCTTGAGCAAGTGCCCTTTCTATCTTGTTCACCACAGCATTCCCAGTGATGAGGCCAAAGCCTGAGACATAATAGGTGCTCATTAATTACTTGTCAAATTAATTCGTAAAGCAAAGAAATGAATGTTTTGTAGTTTTAAGGACATATTCACTTATAGAACTCCTGGGGGACATATGTTAATGGCATCTATTAAAGGCAGACCATTGTGAACAATCTCGGATCCTGTTCTACATAATTGCCTAAGAATTCATTCATTGGTTTGTTTTTATTGACGGTCTATTAAGTAAAAAGTAATATACTAAGAATTGATTTATAGTTTATTGTACATTCTATCCCTTATGTATTTCAAAAGTACATTTTGAAAAGTACTGGAAATTGATTTTGATAAGTGTGCTATGTTTTACTGAGGTCAACTTTGAAAAGTGAATTTCAAAGAAATATGGACAGCATTTAAAAATATTTTATTTATTGGACAAGGCAACAATTAAAAAAAATTTTTCTTCCACTATAATAAGATTCTTTTTGAAAAATTAGTCCAAGCTTTCATAAAGTACACAACTAGCATAAACTGTAGCATCTCATCTTAGTGTTGTATAGTTCACCCATTTGTGTCAGACAAGGCCTGGGGGGTTGTTTTGAGGGGGAAGGGGTTGAAGGATTTAGAGGCGGTAAGTGAATTAACGCTGGGACTTAGTCCTAGAACAGGATCTGAGAAAAAGTACTGGAAGATCAGGAACTAGGATGCTGTCATAGGGATGAGGTTGGGGTGGGATATGAATGGTTTTAGAGATATGACTGGAAAGAGGGTTTGTTACCCATACAGAGTAACACTTAGGGAGCAGTTAGAATATTCCAGATTTTATTCTGCATATCTTTCCTGCATCATATCACTTAATCGGGCAACAATTCTGAGAGGTAAGTAATTGTGCTCATTTTATTGTGGTTATCAGATGTTTTCCTCTCTACTCTCACCCGTAAAATAACTAGACCATTTCCGTTAATCTTGTTTATTTTACTTGAGGTTTCTGTTTCCTTTGTTTTTGGGTTCCGATCTTTGTCATACATCATTCGAAGAGAAATTCACCTTAAAGATCACATGTCCACATAGACTCTCCTCCCCAGTAGTCGGAAGACTGGTGGGAATCATGAAATACAGGGAGAGTTGTCTTTATGTACACATCAGTGAGTGAAGGAGTTTTTTTTGTTGCCATTACTATCTTTAGTTTCTGAAATTAGAAGATTGTGAAGCTAGGCTGCATAAATGTGCCCCCAAGGCCTTCTGTTGCTGTTTGTTCTCTTTAAGGACAGTTCTGGTTATAACTTTCTATCAGAAATGAACACCGATTTCCAGCCAATTTTCTCAAAATATCAACCACAAGAAGCCTAACTAGTTTAATTTTAAATGAGAACGTGACCACAGATAGCATCCAGTATCACTTTATTATCTTACTTAACAAATGGGAATGCTGAGGCCTGAGAGGTTACTTGAGCAACCCAAGAAATAGAGAGAGTTACTCCTGACTTTTGATCCAGTGTATCCTTGACAAGAACACAATGGAAAATCTTTGCTGAAGTCAGCTGAATCATCTTCACAGACAAAAGATATTCCTTAGGAAAAAAAAAGTTCTCTACTCACATTTCATTGTCTCTTCAAATTTTTACCTCTTTAAAAATTGTCTTGTAGAGGAATCCATATCAGTGATCATCTAGTCTCAACACATTAAATAAATTGGGCCACTTGTTTAGAGTAAGTAGATTATATTTCATTCGTTTGTTTAAAGCAGGGATCCCAACCCCTGCCGCTGATGGGTACTAGTTAGTGGCCTGTTAGGAACCAGGCCGCACAGCGGGAGGTGAGCAGGGACCCGGCTAGCTATACTTCATCTCTATTTGCAGCAGCTCCCCAACACTAGCATCATCACCTCAGCTCCACTTCAGATCATCAGGAGTTAGATTCTCATAGGAGCACTGGTGCCTGGTGCCAAAAAGATTGGGGACTGCTGGTTTAAAAGTTTCATGATGAAACAACAGCAACAAAAATCACCATTTTTATAGCCTCAATCAGTTACCTAATGTGAAAGATGGAAATAAATATCTATGATGAATTCTTTTCTAAATGCTCTTCCACCCTTTTTTGGAATGAGGAAAACATGAACCACCCTTAAGGCATAAGTGATTAAAGGGTAGACTATCCTTTGTCAAAGACTATGATGATAGCCTGAGTAAATTTCTAGAACTTGAAAAAATTAGCTTGCTTCTCTATCCTTAGGAAAGCTTCATGCTAGTCATGATGTCATCATTTAGGAATGAGATGTATTCATGAAATCGTTGCTGAAAAAATGTGAGGGTTAAAAAATATGGCAACAGAGGTTGTCAACTATAGTCTCAGGCTGACAACCCAGCCTTATTCTATTAACAAAAGTTCAATGATAAATTTTATGGATACGAAGACAAGGAAAAGCTCATTATGTGTGGCATTCACTAATAAAATAGAGCACGGGACTAATACGTAGAATGTAAAACATATACTGTTTGACATTACTTATGAATATAAGTATATGCTCAGTATGATAATAATTTTGGCTCTGTGTCTAATGGTATTAGGATGGTACATGTTTTTAAGAACTGAAATGGTCTGAGTGCCATGGTTGGCTTTTCAAACAGGTTTCTCCAAACATCCTTGAGGAGACAAACCAAATGAAATGGAACAGACAAGTTTTTCCTTTGTGGTCAGAGTTTTTTGGTTTAAGCCATTAATTGAAAAGAAGTATAGAAGGATGAGTCAGAATACCCTGTCATTGCTTTCTGACGAGCTGAAAGTGTACCGCTTTTATGTTTTAATCTTATAGGTTAAGTGCTGCAATAATTCATCCAATTTAAATACACTTCAATTGAAATGTAAACTTTATCCCATATTTTTTTTCTCTCACCACAAACTCTGGTTTTGGTGGTAGTAAAGGAAAAGAGAAATCTCCACTAAATGTCCAGAAGTCCAATTTAAGAGATAAGTTATAAGAAGGCCAGTAGTCGGTTTTAACTGTGACAAGGTATGATCTTAGAGAAGATCGGTAAGCCCACATTTAGCCTATGTC
>NW_011888784.1:18064270-18096009 GCF_000151845.1 Pteropus vampyrus
TGGGAGCGGAAGCGGGTGGCGTTATTTGGGGCGGGACAACCTTCCTTCCAGGCAGAAAAGATTGGGATCTCATTGGGTGACTGGAAGACACAGGATCCAGTGCGAGGGAGCAACCACTGGGAGAGTTTGCGATCAAAGTTTCCACAGACCGGGCTTCCTCGGTCCCCTAGAAGGAGTTAAATAGACCGGATGCGAGAGAGTGCTCGAGTCGGCGATGGCCTTTCACGTTGACCCTCAGGCGTTGTGGCTCCAGTTAAACCTGAAGGACTAGGGGATGAACGGCCAGACAGAGGGAAGACTTCTGGGAGTGGTGGAACTGGGGGACTGAAACATTCGGATAATTCCCCCTTCTTTACCGCTCTCATTTTACACCGAATTCCTTAAAATTCTACGTAACGAAATTGTAGTTGTTATTATTACAGTGTCTTTTCCAAGGAATTCCATGGACTTGAAAACCTTAACTAAATTCCCTGGACACATTAATACCCGAAAAGGCCAGGCGCACAGCAGTTAACATTTTCAGTTGAGGAAACCAAGAATAGAATAAATGAGTCACAAAATGTATAGTTGATGACGAATGAATTTCGGTTACATTCTTAATAAAGTTGCCACCTCTTTTTACTCCATTGGTTAATTGTTCTTTGAAGGAAGAGAGGTGGGAACAATAAATAGCATTGCTTTGTATATACTTAGACACAGAACTTCCTTTTAAAAAAAAACAAGGGGAAAGGAAAAAATAAATTGAATAATTCCCATTCTGTGTCCTTCATTGGCTTCAAAGCAGGATAGACCAGAAGTGGGGTGGAGACAAAAGAGCCCGGGCTCTGGCTGCACCTCTCCTTCTCCACTCAAGCTGGAAGGCTTGGTGTGAGACTCTCAAGTTGTTCTGATGCTGGTGTGGTGGGCGCATCTCTGCAGATCCCTGCCAGCCTCAGGCAATTGTGGTTGTGAGCCTCAAATGTGATAGATGTGAAGAGACTATTTGAGTGAAAGGTATTATTAAATAAGGATGACTTCTGGGCACACCCTTGACATTTCCTGCTTCCCATACAACCCCAAAACCCTTCACCATTCCACAAATCAGCTTCTCCCCACTTCCTAATATTGCCTCACTTCATACATATCGTCATCACTTTTAACTCTGGCTTCTGTCTAAACACCTAATGAAGCTTCCCTTTCTATGGTCATCAGGCATTTTAATTGCTAAATCCAAATCATTCCTTATACAATTCCACCTTGTAGATTGCACCATGATTCTTGACATTCACTCCTTTTTTCTTTGAACATTCCCAACCACTCAATTGTATTCTCAATTCTAGGTCCTATCTCTAAAATATTATACAGGTGACTCCATAAACTAAATTTATTTTGCAGGTTCAGATATCTTCATTGAACAGTAAGCCTCTGTATCTCTACTTACCATGCATGATGTGTGACATAGCATTTATTATCTTCCCAAACAATATTGCTTTTCTTCTAGTGTCCTATATTTCAATAAATGACACTACAATGCACATCATTTCTTAAGTAAAAACTCTAGAAGCTGTTTGTTTTTAATTCCTCACTGTTCTCCTTCCCTATTCCATCATCAAGTCCCATTAAATCTACATTCAAGAATATCTCAAATTTCTTCTATCCCTTACCTCTGCTATTACTTTTAGCTATTACAAATAATGTCACGATGTATAAACTTGTATATATGTTATTTCATATATGCATAGGTGTATCAATAGAATAGATTACCAGAAATGGGATTGCCAGATAAAAGTATATGTAGTAGATGTTACGAATTCCCTTTCCCCTCCATAAAGGTTGTATATGACTAGACAGAAAGCTATTTTATGATTGTTGGCATATCACATTGTTGAGGATATGTATATACACACATATATTTACACACATTTATATCATTCTGTATTATATATATGTGTCCATGTATATATATATATATGTGCACGCACACACACACATATATATATAGTCTCATACTATATATCATATACATAAATAGCATTGCTTTGTATATACTTAGACACAGAACTTTCTTTTTAGAAGAAACCAGGTGTAAGTGAATAAATAAATTGAATAATTCCCATTATCATATACATATGGTATATAGTATGAGACTATAGTACTTGATCTAGGCAGCCATTTTGCAAAACATAAAGTTGAATCCATACTTCATGCAGAACGCCACAGGAAATTCCAAACAGATGAAAGATTTAAATATAACATATAGTACCATGCAGATAATAGAAGAAAACATGATAAATTTCTATTTAATTTCGAGTCAAAGAAGCCAATTTAGCGCTCAGATTTCAAAAGTCATTTGTTAAAATTGAGAAAATCAATTATATTAAAACACATACGCAACACTTGCAAAAAACTAAACTAAACCAAACAAAACATCATAAGCAAAGTTAAAGGTAACTGATAAAGTAGAAAAAAATATATTTGCAGATCATGTTTAAAAGGCTCTTATGTAAGAGCTCTATGTAAAGAAGTCAAAAAGTCTAAATATAAATCAAGAAGTCTAACATGAACACGGATATGAAAATTTCCCATAAAATAATAAAAATGGCTGATAAAAATATCTCGGCATCATTCATAATAAGAAAAATTAATTTAAAACTACATTGAAATGCCATTTCTTATTTGTTAAACATCCAAAAGTTTAACAACATGCTGTGTAGGCAAGAATGTGAAGCAATAGAAACTCTTATAAGTTGTTGGTGAGTGTAACAAAAAGTTACAACCTTTGTGGACAGCATACAGTTATATCAGATGCAAATAGAAACTGTTTTACTTCTTCCTTTCCAATTTGTATGAATCTAATATCTAATATCTTTCAGTTTTTCATACGCCAATATTGCATTGTTTTAATTATTGAGACTTCACAGGATCTTTTAATATGTACTAATATTAAAGCTAATATGCTTTCATTGCTTTTCTTTTTCATAATTTTCTTGTCTACTCTTATTTATTTTTCCTTATGACCTTGTAAATCAGCTTGTTTAGTTCCAGAAAAAAAACATTGGTGGGATTTATATCAGATCATAAAATGAGAATATATTTACGTTGTTGAATTTTCCTTCAAAATAATGGTGTATTTTTCTTTTTGTGCAAGTCTACTTTTGTGTCCTTCAGAAATGTTTTCATGTTTTTCTTAAATAGATTTTATATGTTTCTTGTTAAGTTTACTCCTTGGAATTCTATTTATTGCTTTTGAAAATGATTTTTTCCATTATGTTACTTAACTGGTTTTATTTATGTGTATGAAGACTAATGATTTCTGTATTTTAATAGTCATTGCTACTCCTTTACTGCAATTCTCATTGTTTTACAGTAATTTATTAGTTGATTTGCTTGGGTTTTCCAGGTAAATAGTCATATCAAATGCAAATAGAGATTTTTCTTTACCTCTTCCTTTTCAACTTATATGCTATCTAATGCTTCCCTCTTGCCTTATACACTTTAATGTAATGTTAACTACAAATAATGACCTTAGAAAGCCTGTGAGTTTACCACTAGTGCTTTCCCACTGATGTTGTGATTATAATATAATATAAAAACCATATTGAAGAAGTGTCACTGGGCAGTTGACCAGGATCTCGTGAACATCAGGAGAAAGAATTCGCGGACAGTGAAGCAATAGCTCAAGTTTATTGAAAGCAAAAGTACACTCAGATGGGAGTGCCGGCAAGCTCGAGAGGGAGCTGAGCCATTTCTCTCGTGGGGTAGGGACTTTATCTACTGATTTAACTAGGGTGGAATATTTGTGATTTTGGGCGGTTTTTCTGGGGAAAGGGAATGACTTTTCTTGGAACTTGAGAGACACCCCTGTTCTTGCAGTTTCTGGCCCTTTCAGAGCTGTCATGACATCAGGTACATGATGAATACATCGTTAACCGCAATGTTAATTTCTTATAATGGCTGTATAATTAGGGTAGGGTTAGGTTAAGGACAAGAGGGGCTTGGTCGCACATGTGCTGTTTTGGGGAAGAGCAGATGTGTCTCTGGGTCAGGATTGGTTTTTGAGCTCTAAGGGCTTATCAGGGCTCATGGTGACGACATCTGTTCTCTTGTGAGTTTCTCTTTTTCCTGTTTATATCTATCTGCCTACTTTAACAGTAGGCAGATAGATATAAATAGGAATCAAGTACTTATTGATTCCTATTTTTTGGGGGGGGGGGAGGGAGCTTTTTAAAAATCTAAGAATGATTATTGAATTCGGTCAAATGTCTTTCAGCATTCATGGTGACGATCACATACCAGACCTTCTTTAAGCTAATTAATGGCTTGAGGTTCCTAGACCAAACAACTTGTATGAATGTAGATCTCAAATCTATGCAAGGGCCAGTACTTCCAGCTCACTTTTACATTGAAGGTTTTGCATTTGGGTCCCGGGTTAATGTGGGCTCTTGTTTTAGATCTTAGGCCGGCCCATGGTTTGATTTCAACTCTCTTCTATGAGGTCCAAAAAACCAGAGTCAAATCTTTTCAGATCAGAAGTCGTTTCTGGTTACCACTCTGTGTCCAAACTTTGTCCTCAGTTTTTGCCTTGCAATTCCTTGCTAGATGTTTTAGGGTGGTTAAAAGAAATGTATCTATTATTTTCAGTTTTGGTGTAGGGGTTTGTCTGAGTGACCTAGCTGCCATTATTGGAAATGAAAGTTGTTCCCAGATCCATTCTCCATACTGGTCAGAATTACCTTATTCAAATCAAAATCTGCTTATGTAATTTTTTTGCTTAAAACAAATCTTTGGTTTCTCGTTCTCTTTAGGAAATAAGATCCATATACTTTGCCAGTGCCATTCACAGTCTGTCCCACATCTACTTCTCTGAATCCATTTTGAACTTCTGTCCCTCATGTGCTATTAGCATCATCTATTCTACATTTCATGTTCAGGTCTATGTCATCTCTGACCCTTCACATGTGCCATTCCTGTGTTTGGAACATATCAGTTTTGCCTTGTCTTGACATGGCTAACTTGGAGTCACCTGGCTCTTACATGAAACTAGTTCCTCCTGCTCTCCCATACTACCCTGTACTTCCCTGTCATAGCATTTATCTTACTTTACTGAAATTACAAATATGCTTTACCCTTGAATGGAGTGTTTTGTGAAGATCATGTTTACTGCTTTGTGTCTGATACATAGTAGAGATTCAGTAAACGCTTGTGGAATGCATGAATGAATGGATGTTAAGGACACTGTTATCCAAAGTAATGTCTTAATTCAGCCATTTCTTACCTTCTTCACCATTTTTACCTTAGTCCGAGTTATCATCTTCACTCTCTTAGATTCCTCCTATGGCTTCCAAATTCATCTCCTTGCTTCCACTTTGGCTCCTCTGTAGTCCAAATAGCCACCAGAATGATTCTATGTAAATGTATGCTCCTGAACCCACTGTTGTTTCTCTTTGCATTCTGAATAAAATCTACACTCTTTACTATGGCCTTTTAGACCCTACATGATATGCCCCTGATTGTCTCCCTTCAATATCTCCTATCACTCATCCCTCAATGGGCACTACTACCGTGACCTTTTTATTCTTCCAAAACACCAGGTAAAGTACCCTTCCAGGGCTTTTGTTCTGGTTTAGCTCACTTGGAAGACTGTTGCCATTGAGAAACTGGCTTGCTTCCTCATTTTATTCAAGCTTCTAGTCTTCCTTTTGTCACTTTCTTCCATGCTTTATTTTTCTCAGAACATTTATCTCTTGGTATCAAGCGACCCTTTGTACATTTGTGTATTAGTTTTTTGTCTCATTATAATGTCATTGCCATGAGGTCAAGGACTTTGCTTTGTTCACTGCTGTAGCATTTGAACACTGCCTAACACCTAGTAAGCAATTCATAAATGTTGATCGAATAAGTGAATGTATGCTTTCAGTCACCTTGAACTGGAATCCTCAGTTGTATGACTCTACTCCTATCCTTTCTTGACTATGTAACCAGTGATAATTCTTCTCATCTTTTAATTTCTAGTTCAAACATACTCCCTTTATTCTGTCCATCTCCAATTTTCAAGTGAAATATAATCTCTGCTTTACCTTATCTTTCACATGTAATTTAAATTGGATAATTAAAAGTTCTTTAATATGTTTTGGAAGTAAAAATTTTTATCCAAATTTTGCTGATTCTAATTTATGTTTATAGATTTTATAAATAACAGTGTAAATGCTAGTTTTATTTATCTTGCATTTGGTCAAACTGTAGAAAAAATTGTGACTTTTTTCGTAAACATCTATTGTAAAGTTTCAGAGAAAATAGAATTATGTTTCAGTGTGTTTAAATACATATTGTATTGGAATTGGTTCAACATAAATCACTAACTCTTTTAAAAATTTTTAAGTGAAATATTTTCTAAAATAACCATAACTCTCATTTAGAAGTTCATGTTTCAAAGTTATGTGCTTGTTACTGTGGAGTTATACATAAATACTCCCCAAAGCACTCCACGGCAATGAGTTAATACTACTCTTTAGAAGCATTGGGGTTTTATTTAGGATATTATTGATTTGGTACCATAGCTCATTTAGGAATTGACAATTAACTGAAACACTGTTTGGCTCATTAAATTTGTTTTTGTTTCTCTTTTCTATTTACATACTTGTGTTGCTTTCCTAATAGTTTCAGCACTCTCTTACATAGGTTGTCATTAGTTCTTCAATATAGCCACCAAGTTAGTGAAATTACTATTAACTTTATTTTACAGAATAGAAAGCAAAGCCCAAGAGGGTAAGGAATTCTCTGGGTTTACATGCTTTGTGAAGGAGTGAGCCATGACTCTTAGTTTATTATTTTATTCTTCTCCTAGATACAATTTTTTTCCTGATTTCTCACTCCAGTGTATGTTTTTTGTTATTTAGTTAATCATATAAACTGATTTATAATTATACAAATTTAGAATTTATATGAACTATATATATATATATTAAAGGATTTTTTTTATGCATAATATTGATTTGATTTTTTTAGATTTTAACATTTGCCTGTGATGCCTGCAAAAAAGTGACATTGCGTATTCCCTCAAAACTAGATGCTAAGACATTTGTTGGTAGAGGTAAGAAACTGATAAAATACGTTAAATCTTAATTTGGTAGGATTTTGTAAAACTAGTGTAACTTTTAGAAGGATAGCTGTATTGACTCTAAGAGTTTAAACTAATATAGTACATTATCATTTGTAAGCGTATGATATCATGCCAATGGAAAAAATTATTTTTTTGTTGGAAAACATGATTATATGAAGTAGATAAAAAGGTTTAGTATGAGTAATAAAAATTATTAATATTTAAGTTAGTTAAAGGATATGGTATATGTTATAACATGCTTCTATAAAATTGAGAAATAGTGTTGAAAGTATTTCTTGAATTTAATGGTATCGTTTTTGGATTTTTATCCTAAAACATTTTGGCATCTTGTTGACATTGATTACCACGTATTGTTTTTTCAGGGATTAATTTTTTACATAACTCAATTGTATAAGAAAAGATTAGACTAATGAGAACACAGAATTACTACTATTTAATAATAGTTGTAAGAATTCGGTAATATTTTAATTGAATAACTGCCAATTTTAATCTTCTAAATTCCGTTTAACATACTTCAAATGTATTTATGTGTTACTCGATAGCTAATTTCAGTTAATAAAGAACAATTTTTTCTTGTTGGTTTAAATATTCAAACGGTGGGGTTTACATGCCTTTATTTCAAGACAAATGTGTTCTTTAAATGATTGTAAAGTAGGTATTAGAAGTGATATATATCTTTAGCAGAACTTAACTAACCATAGAATTTCATATATTCGTTTAAAAATGAAAAAATTGTGTCAATATAGTTAATTTAAAGTTTTGGGCTTCCCCTCAAATGCATAGATTACTGTTAAAACTATATATCGCATGTTTTACTTTACAAATAATTGCTGTGTATAATTTTTACAGTTAACCTGAAGGAGTGCTTTAAATCTGCAAATCTAATTCATTCAAGTGATCCCAATTTCCAAATTTTAGAAGATGGTTCAGTCTATACAACAAATGCTATTTTGTCCTCAGAGAAGAGAAATTTTACCATAACACTTTCCGACACTGAGAACCTGGAAGAGAAGAAAATACTTGTCCTTTTAGAGCATCAAATAAAGGTATACCAAATTATAAAATGAAATATAATGAAGTATTGTCTTCAGGTATCACTAACATTGCTAGGAAAGATGTGGAATCAGAAAGGATATAAGATAATTTAGTTTGAAAGAGAATGAAAACTATGGCACAATTTCACAGTATTCAGATGGAAAATGATTGCACAATATAGATTAATTAAGGATTGTAACTCCTTCTCATCTGGGACATAAAAGGAGAAATTGGGATATGCTACAGCATGAGAGCTTGAGATTAGACAGAGGAGCATCTCTTGATCTTTACCGTAGAACAAATTTTAAAAAACAAGTTTTGAAACTCTATCTCTGGAGGCCTCATGCTTAGACAGCATAACTTGTAGTCGTGGAAAGTAGATGACTGTTTTAGGTTGAGGTTTGGACCTCACACATGCTTATTATGTTGTGACACTCAAAATCAAAATGACTTCTATTCGATCATTGGCCGTTATTCTGCAGCAGATTGAGAGCGGTCAACATGTTTCTCTCCTCGTCTGACACAGATCTCTCTGTTGGTTCCCTGGCTCTTCCAAGTTAGTGGAGAGTGGAAGATGCTTATACTAAACTTAGAAGGGCATATACTTTACTTATTTTCTTGGCATATCTCTCCTTCCATGTTTTTGCATGGCGATATGGCAAAAGTAAGTTTTTTTTTCAGTTTTGCTTCTAAGCTTCCAATTTCATCTCTCTTCCACTTTGCAGTGTTGACGTCTAGTATGGTTTTTAATCACTACCATGGTCTTACACCCGGCCAGCTAATTCTCATGAGAGGAGAAAGATGTATCATAGTCCTGATGTTTGAGAATAAAGTAGTTCTTGACTTTATTCTTTTTTTCTGTCTTCTAAATTGAGGTACCAAAGCAAAATCATTCTAAAGAAAAAGTTCTAAGACGTGCCAAGAGAAGATGGGCTCCAATTCCTTGTTCAATGGTGGAGAATTCCTTGGGTCCTTTTCCACTTTTTCTTCAACAGGTACAATTTATTTCCTTCCACGATCAAAGTCTATAGTTCCCTTTAAAAAAAAAATTTAGACAATGAGTAGGCAGTTATTTAAAAAATAGTGGCGTATGAATATACGAATGAATGAAGATGTGCACATATGTTTCAATATATGGGTATAAATACATCTCTCTATATCTGCATATACTTATTTGCAGTTTTAATCATACAAAGGTCATTTATAAAACTGTGAAACCCATATAGCACTCTGAAACACATGGTTCCTTAATGAAGTTTTGTATCAACAAGGATATCATAGCCTGGGTGTAGTCTAAAAGCCCCCAAAACATCTTCCATAATATAGGATGAAATTGCTTATGAAAGGCAAATAAATGCCATGAAGGGGAAAGACATATACGCCTTTTTATTACTATCCCAAAGTCCACTGCTTAAATTACTATCCCGGATCCACATTTTCTCTCTCTTTTTATTTTAATGGAAACTCTAGCAAATCTTGCCTTCTTCCATTATCAATGGCCACTTCCATTCAATTTATGAGTTGAGTTTCTTTTCCCTCAGTTCTTGAAATGGTGAGAGAGAATTCTCCTTTATATCTTGCCAAAAAATTTAATGCAACTGAGAGAATAGCACATTAAAGTTGAGAAAGATATTGTTGGAAAATAATTGTATTAATCATCCTGATACATAGTCAAGATCTTACTAAGAGGTTGAAAACAACTTGGAAAATTTGCTTTTTGAATCAAGTACCAGAATATCATACTTGCGAGGATATTATGCCATTTCTATTGTCATTCATTTCCCCCCCTTTACTCAGGTCCTATAATAAAGAAGATGCTGACAAATAACAAAAACTAATTAAGGAAAGCATTGTCCAAGTTTTTGCCCTGCAGACAGAATATTTTAAATGCAATATATCAAATATTATGTAAAATAAAAATTCAGGTTTTTTTTTTAAAAAAAAACAGGATAATTTTTCATGCTTAGAATACTTTGTTTTCCAAGATAGGAAAAGTCTTAACTGTTTAGTCCATGTAGGTTCATTTAGCCTTTAAAATATCTTTTAGTTATTCTGGAAAACTAAGATGCTATTACATTATTTTCCTCATGCCAATTGCTCTTGAAATTTTTCAATTATTAGGCTTCCTTATTCTCATTTTTTATTCATATATAATAACTGGCAGGTAGTTATTTCAATGAAATGGCAATGTGATTACATAACCATATAGATGAAAGTTTTGCTGAAATAAAAATATGTCTCATGTGTACAATATCTACTTTCTAGGTTCAATCTGATACAGCACAAAATTACACTATATACTATTCTATAAGAGGGCCTGGAGTTGACCGAGAACCCATGAATTTATTTTATGTAGAGAGAGATACTGGAAACCTATACTGTACTCGACCTGTAGATCGTGAGCAGTATGACTCTTTTGAGGTAAAGTCTAAAGTTTACCTATTATATTAGTAATTGTTAAGCTTGGCTATTTTGTTTCTCGTTCTCAGTTCCTTTACCCTTTTCTGTTTTTTGAGTTTGTCATCTATGCTCTGTCTATATCTGATAGCTTAGACTTGGCTTAAAGCAAAAATAATTTTATAGAATAAATAGCTTTAGATTCTATTAGAAAGTTCTTGGTATTATAGTTTTAATTTTTTTAAAAAAGGAAAAAATAGTATCACTTTAAAAAAGAGTTATTTAATTGGCAGAAAAGATAAAAATCTGTGAACCTCTTTACATACAGATAGAGACACCATAGGAGCTAAGTGAAGGTTAGAAGTTAGGCCTCAGTTGCTTTGCAGTGAGAGAAAGTTAACTTGTGGTGAGCAATTAAGGAGTATGGACAGCACTTAACTAAAATTATTCGGTCTTTTTGTCATCTGGGTAACATCCCATGGTGGAATGAGAGAACAATGTAAGAATTTAACCTAATCTTGTATTGATTTCCCAACAGAACCTAGCGATTTAGCTCAACTCAATTTTAATTTATTTACATCTATTTTGAATTAATTAATTATTCATCGGTAGACTGAATGAACCGAATAGATAGGCAAATATTGAATTAAATATTTAGGATTAAAATTGCTACAACATGGCCCTCTAAATATCTGTATTGTTCTTCTGTTTCAATGATAGTCATTATGAGAAAAACTAAAATTGAAATTCATACTATAAAATCATAAATAAATTATATTCCCCACATTATTTACAGCCATTCATTTGTTCTATTTCTGATTCTCCTTTTTTAAGTTAAAAAATTTCTATAAAGACGGTTATCTAAATAGAACCATCGATATGCCTGAGATCTTAATTAGTAGAAAATAAGACAATATCTCAGTCAACTGCACATGAGAAATTTGGAATCCTAAAAATCCAAAGGGAAAAAAGGGCCAGAAAGTTGTATTTAAAATTCGTGCACCTGAAACTTGCAAACCAAAACAAAATAATCCTGAACGCTGTTTTGGGGAAATAATAGTAAAAACCATTACACTCATGTATAACAATACAGCAATAGTGAGGAAACCAAGATTATTTACGTCATTATATTAGACATATTTAAACATAAAATGCTATACTACACCATGAAATTAATCACTTCATGGCATTAATGTTATGTCCACATCCAAATACAAAAACGAATGGTGAAACTCATACTGCAACGCTGAACAGTCTACAAGTTAAAGCCAACGCTAGTTTGAACCATATTTTGATAGATTGTTTTGCCTTTTTAAAAAAATTTTACTCTCTTCATAGATAATTGCCTTTGCAACAACTCCAGATGGATATACTCCAGAACTACCACTGCCCCTATTAATCAAAATTGAGGATGAAAATGATAACTACCCAATTTTTACAGAAGAAACTTACATTTTTACAGTTGGCGAAAATTGCAGAGTTGGTGAGTACTCACTTTAACCATGTTGGTAACCTGACGTTTCAATTCAAAAACTGAGTTTCACTGTGCTTTTGGGAGGCAGCATATCCTGCTGGCAAGGAAGGATAAGGGGACTTATTGGCCTGCTCTGGGTGGAGTTTACTCCACCTTTCACTAACTAGCTATGAACTGTGATCCTGGGCAATTTCCTTAACCTTAACAAACCTTAGTTTCCCTATCTGTAACACGGGATATTACTATTGAAGATCATTATGAAGATTAAATGAAGCATAATACACATGGAATGCCAAGCACAGTGCCTGAGAAATATTATTCAACAAATGTTACTTTGTCTTCTTGTGCGAGATAAAATAAGTACTTTTAAGAGGACACACTCTAAAAAGAATAAGCTTTTGAGCAACTGAGGTCTTAACTTTGAAGAAATTTACTGATGTTCCATAATGATTAAATGATCGATAATAGTCTGGGCATGATCATAAAGGTTATTGAGAATAATACAAATGTTTTCTCAATCCTGTGAAAATGGACCAGTTTAGCTGGAAAGCAGAATGCAGTTTTTGAGTCTTCCTCTAGAAAGATCTAACTAAACCAAGAAATGTCAGAGGAAACTGACCCATTCGATCAATTTAAGTACAAGCTTACCAATAGAAAAAGGTTAAAGAATAATTAGAATTCTTTAGTATAGAAATAAAAAGGTCATGGAGAGATTTTATTAACATTTATAAAATTATACATTAAACACAGTGAATATATAGAAAAAGGTTAAAGAATAATTAGAATTTTTTAGTATAGAAATAAAAAGGTCATGGAGAGATTTTATTAACATTTATAAAATTATACATTAAACACAGGGATATAGTCAGCAAATTCCAAAATGTTAGGCTGCTGGGATATTTAAAAGGAAATGATACTTTATATGAAATTCGCCAACTTATAAAACTTATTACTCTGATATATAATGAAGTGGTTCAGAACATTTTCAAATAGATGGAGAGGAATGAAATAAGGGGAAAATTGAAAATGTAAAAGTTTTGGAAATTAAAGATGATTTTTCAATATATAGGTTCTACCGTGGGACAGGTATGTGCAACTGACAAAGATGAACCTGACACGTTGCACACGCGCCTAAAGTACTCCATCCTTGAGCAGTTGCCAGCATCGCCCACCCTGTTTTCTATGCATCCAACTACAGGCGTGATCACCACAACATCATCTCAGCTAGACAGAGAGGTAACATAAATATTAGCAAATAAAACTTGGTTGTCACGTGGTTATTTAATAGTAACTGTATATCTCTGTACATCACCTATAAATGTGTTTTTGAAAAGCATGTTGTGAATCTAATTTTAGAAAAATTATCATGTTAAGTATGTTAAGGGAGGTCATTAACCACACTGTGTGCTAATTTCGAAACTAATGTGTTCTCTGCTGAATTGTGTTTTGTAGACTCAGTTTTCCTAATATAAACATATGTATAGTATTAAAAACAAATATCAAATATGAAAAGTGAAAAGTGAAACTTTTGGACTGTGCAGAAATTTGTTATCTACAGATAACAATACTTTTTCTGTCTGTGTCATCTCTTCCTTGACAAGTTCATCTATATTCTTCCCCTTGTATAAATGAAAAGAAAGTCTATATCTCTCTATCTCTGGCTTACCATTTTCAATTGACTGCTAGAAATCTTTATTTGGATGTTTTTCAGGTACCTAAAATGCAGTACATCTGAAGTCAAACTCTTCTTTCCTTCTAAACATGCTGTATTTCTCATATTTTCTAGTAAAAAAGGCATTAATATGCCCTTTTCCTATTAATTATTTTTCTATTTCCTTTAATTCGTGTTCTCCAAATTGTATTTGATGTCTCCTTTTGTCCCTTAGATCAAATCACTTTACAAAGCATGTCAATGTTACCTTCAAAATTATTTTGCTTTTCTATTACGTCCACTTCTACTGATACCATCCTAGTTTAATAATTTATTTGCTTGGTTATTCAACTCTTACATCTTCACCAAGCATTTGTTCATCTGAATTCTTATAAAAGTTTATCTGACGTACTTACTACATTTATAATGCTTAGTCTTAAAATATAGTAATATATGTTTATTGGGTATTTCTTTAATTCCTAAAATTTCATA
This sequence comes from Pteropus vampyrus, assembly GCF_000151845.1. Classification (NCBI taxonomy): domain Eukaryota; kingdom Metazoa; phylum Chordata; class Mammalia; order Chiroptera; family Pteropodidae; genus Pteropus; species Pteropus vampyrus. The sequence goes on from NW_011888784.1 coordinate 18,078,419, forward strand.
TCAGATTCAATTCCTCTTCCTCTCTCCCTCAAAGAATAGAGCAGTGGTCTTTAAATGTTCTGATCTTAATATCCCTTTACAGTCTTAAATATTATTGAGGATTTAAGATGGATTTTCATGTCTCCTTCTGCATTCAGTCTAATATGTAGTTTTAGCTAACATATGTAAAGAAAATCTAACATGATATGAAGTTAGAAAAGAAAGGAGTATTTTAATAGTAATTTCAGGTCGTTGTGGATATTAATCTTTGATACTGCACCAAAAATTGACAAGTGATAGTTTCTTAACTGTTTTTTGCAATGTACACTCTGAAGCTTTATCAGCGAATTTTTGTACTTTATTACATTAAAACCTATTGGTTTATCTTGTACTATGTGGAAATAGTTTACTCATGTATGATTTGTAACAGATTGGTCATTTGAAAATATTAATTAATTCACTAAGTCATGCAGATCTACCAAATATTAACACATGTCAATAAACAATATTGAAAAAAAATCACCTATTTACCTCCATTAATGGATGAAAAAGTTTTCCAGAATTCTTTTTTGCTTAAACATTCCAATTTATTATTGATGACAAATATGTTTTTTATTTTTTGAAGTGACATATTCATTTTGCTTGACAAAATGTCTTCCAAATATACCAATTTGAATAAACATAAATGTCTTTTATGTAAAAATTATATTCTGTAAAAAAACAACAAGTAACAATCACACAAGTACTTTTTTGTGTTAGAGGAACACCATGCCATGTTACACTGCAGAAATGCTGTATGCATACCTCCATTTTTTCACATGGACTGTGGGTTGAAATTTAATAAAATTAATCATTTTTTGCTGCATCTACAAGGAAATTTCTAAGTGAAACTGGCACTTATTTATTTTATTATTTATAAATTCATTTATTTTTATTGTATATGCCAGTAAAGAATACAACATCATTTGCTGGATAGATGAATGAACGAATGAATGAATGATTGTTACAGCACTACATATTATACAGATTTTTAATGGAATTTATGTGCTCAAGAAAAAGCAGATTATAAACCAATCTATTTTTTTTTATCATCAAGTCTTGAATAGGCCCTTCTGATAGGATCAGCTGAAAACTGATGAAGGAGTCTTGGAGTGCTTTTACCCAAGCATGCTCTGGAATCACTTTTTGACCTCAGGATTCCAGTGTTCATCTGTTACTTTAAGACCTTTAAACATCAGAATTTTTATTCTATCTGAAGATATCACAAGTTAATAATTAGGCCCATAAAACTTTTGTTTCTTTGTTTTATCAACCAATTGATTGTTTCCAATAAAATATGTACAAACAAAATATGTATTCTCTCCTGAAAGTATACAAGCATGAAGTTTTAGAACTTTTAAATGCAATAAAGTCATTATTTTTCTAGTCGACATATGTGATTAGTTATGAGATAAGAGTAGATCAGGAAAATTTTGTGTATGAAAAGCATAGCGATCAAGAGAAATTTTAGTTTATTTTAGGTAATTCATAAGGAGGAGAAAACTTGAGAGGTGACAGAATTAAGGAAAGAAGGTAGCTATGTAAGAGAAGGGTGAATATTTTAGGTGGAAAGTTAAGATAGTTTTGCACATTATTTTGTCTTATGATAAGAATGGAATTATGTTGGAAAAGTGTTATTATTATCGTTCTTTAGAAGAGGAAACCTTGGTAAAGAGAATTTTTCAACTCCCTCAGATTACATTTGTTATTTTGGGAGTTGTGAATAGAACCCAAATTTTCTAATGTTCAGTCTATGGGTGTTATTATTAGTTTTATTTATAATCTTTCCGTATCTCAATTACTTATGATAAATAAAGCCATTATGAGGAGAAACACATTTTTTAACTAGCGATAAGCCTCCTATGATCTCTGATGAATGGAAAGTCCTGAGAGCCAAATTTTATTTTCCATGGAGAGAAAAAATTACAAATCCCAGACCCTCGTTTTCATGCTCATTTAAAGATCTTCTTATTAATGTAAATATTTAAAATCTGTCTCTTTTAAGGAGGATATTTAACTTTATTGTTTTCTTACAAGACTGTTATAAGAGTCATTGCTATGTAATTTTGAACATAAGATTTTGATTCATTATTAGGCAATTCCAAATGTACTATTTGAGAAATAACTACTACTCTATTTTCATAAATTAATTAAAAATTGCTAGTGTGATGAAATATTCTTTTACCAGTACATGAAAGCTATGAAATTTATACCTCTTAAATTTTTAATGCAAGGAAACTATAGAGTATAAATTCAAATTTCATTTACAATGTTGTTTTCACTCAATAATTAAATTCTTAATTTCTTTTCAGTTAATTGACAAATACAGGTTGAAAATAAAAGTACAAGACATGAATGGTCAATATTTTGGTTTGCAGACGACTGCATCTTGTATCATTCATATTGAAGATGTGAATGACCACTTGCCAACATTTACCCGTACTTCTGTAAGTACATGATACCAGTAAAAGAAAAATATACAGCCCAGTATTATTGCTAAATGTGCACATCTCCATTGTGCCACATGATTTCAAACGAAATATCCTTTGACAGCAATTTGGACTTATGGTTTAAAATTATGTAAAAGTAGTACTTTGAAAGTTAGAAGAAGAGGGCGCCCTTCGTATGGTGTTTTATTTTTGTGAAAATTACTAATTGAACTTTTATTTTATTTTTTTTTTTAGTATGTGACATCAGTGGAAGAAAATAAAGTTGATGTGGAAATTTTACGTGTTAGTGTTGAGGATAAGGATTTAATTAATACCGCTAATTGGAGAGCTAATTATACCATTTTAAAGGGCAATGAAAATGGAAATTTTAAAATTGTAACAGATCCTAGAACAAATGAAGGAGTTCTGTGTGTCATTAAGGTAAGAATAAATTAGTAAATTCGTTATTTGTAGTTTATCATATTGCAGATTAATATACTAGAGTTAATGAAAAGAAAGGCATTCTGGTAAATGTAGGAATAAAATAGATATATAGATAAATGTAAATGCTATATTCTTAATATATAATGGGATGGATATATTTATTTTGAGAACTTTTTCTTTAAATCGAGGCATAATTGACATAACACTATATTAGTTTCAGGTGAATGATGTAATTTGATCCTTGTGTATGTTGCAAAATGATCACAATTAAGTCCAGTTAATATCCATCACCATACATAGTTACAAATTTTTTTTCTTGTAAAGAGAACTTTTAAGATCCACTCTTCTAGCTACTTACAAATATGTAATATAGTATTATTAGCTATAATCATGATGCTGTACATCACATTCCTGTGACTTATTTATTTTATAACTAGAAATTTGTACCTCTTGACCAATTGATTCAACAGTCTATAAGTAACATTTTAAATTTCAGAAACTATAGTATCTTCAAAAATTGAAAATTACTAGTGTGAGGAACCTTATATAAAGTCATTATTTAAAAATTATATATATGTGTGTTCAAATGACATATAGTATTTACTTAGTAACCAATATCTCTTAATTCAAACACTAGTACAGCTGTGATTCCAGTGGGACAGTGGCAAACTTTCCTAGCTCATTCTTTCTACAGCTGGGTCAGGGAGCCTCCACTTATTTACTGAATTTCTCGAATGATGGGTTACTCCTGGTCAGACCTATAGGAAAGCTGTTTGTAGTTCTGTTCATCTGTATCCAGTGTCCATTACATCCTTAGTTTCCTGGTTCAGAATGGGAATTCTCAGACGTTCAAGGACATAAATACTTCTAAAACCTCTTTTTAATACTATTCTACAGCATCTCAGAAGAACTTGCTGCTAATTCAGGAGCCAGAGTGAGCCCACCAAGTGGTCTGAGCTCCTTTTGGCTGTGGACTGAGTCATAGGCTTATATCTGCTGCATCTTTTACTAGAATATGATCCAATCCTGGGTCTATGCAGTGTCCTTTTTGTACATATTCACAAGGTGCATGGATCAAAAACGATTAATCTATTTTTGCTACAATCATAAAATTTAGCTGCAGTCTATGGGTTAATTTCTCTGTTGCAAAACAGCAAAGAACGGTCCATTAAATTTTGGCTCTTTCTTCACCCATACTCTGCCCTAATCCTTGATATTCTAAGAAGGAAATTCATTTCTGTGAAGTGCAAGACCTAACACAGTTTCTGTCTTATAAGGAAATGGCTTCGCCCATTCTCATTACAACTACATATCAGATAAAATTAAAACCTTCTATTAAACTTGGTACTACCAGATTTTTTTTGGAAAGTAACTACAATAGAAGAGATTAAAAAATATATATATAATGTTTGTAAGCTTCTTATTTTCTTTTTTCTTAAAGATTTGATCATATTTTCTACCCTAAGCCAGATAGAAAAAATTTATTCATTTCAGGAGGGTAGGATAAGCAGTCCCAAATTTAACAGAGCAGTAAATAAGTGTTGGTTAAGGTATGGACCCCCTAAAGGGTTAACCATGAAATACTCATTAAATACTTTCTGAAATCGTTATCAGGACCTATGATATTACTTGTGTTAACTTTGCAGCTGAGGAACAGATTTTTGTTTGTTGTGAGTTTTGTTGTTGTTTTTTAAATTAATTAATTTATTTTTTGCGGGCTTCACCAAATACTGTATCAGTTGAAGGATTGCCCTTCTCCCACCACCACCTCATTTCTTGGGTGTATGTTTAATATTCTCATGACTATTCCCAACATAGCACTTACATATTTCCAAATTTAACAAATTATACACGGTACTAGTTAGCATTGCCAAATATTAAATGTCTTGAACTGATTTTCCACACACTTGCTTTTGTAGCCACTGAATTATGAAGAAAGACAACAGGTGACCCTGCAAATTGGTGTAGTTAATGAAGCTCCATATTCTAAAGAGGCTGGTTCGAGATCAACTATGAGCATGGCAACAGTTACTGTTAATGTAAAAGATCAGGACGAGGGCCCAGAGTGTAACCCTCCAGTACAAACTGTTCAAATTAAAGAAAATGTGCCAGCGAATACAAGGAGCAATGGATATAAAGCATATGACCCAGAAACAAGAAGTAGCAGTGGCATAAGGTGTTTATAATTCAATTTAATTAACTCCAAATTTACCATGTTTTTAAAATTTATAATTTATTTTGATACCAGTATTGTAATTTTGCTTAAGATACATTTTGTTATTTTTATTCATCATTAATAATAGGTATAAGAAAGTAAATGATCCAAAAGGTTGGATCACTGTTGATGAAAACACAGGATCTATCACAACTTTCAGAAGCTTAGATAGAGAAGCAGAGACCATCACAAATGGTACATATGATGTTATAATCCTTGCATCAGACAAAGGTAAGAACTTTAAGTCAGCTCTGTACAGTCTCAAAATGTATTTTTCCCCAGATGATATATAGAGTAATTGAGAGGTTTGCTAGAATTTATTAACTCATATCTGCTTTCTAATAATACCCTCAGTTTTAGATGTAGTTATAAAATAACTTATTCAGGGAAATACTTAAAATGTTAATAATCTATGAAATTTAAATAATTGTTAAAAATTGAGAAAATCACTTCGGTTGTATTAGCTTCAATTTACCTAGTCATATCTCTTAAAATATTTACTTTGGCAGAAAAATTTGTTACAGAGAGAGCATACTTATTGCCTTATGGTGCACTTAGAAAATAGTTCTATCTTCTTACAGTAAACTAACAATATACTTATATAAAAAGAAATTATATAAAAAGAAATCATAGTCATGATTAATAGTATATTATAAAATTAGAAAGACAAACAATATAAATCCATATAAGCATATAAAATTTAAAATCATGTTCTATGAGTTCTACAAAACTGAAAGAAGTGTGAACACAATGGTAATGGATGAGATCCATTTAGTGCGTAAAGTATAGTTTTACTATAACATACATTTGAATTTTGTGCTTCTTTAAAATAAATATGTTGACTAAAATAAACATAAATTATTATACTGTAGCCTGCAAAATTAGAATTTAGGAGATGTTTTAAATATTCCAGTTCTCTCTAAATTAATGAATGTATTTTTGTTTATTTAGCACATAGAATATATTTTAAAACTGAAGATCCCGGTTTTTCTTTAATTTCTTTAATTTTCTCAGCAATTATCTCTTTAAATATTTCTCCCCTACCATTCTACTCATTCTCTTCCTCTATATGTTCGAAGATACTAAATATACATGTTTCAAAAATGTCTCGTATGAAGTAAATTAATCTTCTATTGGTGATTTCGTTGACTTTCCTTCTTAGTATTAATCTTGTTCCTTTTGGAATTTTAATTTTCAGGTGTACATTATTTTTGTTGGGTTTTTTTTTTGTTTTTGTTTTTGTTTTGTTTTTAGGCGAGGCAACCCTTGGTTGACCTCATAGATTGCAAGGACCTTGTCAACTTACTATCCCTTATTTTTTATTTTTTACACCTACAGCACCTGGTCTTCCTAGGTGGTCTCCCATCCAAGTACTAACCAGGCCCGACCCTGCTTAGCCTCTGAGATCAGATGGGATCGGGCTTGTTCAGGCTGGCATGGCCGTAGTATCAGGTGTACATTAAATGGCAGATGTTTGGTTTGCTTTCTGTTTTTGGTTTTTCCTTTCTCCCACTTTACCCCATCATAACTAGCAGTCTTGTGTTTGCCTTCACCTTGTCCTTTTCTGTGGCCTACCTTTCAGAACCAGTTCTTAACTTGGTGGGCTATGGCTCCTGATCTGTGATGATGCTGGAACTATCAGAGTTTCTGTCAACTGGATTAAAATTATGACTACAGGGCTGTGCCTGGTCTTCCAGTTTCCCTAGACCAACCAACAGCTTTATATAAGACATAGCCCCAAGCAGTGGGTGGCACAGGTTTTTTTTCATCCTTTAACCCCACTCCTGATATCTAAGGCCCCTTTATTAAGCAGAAAGAATGAATGATTTAGAGATAGAATCCTGTGTTTGTGTTCAGCTTTGGACATCATAACTATTACTAATTTGTGGCCTGGAACCAAGACCACTTCATCTTTGAATCCCTCAGATTTTACAGTGCCCTGTACAAATAGTTATTTAGGAAGTTTTCATTGAAGACACAGAAAAAAAAATTCTTTAGGCTATACCCAAGAATGATTACTTTGGCAAATGATATTCCGCTTCTGGAGTCTTTCACCCTTTAAACATATTCATGTACTATTTTTGTTCTAATCTTCCAAATACATACCTTCTACATTTAAATTTCCCTGCTCCCAAACCGTCAGTGTTTTCTATATGGATATGAAACTCCAAGCTCCCTAGTTTGGTTTCCAAGGTCCCTTGGCTCTTCTCTCTGGTGTCAACTCCCACCAATCTGCCTTCCTGTTTATTATGTCTAGAACATAGATGTGCATACTGTGCTTTTCTACCTCAAATTTCCTTGTGCTTTTAAATGTACTAGAAATATCTGTTCATACTCTCTTCCTTTCTCCTTTTAAAAATCAGTCAGAACTCACCTCCATAAAATTTTCCATGTCTACTGCAACTATTTAGCGATTGAATGACAAATCTAAATAGCAATTATTGTATGGACAACCCATTTGAAAGTGATAATATTTTACTTTTAATGTTCCCTAAGGACATAGCTTGTGACTGTGCTTGTCACTATCATTTATATGTTACAAGTGCCTAATATTAAAAAATTATTTCAATGTATAATTTCCTAGGAGAAACTCAAAACATTAAAAGATTGTATTTTTATATCTGATTTTCTAGATGGAAGAACATGTACTGGAACGCTGAGAATTAAACTTGAAGACGTGAATGATAATGGCCCATTAATACCTAAACGGACAGTGATAATCTGCAAAACTGTAATGTCCTCTGCAGAGATTGTTGCTTTCGATCCTGATGACAGTGTAAATGGCCCACCCTTTGACTTCAGTTTGGAGAGTGATTCTAATTCAGACATACAGAGAATGTGGACACTGAGAAAAATTAACAGTATGTACTTCTAAACATTACTTTGTTCTTTTCAACATAAGGACATCTAAAATACTTTTCTTTTTTAAAAAAATTAAATGTATTGGTGTAACATCAGTCAATAATATATAAGTTTCAGATGTACAATTCTATAATACATCATCTGTATAATGCATTGTGTGCTCACCACCCGATCTAATCTCTTTGGTCTCCATATTTTTAACCTCCTTCACCCTCTTCATCTTCTCCCCATCCTAAAATACTTTTTTTTTTTTTTTCTTGATGAAATAGAATCATTCACTGTGTGGGAACCACCATTGAAAAAAAGCAAGTTTCTCAGTTTTAGTGTGGTAGGAAGTGAGTCTCTCTAGTGCCTATGTCTAATCAATCCTGTGCCGGCATTTCCTTAGAAGTTGTGTGAATTCTCATTCTCACTTCACGCATGCATACCCACCCTTAGAATGGGTCTTATATAATCACTTCCTGACTTGTGTATTCTTTCTACATAGATTCTTTCCACAATGGAATCTGCATGTACCATAGGTCTGTTCTTCAGGGAGCAGACGCTGAGACAGAGTTTCTCAGGCAGATTTTTATTAAGGAGTTTGCTTGGAATCAATAGCTGTGACAGGAAGGGAAGCAGGATTGGGCAAGAAGAGAAGGCAAATTGCAACTCAGGCCAGATAACAGTCTCAGCTAACCCCATGGGGAGTCTTTGCTAATCAGCCCTTCAAAGTGGCCCAAAGTTGAGCCTCTCTACACCCTCCTTGCTCAGTCAGTGGATTGGGCTACCCTGAGAGCTGTGAACTTTGACAGGAAGGCACAATCTCTGAAGATGCTGGTAGTCTCCCAAACAAGTAGGACAATAAGTCCTTGATTGCAGAGGGATCTGGGTGTGTATCAGTGTCCACCATACTCTCTCTCCTCTTTCTGCTACCTTGACTTCTGACTATTTCTAATTGATTGTTTTCTACTTGGAATTCTCCCCTAATTTGGCTCTTACTCTGTACTTCTGACTTTACCCGGAACAGGATCTATGGTGTCAAGAATGGAAACAGTAAAGGCGATTCTCCATATTGCCATTGCATCACTCTCTACATCAGCGCTTAACTTTTCAACACATGCTCTGTCTCCTGACTGTACTATCTGTGGACCAGGATGTCCTGGTTTTCTTGCCCTTCAGCTTTCATGATTCAAGATCCACTGTAAACTGAATTAGGTTTGCCTTTAAAATGACTTGGAACAGTTTCAACTCCATGTTTTCAGTGACTATTTCTTAATTTCCCAATATAGCAAATTAGAAAAGAAAGGTTGTAAAAGAAAGGAAAGGGAGAATAGAGGACATGAAGAAGCCTTGGTGGCAAGTTAAAGCATTGTGTCTGGAATTTCAAACTATTACTGTGTGATGAATTATGTATAGAAGAAAATATACACAGAATGATTATATTAAAAATTTTAAAGCTGTGATAAAAAAAATGATCTCTTAACAAGTCTATCCTAATCTCTTAGGCTAGAAAGAATTGATTTATAGATAGATAAATATATTATCTCAAAAACCAAAAGACTTTTTCTCGAGGCAGCGTACACAAGTTTTATAGGCAATGTGTTTGCAGTGGCTGGAAATTAGAAATCCTCAGTGCATGCACATTTACAATTTCATAGCAGTTGTGTTATCCCATCAAGAATATCCATTTGTAGGGAAATTTGATGACTATGTTATTACTAGTTGTTTATGTTCAGGAGAAATCAGTGACATTCTATAGCACTTGGTTTTATTTTCTTTCAGGTACAGCAGCACAACTTTTCTATCAAAATGACCCTCCTTTTGGAGAATATACAGTACCTGTCAGAGTTACAGATAGACATGGCATGTCACATCTCACTCCATTGAATGTCATAGTATGCAACTGTGTTACCGAAAATGACTGCACATCTCGGATAGTTCCAAGGACTGGCGACGGAGAAGTAAAACTTGGAAAGTGGGCCATCCTTGCCATATTGTTGGGCATAGCCTTGCTATTTTGTAAGTTCCTTTATAAACTCAAATAATAGCCTTAAAAAAACTTTCAAGACACATTCATAGGTCAACACTGTTTTATGTGCTATTCATTTGTATATAGTTGTATTTCTATTTAACATACAGTTGTATTTCTATTTTGTACACACATATTTAACTTACATAGTGAAAGTACATGTACACTTCTAGTGTTAGCTCAACATAATCAGAAATTTTAACACAGAAATACAAGCGTTTAGCTTGTCTTTGTGGCATATCTGCTTAGAGCAGACCTTTTCTATTGTATGCTACTTTGACACAAGCTATAATATATATTTTCTAGAAAACTATCTTTGTATTAGTCATCATAAGTTCATAACTTCGCATTGTTTTTGATAAACTAAAGTAATTTCTCTCATTCTTCAGGTGTTTTATTTACCTTAGTTTGTGGGGCAACTGGAGCAGCCAAAAAACCACAAGTATTTCCTGATGATTTAGCCCAGCAGAACCTCATTGTGTCAAACACTGAAGCTCCTGGAGATGACAAAGTGGTAAGTAGTCCGTCTTTTTAAAATAAATACAAAGAATAAATTGGCCTAACTACTATAATTATCTTTTCTGAACAAAGTTCTTTTGAAATCAGGTAACTTACTATATGTAAAACGTCACGGTCCCATAGAACAGGTAAAACGACATTGATTCCCATGGCAACAGATGGTATTTCAATTTAGCCATATGCTGCTACTTAATAGTAAAAATCTTTCATCATGTCATTGTTATCTTCTACTTCAGATGTCTCATAATTTCAACTTTAGGCCCAGTCTTCTTTATATATTGAAACTGCTGTTTGTGTTGTAAAAAAATGTTCCATTTAATTATTTACATATTATTAGCATAATTGTTTTAATTTTTCCTGGCAACAGCAATAAAATGGACTACGAGCTTTGATCAGCGTGAGAAGAACTTTAATGGAGTTTTCTGACTCTAATGTGGGTTAGAAAGGAGCCTTAGGTCAAATATCTGAAATAAGCAATGCCAGCAAATAATTCCATTGCCCCAATTTTGATTTCTAGCCTAGTATGTGGATGAGTAATAAGTAAATTCCCTACAAAAAGCATAATCGATGATCAGAGAAGGGAAGATTTAGAAAACCAAAGGATGCTGGCATCTAGGAAGGTACTGGAAAAGATAAAAGTTTCCTATAAAAACACAACATAGAAAATTAGTGGCCAGAGCTTTGGTGTTCTTATTTTCGCTGCTGATTTCTTTTTATTTTTTTAGATTGCAAGGATTTATTATTACAGCTGATTTTTATGGCAACTTTATTTCTATTATTTTTGTTTTAGTTATAGGGGGCCTAGATGAGACACTGAATAAAAATACTAATCATTATTTCTGTTTCTGCTCTAGTCAGGTGAAGGGAATAAATTTAAACTAAAGGTAAATGCATGTGAGACAATAGTCTTGGAATCTTTATTTTGAGGTGTGAGACTCTGGAAGGCTTTAACAACTGAAGTTGTGCAGTATTCTAAGAAGTTTTTTAAAAAGAAATTAAGCTTTTTGATTTGTCTTAAGGTACAAATCCCTCGACATCAGCAATTTGTTTCTTGTGTTAGACAATGGATGAAGTACTGAGGTTCCAAGAACTAGGTACTCATGAGTGCCCAGATTTAGTTCCTGCCCTCAGAGAGCTTACCTTCTAGCACAAAAATTCATGGCATTATCTGCATAGTGTGTTCTTTTTCTTTCTTTCTTTTTTTTCTCCTCTGTATTTCCCTAATGCAAACTGCTCCGTTTCAGTATTCCACGAATGGCTTCACAACTCATACTGTGGACAGTTCTGGTCAGGGAGTGAAAAATGGAGGGCAGGAGACCATTGAAATGGTGAAAGGAAGACACCAGACCTTGGAATCGTGCCAGGGGGCTGGTCATCATCACACTCTGGAATCATATAAAGGAGGCGGACAGCACACCCTGGACCCCTGCAGGGGAGGACTCGTGGAGGTGGACAACTGCAAATACACTTACTCTGAGTGGCATAATTTCACTCAGCCCCATCTCGGTGAAGTGAGTTTCCCTACGTGTCCTACAAAAATCTATTTTGATTTCTTTTCAACTTTCTAAATAATTATAATTTAGTGGCCTGATCTTTATTTTTAATTATTAGTCTACTAAGATTTCCTTAATTTTGATTTAGTTATTATGTTCGGATCTGAAGTGGATCTTTACTTTTCCTCACATTTTGTTGTATTTTTAGTTCTTACTGAAATACTGTGAGATAGTTAAATGATATTTCTCATGACTTTGTGGTACTATTTCCCACCTGACAAGTCTTGTCTTAGAAATCAAAAGTGTGATACAAGGTAATTCTAGCCTGTGCAGTCATTATGCCTATGTGGAAAGATCTGAGCCCATATTAATTTGGGTTAAATTTAATGGATGCATTTCACTTTAGCCAAAATTTTGAAGGAAAAGTAATGATTACTTAAAATAGACACTTTTATACTTGCCGTCACATGTGTGACTTTTAGAAACAGGCTATATAGTGTATTTATAGTGCGATTTACCATACAGACCAATCATGTGAATTTTCTATATGTAGGAATCCATTAGAGGACACACTCTGATTAAAAATTAAACAATGAAAGGTAAATCAAAGCCATTATTTTTATGTTAGTAAGTTTTGGTGTTTAAAATAATAGTAATAAAATATGTTCTGTTTTTTCCCTTGGCAGAAGGTACAGCTGTGTAATCAGGATGACAATCATAAGCATGCCCAAGACTATGTCCTTACGTACAACTATGAAGGAAAAGGATCAGTGGCTGGTTCTGTAGGCTGTTGCAGTGAACGACAAGAAGAGGATGGGCTTGAATTTTTGGATCATTTGGAACCCAAATTTAAGACACTAGCAGAAACATGCATAAAGAGATGAATGCCTTCTTAAAATCCTACAAGAGTCAGTGGCTTTATCACCTTTTTTTTTTTTAATTAAAAGCTAAGTTTTTGAAAAAGAAGATACTATGTTTGGGACTTTTTTCCCTTTATTTTGATGTGCATTATTGTTTACATTTGGGTATAATAACAACAGCCAATTTATAGTGCAATAAAATATAATTAATTCAAGTCTATATCATGGACTACTTAAAGTATAACCTGATAGAAAATTGTAGAGACTTTGCTTTAATGTGATCTCTGATTACCTAGTTAATTAATTGTGTGGTGCTTGAAGACTGTTCTCCTAAACATTCTAAAGTATATATACTGTATTCTTAATATTGTTTTATTCTTGTAACGTGATCATTCTTCATAATGCGAAGGGAGATTCCCAAATAGGCATTGACTTATTCTGGTGGAGTTTGGTTCCTAGGTTGTATTCTATATGAAATCCTGCACTGAATCTATCTTTCCTGTTACCCACGTTGTCGAATTTAAGTTTAAAAGTGCTTTAAGAATGTATTTTCACTATTGCAAGGTTTTGGGTCTTTCTCTCCCACCCTCCCTCACTCACTCCCTCATTCTCTCCCTCCAGGACCCATCTCTTTCTTTCTCTCCTTCTCCCTTCCCCTTTCCCTTCTCCATCTCCCTCTCTCTTTCCCTCTATCTCTCTCTTTCTCTCCTCTTTGTTTTTTAAAATTTTTACTTGGGTTGAAGAATTTAAATATTTTAAAAACCATCTCTCTTTTATCCTCTTATAAAGTGAATTATTCCATTTCTATTTTATATGAGGGCATGTATTCTTGGTTTTTCTTAAAACCAATGTAAAGTCGACTTTCTTATTTCAAATATCTTGGTGATTGCTTCATTATCTCTTCAACAAAGAACCTTTAATTTTGCCTTTGAAACTAGAAATGTGTCATATTTTTATTAGATGCAACTTTCTATGTTAACAAAAAGAATAGTGTAATGGAAATTGTGATGTGGCTATTTCGTATACAATAGAATTTTTACAGCTCATGTCTTTAATGTAAGGATACTGTTTATAAATAAAAAGTAGTGATGGTTTTTAAAATAAACTTTGAAATACAGGGATTGTGAAAGCTCTAGGAACAATTATTTTATAACTTTTTAGATGACATTTCTGGCCATACCTATATGTTTGTAAAGTTATTTTTTAGTATTTTAAAATTAAAAATTTTTAATGAATGTAGAGCAAACTATTTAAATTTTGAAAGACTAAGACAAAATTAAACTTAATAGTCAACCAAATTCCAGGCTAGGTTTCACGGCTGATTTCAGTCAGTGATTTTTCTATATGTGCTAACCATTTGGACATTTTAAATGTATTTCTAATATTTAAGCTTATTAGTGATATACCTATCTTGAATTCACAAGGTTAGCTTATAACATTTTTTAAAGATTGATATTGGGTAATTATTCAATAATCAGATTATCTTTTTAATAGTTTTATTACTGCTCAGTCAAATATGCTACTTCTCAAAGTTATTTTTAATAAATTATGTTCAAAATTCTTGTATATTACTAGTTATGATAAAGTAAATTGAGTAGTTTTTAAAAATTAGTATGAGTTCATTAATCATGTGTCTGATATGAGCTTATGGGATTTTATTTTCTTACTTAGAGAAATGAGTCTCTTTGGAATCCTGTGCTACATTTTTTAGAATGTTAAAGTTTGATTTAGAGAGATCATTGGTCCATTGTTATCACCACATTTATATAATTTTCTATTCTAAAAACTGTAATGCTATGAGATATTGGTTAAGTTGAATAATTTCTCTGTGTCTGCTTTTTTTCCCATCCTAAAGTGGCGGATAATAATAGAGAACTCTTTTCCTGGGGTGACTATAAGACATTTGAATAAAAAATGGATTTTAAACATGAAAGTTATACAGAGTTATCCACCTAAAGGGCACTCCTAATAATACTGATTTTAAATAAATCACATATACAACCTATTTATATTAACAAAAATCAATTAAGAAAATTGGATAATGGAAAGAGTTGTTTTATTTTGACTTTAGAATGTTTGTCGATTGAGTATGTCTTCATAGTAATCACTTGATAACTGGGTATTATATATCCAATGGTTCAGAACATATATTGCAAAGATTGTTGAAGCCTCCGCAAAGGCTTGCCTAGTTTGAAATACTATGAAAGTAATTAGATGGAAAGAAGCATATCCACTTCTTAAAATGGGCACTAATTCTAAAACCTTATAAAAATTATATGCATATAAGATTCCTCCTGTCAAAGCCCTTCCTTAGCTGTTCTCCTAGCTGTCCTGCTAGAAAGATGGCTTGTCTCAGAGGCAAGCAGTTGCTTGCCTGGGAGTTTAAGTCTCTTTGGCAGCCACCATTATAACAGTAAGTGCAAAGACTCCAGAAAAAGTGCCTTGATGCAAACTCCCATCTCCACCCTTACTAACTGTGGAGTTTCAGAAGTCACTTAACTTTGAGTCTAGTTTCCTCACTTGTAGAACCGGTATGAGGGAGTTGGAGGACTCTACTTGATGTGTTGTCAGAGTTTAAAGAGTTAATTCATAAAAAGAGTTGACACCGAGCACTCAATATATGTTAGCTGCTAATATTATACGAGAGAAGAGGATGCTTAGTTGGGAAGAGTCATAGCTCCAGTCTCCATTTTGCTTTACAGCTGACATTTTACCATGATGTCATTCATCTTTCCCAGAAGCTTAACCAGTGATTTACCTGTGAAAGGGACTTCATGGCTCATAATAGTTTCCAAGTCTCTCATTCTTGGTATTAAGGAAGCTACCTCTTATTTATATCATTTTCCGCTTTTCTTTTTCATTCCCTAACTGGTTATCTTGGTTTCCCATTTTGTTGTGCAAAATCTGATGTTGCCTACAGCCTTCCTTTTAGTCTTCATCCAACCTTTTCCTGGGCTTCACATTGAAGTCTTGACACCAGGTCAACTCCTTAGGCAATAACATTCTGAGAACAAAACACCTTTCCTTCTAAGTGCCTAGAGCCATCATATTTCAACCTTCTTGTATAACTGAAGCTCCAAGAAATTACACGATACTATATGTAGGTCTACAGTTCTTATTCAGTTCTTCTGTGAGACCTAATACTTTAAACTTATTATGTAAAAAGACAAACATGTTACCACATCAAATCAGGTTCTCCTGGGTTTTGTATATAGTGTCCTCCTAATTACTTAGCCTTGAAACAGAATCTTCAGCATTGTTCTCTTTTTGCATGGCACATCTTATTTGTTGTCCCATACTGCCAAATTTTCTGAGAATTTTAAACACATTTTTTTCACTCATTCATTTATTCATTCATTTTTTGCATAGTCATTTAATACCTTTCCCATATAGTTATATAAGGCCTTCCTAATGTAGACTGTGCTGGTAAGAGAAGGCAAGAAATGAATCAGCTATTCGTCTACCCACACACTCTAGGATAGGACAAGACATGGTGGATGTGAGTATGGAATGAGCCAATGCCTATAAAACACAACACATGATACCTGGCACATAGTAAGCACTTAATACCGGTAAAAAAAATTCCAGATAATGCCATAGAAGTGGGCTATTCCAGTGAGTGAAGTGCTTCTGCTACTCCCAAGCTGAGTGTTCATGAGCATCAGGAGTACTCTACTTCTGTCCTCTACACCTCTCTTCGTGTGTTTCTCCAGCTAGTGTCCTGTTTCAAACCCTCAACATCATTCAGCTGTAAAGGTGTTTGTGCCTCCAATCTCTTTCGTCCTTCCAACTACCATCAAAGAACAAATACGATGATCTCACTCTCCTGCCTAAAAGCCTTCCATGGTTTTAGGTAATAAATTTGAAATGAAAAATCACGTTCAATTCAAATGCCAATCTCCTCGTACCCCCCACACACTTTCTCTGTGCCTTGCTAGTGACGAGGCCTCCTGCCGTTCTCTGACTGACCTGTAATGAACAGAGCTGGCTATCCAGCAAATGGTGGGAAAGGCTTGGTAAATAGCAAGATCTTTAAACTTCCGAGTTTTTATGGTGTTGTTTATGTTTAGATAATGTGTATGTTTTCTTCTATTATTTTTCTCCCTCAGATCTGAGTTTCAGTCTGAGGGCTGAAATCCTGCAAAATGAAATTCTGATCTTCCTCCCCAGGAATATCCCCTCTCCCCACCTTGCCCCCCGTACTTTACTCCACCAAACTAAGGAGCAACTTAAATCACTTTCATTTAACTTTTTAAAAATTAAGCAAGTAAATGCATCACTCAGCTGCATTTTAAAATAAAGAAACAACATAGAGTCTTCATGTAAAGTGAAACACGGTAATGCTAAAAACAAACAAAAAAAACAGGAAGTAAAAAGCAAGCTAGTACTTTGATGAAGCTAGTTATTAGAGTAAGTGGAACACTTTGACTTTATTTAAAAAAAGAAAAATATATAGAGGAATATTACTGTGTCATGGCTTTTGGACATGTTCTTTACTTTTAAACCCATTTGGTATGTTCTAAACTCTGGATACATATGAAATTAACACGAAGGCTCTCACTGATGATTCCCTGTAATAGTATTAGTTGGTGAAGGGAAAAACCAAGGGCTATTTTATTGCCATTCTTTAGCTCCTTTGTGACTGTTCCTTCCTGCCCCTACAGAGAATCTGGACATAGGTAAGAGATTAGAACTATGGAGTTTCTGCTCACTGCCCATTTTCTTTCAGTTATTATGTTG
>NW_011888784.1:18096059-18098406 GCF_000151845.1 Pteropus vampyrus
TGTAAAGGTGTTTGTGCCTCCAATCTCTTTCGTCCTTCCAACTACCATCAAAGAACAAATACGATGATCTCACTCTCCTGCCTAAAAGCCTTCCATGGTTTTAGGTAATAAATTTGAAATGAAAAATCACGTTCAATTCAAATGCCAATCTCCTCGTACCCCCCACACACTTTCTCTGTGCCTTGCTAGTGACGAGGCCTCCTGCCGTTCTCTGACTGACCTGTAATGAACAGAGCTGGCTATCCAGCAAATGGTGGGAAAGGCTTGGTAAATAGCAAGATCTTTAAACTTCCGAGTTTTTATGGTGTTGTTTATGTTTAGATAATGTGTATGTTTTCTTCTATTATTTTTCTCCCTCAGATCTGAGTTTCAGTCTGAGGACTGAAATCCTGCAAAATGAAATTCTGATCTTCCTCCCCAGGAATATCCCCTCTCCCCACCTTGCCCCCCGTACTTTACTCCACCAAACTAAGGAGCAACTTAAATCACTTTCATTTAACTTTTTAAAAATTAAGCAAGTAAATGCATCACTCAGCTGCATTTTAAAATAAAGAAACAACATAGAGTCTTCATGTAAAGTGAAACACGGTAATGCTAAAAACAAACAAAAAAAACAGGAAGTAAAAAGCAAGCTAGTACTTTGATGAAGCTAGTTATTAGAGTAAGTGGAACACTTTGACTTTATTTAAAAAAAGAAAAATATATAGAGGAATATTACTGTGTCATGGCTTTTGGACATGTTCTTTACTTTTAAACCCATTTGGTATGTTCTAAACTCTGGATACATATGAAATTAACACGAAGGCTCTCACTGATGATTCCCTGTAATAGTATTAGTTGGTGAAGGGAAAAACCAAGGGCTATTTTATTGCCATTCTTTAGCTCCTTTGTGACTGTTCCTTCCTGCCCCTACAGAGAATCTGGACATAGGTAAGAGATTAGAACTATGGAGTTTCTGCTCACTGCCCATTTTCTTTCAGTTATTATGTTGAGATGCAGGAATGAGTACAAAGCAGAATATTGTTTCTTTTACAGTTCACAAATATTAGGGCAAACTTGCTGAAATATTTGCTTGCACTATTTTTAGAGTATGGTTCACAGATCATCTGCGTCAAAGTTGCCCATGGTGTTAAAGTTCCCCTCTTGACCCAGAATCTTGAGGATCACAGGCTGGTGGGAAGAAGTATGGAAGTCTTCCCTTTTCAATAAGTTTCCTGGGTCACTTTTACATCCTCTGAAGTTTGAGAACCATTGATTGAGATTAGTAACTGGATATATGTGATTTTTTTTGGAACTTTATGAAACTGAAATGTTTTTAATTTGCATCTTCATATAAGATACATTAAATAAAATAAACATGTGCCAAATAATTGAAATGCATTGGTTACTAAAATTTCACAATTTCAGTAAATTAGCTATTTAGAATGTACTGTGTACTCCACTGTTCCTATTCACCACATGGAGTGAACTGGAAGCATAGTCTAAATTAAGGAGGGACCATGGGACCAGGATGCTTAGAAAACACTCAGTGAAAACTAATTTTGCCACATAAGTGCAGCTAGCCAATGAGACATACAAATTATGCTGCATATGTTCCCAAAACAAATCAAGTTTCCAGAGAGAAATAGGACTAGGAGGGTCAATACCAGGTGTAACAGGTGACTCTGTCCATGAGATGGCAGCTATTTGTCCAGTACTATGATGTGTGGAGGCTATGTCAGGTAAGGTGACAGACAATGCTCATTGTGTGACTGTGACGGCCAGTAGATTCAGAGGGGCCTATGAAATAAGGAAAGGACATGGGGAAAGGGTCAAGACTTTTCAGCATAAGGAATGTTTCCATAGGAAAGGTGGACAATTGAAAATTTTCTAGGAACCAAGGACATGAGGGAAACCCACGGAGAATGAGAAGTTCAGAAAGTCAGAGTTGAGAGGAAGAAGGATCAACATATAGAACTTTGATGCAATATTACCAGTCAAATCAGGTAAAATAAATTATCCTAAGAAAGTAAGATAATGGTGAGAAGATTCCACACACATGCAAAGATGTTTACTTCTGCGGCATTAAGTATGTGGATAATTGGAAATAAACTAAATGTCCCATGATAGAAAAGTAAATAATTTATAATATATTATCATGATATATTATCATGATCTAGAGTACCATAACTGAAGATAATAGATATAATGATCATGCGCATTAACTTTCTGGACAGAAGGACTTGAATCCAAATTGCAACTTTGTTCTCACTAACTGAGGAACCTTGGTAAGTCACAAAAGCCTCACATTTCTTACATATAAAATGGAGACACAATAGGATAAATGAGATAAATAAAAGAGCTTAGG
>NW_011888784.1:18100851-18148732 GCF_000151845.1 Pteropus vampyrus
GATTTGTTTCAACCACTTTGGTTTTATTAATAGATTAATTTATCTCCGTTTTTTTTATTTTTAAAGAAAAGAATAGTGGTCTAAAATTCTGGGGTTTTATTTCAGCTTTCTTAGAACCTAGCTCTGCATCTTCAGGTAAATCACTAACTCCTTCTTTGGTATATGTTTCTTCAATAACATGAGGATCGAGACCAGATTAAATATGTAGTCATTTTGTCATAATTTTCTATGCTTCTATGTTAATTAAATACGAATGAAATTGTAATTCAATATTAGTAAAACACTAATTCCCAAACTTTCTCCAAGTCAAGAGATTGTATTTCAAATATCTGTGGTGTGTGGGGTTGTATGTCAAGAGTGCGGCAAGGGTGATTGAATTAGTTTGCTGTTAGCCTCGTGCCTACGTGAAACTGATAAGTGGCCTTGATAACATGCCTCTAGGGAGAAATGCTCAGATCTCTGCCTTGTACCCAGGACTCTTCTGATGCTTCACTTTGTATCATATATCTGAATATGTACCTGAAACTCAATTATTTAGAAAGTTACCTTTTGCTTTTTTTGCCTGAGTTCCTTTAGGAAAGCTACCAATAATATTTTTGGCAATGTTTAGTCTCTTGAAAAACCTTACCACTTTTTCATAGTCTCACTGATCTCATCATTTCCTTTCTTTCTCAGCTTAAAGCTATTTATTCATTTCAAAATCTATTTCACTATAATCTTCAACTTCCTTTCTTTTCACTTTTCCTTCGTAATCACTCGGCAAAACCCTATCACTGGACAAACCCCATTTACCACCTATTTCATGACTTTTGCTTGAGCCCTGAAACATGGCTAAAAACAAAACAAAATAACAAATAAAAACGCTTAACCATGCTGACTCTCATTTCTGACCCACAATTTTAGCCTGTTACCTAAGTTCAGGGTTTTTTAAACAGTGAAACACAAGCAATTGGTTGAGACACAGTTAACTAATTTGAGGGGTTGCAACTTGCATTATTAATGGATTAGAAGACAATGAACAGAAACAGTTGGTGTGTATTATGCATAGGGATAGTTAAGTTTGTTCATGAAACTTTTATTATGGGTTATATGCATGAATTGTGTGCCAGTTCACAACATTAAAAATATTTATTATTATAGATTGGAGTCAACAATTTAAAATATTGATATAGTCATTTTAAAATTTTACACTTACTCTCTGCTCAGATCTCTGATGCACTTTCCTTACTTAGCAGATAAACTTGCAGCTGATTTCAGTGACAAAATAGAAGCAGAAGAGAACTCCCTTATTTTTCTACCACCCACTCTATCAGACTACAACAGTTATACCATATACTTTCACTTTTATCCTTTATATCGAATGAACTTTCTCTGCTCCTATTCAAGGCAACCTCTCCATGAATACACTGGTTCCTTTGGCTTCCTCACGATTTTTGTCCATGAAATTAAATCTCTGTCTCCTACATCATTAATTATCTGCTCTTGCCTGGATCATTCCCAATAATAAACAGAAATGCTTAATAGAAATAATAGTTAACATATGTGTAGTAGTTACCATGTGCCATATCCTGTTATGAGAACTTTTCATGTTAATTCTTTGTATCGTTACTTAAATTAGGAACTATTGTGATTCCCACTTTATGGGTGAGAAAACTGAGACATAGAAATGTTAAATTAAGTAACTCAGAGTAGCAGTACTAGGATGTTTCCTATAACGCAGTCATAGTGATTTATAAAATGTATAAATCATATCCTGCCTCCCTCCCTCAAAGTCTTTCAATGGCTTCTTTTATGAGTAGATGGGATTAAAATAAAACAAACTCTTTAACAAGGGCTCTGAGGTTGTGTGTGTGTGTGTGTGTGTGTGTGTGTGTGTGTGTGTGTGTGTGTGAGTGTGTGTGTGTTTTAACTTGGAGGCTTTTTTTTAAATCACTTCATATGCAAGTACCCCTCACTCCACTCCAACATCTGTTGATTTCTCTCTGTTCTCTGAACATACCAGGCTTGTTCTGACCTCCAGGGCTTTTACACTTGCTGTTCTCTCAGGCTGGAATGTTTATCTCCAGATCATGGATCCCTCTCCATCATTCAGGTCTCCAACCAAAGTTCACATCTCAATAAATCTTTTTCATATAGCCTCTATAAAATACCCACTTTTCAGGCTATTTTATCTAGCTTGGGTGTCAGGACTGTTTGGTCATCCTAAAAGACATGTGAAAGAAAACCTGTGGCTTCAGGAATCATGCCTTCACCACTGTCAATTATATGTGGCTTAAGAACATTCGTGTTGTCTCAGTTGAGAGTATGGGATGGAAAGACAAAAAAGCAAGTAAAGCATGAACTAAAGGAAGAGATTCAAAAACAAAAACAAACACAAGACACCAGGTAGAGATAAACAGAGCTATCTCAAAGAGAAGTAGGAGTTTGTTTCAACACTGGCATAAACTCCCCATTAATAAGATATTGTATTGCAGTACTTTATAGGAGGGCAGTGGAAGTGCTTATCTTTGTCCCTTATTTACTGTGCCATCATGTTAAATGCCTTACATGATAGCATTGGCTATCCAAATGGAAAAGAATAGCAAAATAATAGATTTTTTTTCTTTTCTCCAATGGCTGTGGACATCAAAATAAATTGTAAGAACTGTGTCTATTATAAGCAGAGGAAAATCTTAATGACATATAGAGTTCATCTGGAACCATTTAAAACACTAAGCCCCAAGAGCTAAAATAAGTATTCCTGCCCTTGAGATGGGAAAGCAGAACCATTGGAGGCTTGCTAGCCAAGAATATTTTACCAAATGGAAACCTCTAGACTTAGTGTGCTTATCACTTCCAATATCTCTCAGGAGAAAGAAAACCTGACTTTCAGTATACAGAATGAGAAAGAAAAAGTTGAGATTGGGTGACATTGGTGTCAATTATCTTGGGAATATTACAGAAAGGCAGATCACCATAAAGGAGAAAAGACGTCATGGCCACATCTACCATGCTTGTCCATTCTCAACTTCTTTTGTCCATCATCCTAGGATGAGAGGAGTTGGAGGAGGCAGTGGTTTCCAGTCTCTGCCTAGACCTTTGAAATAGTACAGCAGTTGAGATCAGATAATTCATCATCAGACAGCCGAGAAGCTATTCCAGAAAATATCTGATTGCTACTTAATGCTGTCTTAAGTAGGAAATAAAAAAGTTCTTATGGATGATGACTCTTTGAGTTTGGAATAATTTAGTCTCAGATATTAAAAAAAATAAAACTACTTATTACTTTGGGGACCTGTAGGAAGATTTTGGTTAGAGATTCTCATTTTAAAAGTGAAGTATTATAGCTAAGATTAGGACTTTCCCTGACCACCATCCAAGATGGGCTTTGAATCTGAGAGAAATAACCAATTTTATAGAGCACGTCAAGAACACTGCAGTCTTAGTAGAAAGGGGCAATAAAACAACCTTTTTGGTACATACTTACATGAAATATTATTAATGTCTCAGTTCTATCTATCTATCTATCTATCTATCTATCTATCATCTATCTATCTATCTATCTATCTTTAATGTTCAGGCAGAACCCCTGTATTTAGAAGAACAGGTATCTGGTGTAAACTTACAGAGATGTGTGCAAGACTAGATAGAGTTTATCAGTTAGGGACGTGCCTATCTTATTATAACACTGAAAGGCAAACACAAGTATGATGCTTGAAAATAATGTAAGAAAAGAACCAATTGTTGAGGCATTGTTCTGTTCAGTGAACACTAAATAGCTAATTGGTGGAAAGCTGGTCTTCATCTAGTGACATAGGGAAACTAGGCAGGCTGAAAAAAAAGATAAATCAAAATTAATGTCTTGAATAAATAAAATTAGTGAATAATTAATAGTAGATAAAATAATTAATAAAAATAAATAATTGCTAAATTAAATAATTCACCGCCAATACGAAACTGGTGGGAAAAGCTGTTTCTCTGCTCCTGAGCTAGTTGGTAGGCATTTGAGCTGGGGAATATGCCAGCTTCTCCAAGCTGATGTTGAGGGACAGTCCTCCTAAGCTTCTGGGAAAAAGAAGCCTGATGAGGCAGTGAATCAGAGAATGATGTGGGATTAAATGACACATGGGATCTGGAAGTCAGCCCACTCACACCCGTAACCTTCATGCTTAAGTAATGCCCTTTGAACAGGCAGATGCACACAATGAGCTCCTGGGGACATGAGAACATCCAGGACAAACTAAAGCCTCACCCGGTAGGAGGAGATTTTCACGCTGAAGGAAATAGAAGTGAGGAATTATGGGATGATTCCAAGATGAGAAGGACTGAAAATTCATCCTGTGTCAGGGCTTCGTTACACTGCTTTTCTCCGGTTACTGTAAGAAGTCATCACTCACACAATAACCTTTTGTTTTCTGTGTGGAAATCACTATTCTTTCTAGCCTGGGGAGACCTAGGAGACCACGCCTCTCTCCTTATAAGGTCTGTTGGCAGGAGAGAGAATATCTGTAAGGGTGTCTGAAGATTTTAGTGGAGGAAGAGTAAAACCATTGTAACAGTTCTTGAATCATTAATTAATAGGAACCTTTCTGAGCTTGGCACACCCTCTCGGGATTGGACTGTTGTCATGGTGTTACTTAAACTAGATAATTCTGAACTTGAGAAATGTACAAATGTTTGAATTTGGTATGATTGTTGCCAAGGTTATAGTGAAAAGCCACACCTCTGGATGTGAGCGAGCTTTCTCCTGGGCAGATATTAATTGTGAAACCTGAGGATCCAGCACAGAAAAAAAACCGAAGGGAAAACTTCTCTCCCTTGGGAGGTCAGGGCTCATTTTGGTCTAGACTTGAGGTTCTCTGTGCTGTCTGGATCACTTCCTTGGGGGTGAAAGTAGACCTGGGAGGGGTGCTTGCCATGGAAAGACAGGAGAGGAACAAGACAGGGGTTCTGGAATGGCTTTTGTTCTGGGCAGCAAGGTAATATTATAGGTTACTCTTCAACTTACTGTTATCTCCAAGTCTCCAGTGGTCTTTTTAAATGACCGAAATGTCACGGCCATTCTCAGTGTTGCCCTGGGAAATCAGTGGAGGGCCTCTAGTCACACTTTGGGAAAAGTAATACAGAGAGAGCAACATCTTCTCTTGGAGGCCAGAGTGGCAGTAGCAGAGATGGTCGCCCGAGGAGGAAAACATCAGCAAGGGGGGGAGAATCTGACCACTGGGTTCCCAAGCATGAGGGAAGAGCCCTTTAAAAGAGCAAGTGGCTACATTAAGGGCAATCAATTTCTAAGAATAGTCTGTAAGGGCTCCTGGAATTTGATTTCACATTTGTGTAGTGATCCTCACTGTTGCTACAAGTGTTTTTTTTTTTTTAATTACTATTTATTACTGTGACTATTAATAGTCTAAGAGTGATTCTGAGCTAATGTCTCATGACAGAACTCATTTTATATCAAAAGAAGGACTTTTCGAAAGACTTTTACTCGGTTTTAATTTAAGCTTTTTATTTTTTATAAATTTCCTTTTCATTACTACCAAATTTGTTCCAAATGTCTTATAGCTGCTCTGGTTGTATTTTTTAGGTGTGTTTGAGGAGATCCACACTCCCACTCAGGTGAGTAGGTGGGTGAGACTAGCACCTGTTGGCAGTGAGTTGTGCAAGGCAGCTTGACTCAAGAGGGCCAGGAGTCAGCTTCCACCTCCTAAGGTCATTATTCTTTCTGAAACCAGAGATTCCTCTCAGGTACAGAGAACTCTTCTTAATAATCATAAATGTGCATTCTACTGAAAATTTTACAATTCACCTGGATTCCTGAAGTATTGTATTTTCGCTTAAAATCACTTACCATTTTTGATCCTTTATTATTGCTGCTCTTAACCTTCAAACTAAGAAAATAACAAGGAAAATGAGTTTCTTTTCCATAATTTATCTTTTTAGTAATGATTTTCAATGGACTTTTTAGTTTGAGGGATAAGTTATTAAAATAAAGGCATTTCAGAATAACTATGATGTCATGATTTAAGTTAATTTTATTATAGAAGGCATCCAGTTCTAAATGTATTCAAACTGAAGCTCATATTTTAAATTTATTTTTAACAAAATCATTTAAAATTGTCAGTAAGCTTAACAATCTCTTCAATTACACAGTACAGCTGAAATAACCAGATGATAGCTATCTTAAAGTTTTAGTCACTTAGAGGACAGTAATAATCAGGTCAGCTCACTCTAGTTGAAAAAGTTGAAATCACTGAAAAGTAGGACTACTTAGAATGCAGACAAACATTTCATAAACAGGTCCATTAATGACATTTATGAATTCATTAACTCAGCAAAAGTGATAATTCTGTATTTGTAGTTAGTAATCCTTTTCACAGATTGAGTGGTTGGCTTTTCATCTCTTCCAGGAAGAAATTTCACTTCTCAGCCTGATTTGTCCCAAGCCTATTATCTTTCTAACCTAATTCCCAGACACAGAAATTCTTCTGTCCAGTGGTTCTGAAGGAACTTCTTTCTGTTTCCTTGACATGGGAAGTCCTCATAATACTACCCTTCAGAGCTTTGCTAGTGATGTTGCTATCGCTGTTACCTGGAGCACACTCCATCCAGCCTTCCCTTTTTCTCTTTTGGTTCTTATCTGAAGCACTATTTCTCATAGTTCAGAAGGCCGAGGGTCTAAAATCAAAGTGCTGGTTGATTTGGTTTTTGATGAAAGCGCTCTTCCTGGCTTGTAGACAGCCACCTTCTCTCTGTGTCCACACATGTCATTGGAGTGGGGGTGAAGGGAAGAGGAAAGGGGCTTTGCTTTCTGGTGTCTTTTTTCATAAGGGCACTAACACCATCAGATCAGGACCCCAACATTAGAACCTCATTTAACTTTTATTACTTTATAGGTCCCATCTCCAAAAACAGTCATACTGGGGTTTTGGGCTTCAACTTATGAATTTGAGGGGACACAATTTAGGCTATAGCACCACCTATCTTGCAGGAAAGCTATGATACGCTTGTGTTTCTAAAGGCTGGCTGGGGTCAAAGGAGACTTTGAGAAACTTTCCCTGAGGTCATGGGTGAAGGTGAAGTGAAAGTTTAGAAGATGAGAGGCGAAAATGGTTGGAGTGGAGAGAAATTTGTAGTACTTTCTCTGAGAAAAGAGCTCCTCTGTAGAGAGGCCTCTAGAGATGAGATAGGATCTCTGGTGGGTGCCTCGAGTGCTTCAGAGATGAGACAGAAAAGCTGAACTTTGTGTCTAAGTCCTGATAGCTGAGGCCTGTGAGTTTCAGGGAAGCCCAAGATTTTAAAGTAGGAGCCTATTGAGGTGATTAAGGTGGGATGAATGAAAACCATAACACCTTCCCTAATTAATCCGGGCTACCTGAGTGTCCTGGCCTTGGAATTTACACACGGACTTTGAGGAGCAGCAACACATACGTAGAGAGAGATAAAGGACTGTGCCCCTAGTGTTGCAAGTTACTTCTCTATTAAAAAGTTTAGCACACTGGGCTATGATGATTGCCTTTATTCCCTCTTAGACTTGGCGTTGCTTTGGGCAAGAACTGGGTTTTGCACATTTCCTTTCCTCCAGCCACTCACACAATGCTTGGCAGACTCTGTGCCTTGATGCAAGTTTGTTGAATGTGATAATGGAAAAATAATTAAATGGAATAAGCATTGTAAAGACAGTCACTTAAAATAGAGTCAGGAGGCTTCTTAGGAAGTGGGGCCTATGCACACTTTTTGCCTCAGTTCTCAGAGCTGCTAAATCTGTTGCTAAACTCTACTCAAGGCTGAACCAGAAACATCCTGTAACACATGGATACATATGAATTTTACCTCCTCCTTGTAGTTTTTGCCCCTCATTTGCCTAGTGAAATTAATCAACCCCTGTTAACCAAGTCAGCAATCTTTCATTTGCTTGAAAAAAAAAATACACTTTCTGACTTTTGCCTTTATAAACCTGGTCTTTCTTTGTTCTTTCCAGAGCTCAGTTTGGGTTGCTGCCTGAATCTGCTTCTCTCAGGTTGCAATCATTTTGCTCAAATAAATGATTTTTATTCTTTATTACAGGGTAAAACTTCTTTTTTTTTTTTTTTTGGCAAATGATATTGACTATGTAAGTCTCCTTTAAGAGTAGAAGTTTTTGTGGTAGATTCTCCTTTTGTCACAAATTGAAAACTCATATCTTAATACACTTGCCATGTAATTAATTACTAAATTGATAATTTACATATAAGAACAACAAGTCCTTTCTTAGAAGGCTCATAAAAGGCCACTAAATTGGCAGTAAAGAAAGCTCTGAGTGTAATTCACTAATGTTTTGGGTGCGTAAACATTTCTAGCAGAATTTCTTTAAATTGGTTTGTTTCTGGTATTCCAAATGTCAGTTTCTTCATGCCACATGCGACGATTTTCCCTCTGTTCTTTATTTTATCGTGTTAGTAAAATTTGGAAAGAATACATATATTTTGTATAACCAGGAGACACTGCCCAGAACTTCGTCAAGAGTCTAAGGGAGGATCCGCTGATAAAATCACAAGAGTGTTCCTGGCACCCAGGAGCGCCCATGCGGGGGCAGAGATCCCTGCAGGCGGATTTGGGCTCTGCAGTGGGAATGAGCGGTGCAGCGTCGGCAGTGGGGGACGCCCGAGATGATCTGGGCGCCCAGGACCGCGCGGAGGGAAGGCGGGGCGGCAGCGCCGCGGGGCAGACCAGGGCGTGGGAGAGCCGGCAGGGACCTGCTCGTGGGACCGCTCTCCTGCGAGCGAGCGCCCGGCGCAGTGGCGGGGAAGCGGAGAGGCAGGCTCGGGCAGCTCCCCAGCGGATCCTGCGGTGATAAAACTTGAGAAATAACAAGGAGGGGCGGCCCGGCGTCTCCTGGGTCCAATCCCGTCTCAGAAGCGAACACGCTCCCAGGCAGGGAAGCCTAAGAGAGGCCAAGGCGACAGAGACGTGCAGCAGCGAGAAACTCGCCTCCCGCGCTGCCGCACCTCCGCGGGCTCTCGCTTTCGGCATCCCGCCCGGCCCCCAGATGGACGCCGCAGGGCCCCGGAGCTCCCTGCGTGGAGCACTCTGCAGCCTGCTGCTGACCCTTATGGTGAGTGGGAGCTACCGGGAGCCGGGATGAAGAAGGGGGTGGGTTCCCGCGGGGGGGAGCTGCAAAGCGGACGGTGTCCGCGACTCAGCTTAATCCTGCGGGGCAGGAACGACCCCAAATTCGGACGCGGAACGG
This sequence comes from Pteropus vampyrus, assembly GCF_000151845.1. Taxonomy (NCBI): domain Eukaryota; kingdom Metazoa; phylum Chordata; class Mammalia; order Chiroptera; family Pteropodidae; genus Pteropus; species Pteropus vampyrus. The sequence goes on from NW_011888784.1 coordinate 18,110,057, forward strand.
TCAGGATAGAAAACCAACTTTGAAGGACGACTCGGGACTGAGCTTTTTGTTTGAGACGGCGCGTTTTAGTGACTGAATTACGGGCCGCACTCTGGCTTCGCTGCGCTCTGCCCAGCTGTCGCCTGTGGGCTGGGGTCTGCACTCCTCCCCTGGCACTTGGGGCTGGTGATGGTGGTTGGGGCTTGTTTGGATGGAGGAGGAGGAAGAGTATTCGGCCAGGTTTTTCAGGATCCCTGAATAAGACGCCACCCCGCCAGGGTCACCTGGCATGGGGACGTTAGTGCGTGGAGAGGTTGGAGCGGTGCTTCTTGGTTTCGGCGTGGAGTTACCGCTGAAGAACGGCTTGAAGGTTTTGCTTCCCCTAAAGGTTATTTCACAGTTCACTCATACTGTCCACCAGGGGCTCGAGGGGTGCGGAGGCTGGATAAGGGCTGGGTTTGGGGTCGGTGGTGTGAGGGTACTGTTGGGTTGGGGCAGAAGGGATAGGGTCAGGGTGCGTGGGGTGCTCGGATAGGCGTGGGGTTAGGTCTTACTTTGGCTCCACGGAAGACTACGCAAGACCCGAGCTCAGCCTGGAGTCTCCTGTACCCGGGGAAACGCGCGACCGAGGACGAGATCTGGCGGGGGAGGAAGTTAGGGACAGTTCTCCGAAAATTCGGGAGACAGAAAGCGAAAAATCAGGAACTCTGATGGCGTGATTATGCGCGGATCTTCAAATTAGACCAGGGTTGCACTCGGGATGTGTAATGAAAAGGAGCTGTGGACTCGCGACTTCCCAGGATCCAAGGATGGGCGTGGGATTTGGTGGCCAGAAGACGCTCCTGGACTCAGAGGTCGACTCTGGCTACGCGGATGCTATTCCTCTGACTCTCATGAGGAAGGATAGGTCCTAGTTTTGTCCTTTCTGAATCAAGGAATTATGAATATTGGATTGATAAGTATGATCTAAGATATATTTATGGACGAGGAATTGTACAAACGAGCGCGTCGACCTCCCAGACAACTGTCCCAACAAAATTTCTGAGTTGATGAAATGCCTCTTTACGAATAGAAACTGCTCTCAAGGTATATTCTTTTGTGATGTATTTGAAAGCATTTCCAGTTATGTTTAAAAGCATGAATTTAGTGTTCTGTGTTCTCTCTGAGAAAGAGATCGAAGAATGGGGAGAAGAGACTGCAAAGGTTTTGTGTTACCAAGATTTCCCATATTTGCTGGAGGGTAGGGTGTGACATTCGAGGAGCTGTCCCAAGGACAGAAGATGTTGGGGTGTGGCAAGGCAAGAAGGTGTGTGTAAATCAAGAGATAGCATCAGCTGTAGTATACGATACTCATTTAGGATTTTTTTTTTTTTAAATTTTCTAAAGTTTAGATTAAATGTTATATCTGGAAATTTGAATACTGGAGAGTGCATATAGAATAATTTCTTTCATCCACAATCCTCAGTTTACACCTTCAATTTGTGTCCAGATGGGTATATTAATACCTCTACTGACCACCCTATGTCTGTATTTCCCTTGACTCACAACTACCAACTTTTCAGCGTAATGTTAATGGCATGACACTTTAGAAACACAGTTTCGTTTATACGCACCTTAATGGATTTCTGGAAAACAAGTCCGTGTTTGAAGTGAGAGCTCTTCAAAGCAAGTCTGTAACATAAAACTGAGACTCAGCATGTTAGCTTTTCCACTCAGCTGTTTCATGGGTTGAGGTATTTCCATCTGTACTTTTCTCCTCCAGCATCTGCATGCCTTTGCCACCTCTCTGTCCTCAACATTCTAAACTGCTATGGTCAAATACAATTACTAATGATCCTTGCCACACTCACATACAAAGAAAAGAAGAAAAAAAGGAACAAAGAGAAGCTCCTCTTAATGTAACAAAAATTTTTAGGGATAGTGAAAACTGGTTTGCGTTAACTTAGTTATTCAGATGTCTTCTGCCCAGTTACAAATAATGAGATACTTTAAGATAGGTATTTAATATTGTTCACCTTATCAAATCCACTTTGGGAATTGTTATCTATTATATATTATAAATAGTATGTACTTGGACCACAGTTAACCTATCATTTTGCTAAAAAGACTCTCCTTCAAAAGGAATTAAAACAATGTTTTCCTTTACAGCATTAACATACTTTCTCCTTGGATTATATTAATTCTACCTGTAGCCTATATTGACAATCGAGCATTCTACCTTTTCAGATTTTATGGCATTAATTAATAAGAATAATGTGACTTCTTTACCAGAAAGACTTTTTTTTTGATAAAATTTGACATACTCATCCTTTTGAAATAAAAACAAGTACAATAATTTCTATTATCCTTGGCATTAGTGAAAAAAAAAGTATAAGGCAAATAAAGGAAGTAAATGAGAACTAGTTTATATTAAAACTGTGATCTTAAGGAGGTCAAAATTTTACTGTATATTTATATCAATGCATTATCAGTTGCCTTTTAAAAAAGAGGTTGTTGATGTTCATATTGAAATATAGCTAGATCCTGAAGCACCTTCTGAATCACTTAATATATGTAAGCCCATGCACATTTTTGAGGCCTGTTGTAATCTCCTCAACAGTTGGTATTCCATATATGGTACCTGAGGGGACTTGTGGTTAACTGAATCTTCCATTTAACTAGAATCCCATCTTATAAAGAGTTTGGATAGAAGGAAATTTAGTAGAATCATCTAAGCACTTAGACTACAGAGAGGCGAAGCTTACAGTTTACCTTTGAGGTGATAAGAATTTGAAAGGCAATATTTCTACTTTGCAGAAGGCAATATTTCTATTTTGCATAAGAAAAATGATGAATTTAAAATTCTGTAACTTTTATGCTGTCAAAAGATCTTTATTTTTCAGACATTCCGTAAATTTCAGTTACCTAGCTTCTTTTTTTCTTTACCGAAAAAAGGTGTCATTTTAGAAAGCCTACCTTGTGTATTCCCTGTAAAGCTGAACAATGTACAAAAGTGAAATAATCTCAAATAACCTGTTTATTTTCATTCTTTTAGCATTAGATTTTTCTATCAGGATTTATTGATTTGTATGATAAAATTACATACAACTATAAAATTTGGATAGTACTGTAAAATGAAACAAAACAATTAATTTTTCCAGACTACAGTAGACAGCACTTTATATTATCATTTTTAAAAACTTAATTTGTTACATTTTAATTTAAAGTTGCTTGCAACTCTAGGTTTTGCAAATCAGATTCTTAAAGTTGCCCTGGAGAGTTCTTTATTAAAAGATATATATATTTTTATATTTTTACAACTCAAATAATCAATCCATAATTCATCAATTTTTCAAAAGGTCTTTTAGTATTTTGCAGTTTTTATTGAGCACTCTTCTATATAAAAGTTATTTTAAAAATAACCTTTAAAGGTTATTAGTTCATTCTTGGTAATTTAATGGTGCTTTTACATTTTTTACTTTATTTTCAGTAACATATCCAATCCTCATAAGTATAGTATCAAATTACTTTTAGCTTCAAGAAACATGACATAACTGAAATCTATATTTTAATATTACCCTTATCAAAAATTATTTTAATGAATTAATTGTACATTCTTTCTAATGATGTACTGTACAACAATGAAAATAAACATTGCTATCTACTCAGAATGGGTAAATTTTACAAACTTAATGTGAACGAAGAAATCAAGTGACATACAATTAGCATATGACTGCATATATTTAAAAGCCAAAAATTGGCAAAATAAACCTGTATCTTCTTTGGGGAGGGGGCGTGTATATTTATATATGTATAAACACACATACATGGGATAAAATAAGCAGAGGCAGGGAAAAAATGATTAACTCAAAAATCATCCTTTAATTGTTGCCAAGTTCCAAGTTTTGGGGCTTGAGGGATGGAAGGAAATACAACTGGGTAAAGGTTTATAGGGGTTTAAAAACAACAGTAATGTCTTATTTCTTAAACTTGAAGCAAGTACTCTAGTTTTCATTTTAATATTTCTTAAAATACCTAACTATACTATTATATAGTCTTTTGAATTGATATTTTATAGAGAACGTGTAAAAAGAGAAACAAGCAATAGAGAAGATGAACAAAACCAAAAGCTGTTCTTTGTCAGTCTTGACAAACCCTGCTATGACTGAGCAAGTAAAAAATAAAGAAGGCACAGATAAGCTAATATTAAGGTAAAAAGAAGCCATAGTTACCAAGAGGACAGATGTTTTAAATATAGTAATATTAATAGATTATTACAATTAATTTGAAAAAAGACAAAACGAGTAATTTCTTACAAAATATAAATTACCAACATTGACTTGAGTAGGTATAGAAAATCTAAATAGATGTATAACCATTAAAGACATTGAATTAGAGCCAAATGTCACCACGCACACATCTTCACATCCATCAGGCTCAGACCTGTGATAGGTGAATTCTTTCATAATTATATGGAACAGATCATTTGTACCTTATGTAACTTGTTTCAAAGAACGGAAAAAAAATGGAACTCTTCTTAAATCATTTTATGAGAATTGTGTGAAGTTGAATCATAGTAGCTTGATTTCACTTACAGACATATATTTGAAATACTACAATAAATAGCAACAACCAATAATGTATTAAAAATTATCATGTCCTGTTAGGCTTATCCTGGGAATGGAAAGATAGTTTCACATTAGAAAATTTATTACTGTAGTTTAACATAGTAATATATTCAGAGATAAAATTATATGTTCATATCAAAATAAGTGAGAAATTATATTTATTGTTATAAAAAATTCTGAGCAAACTAGGAATATAGGGAAATGAACTTTCTCAACATAGTGAAGCGTACTTAAAAATGAATGCCTGTATGAATGAAAGAAAGAAAAAAAGAAAGACTCAAAAATAATAGTGAAATGGTAAGAGCATTCTCTTTAAAGTTAAATCCACAATTTCACTATAACTGATTTATTCAGCATATTAGAGGCCCTCACAAGAACAGAAATAAGATAACTAATAAAAGTAAGTTTCCTGGATAAAAAAAATCTAAAAGGATTTTTCATGAAATTGGTCAGCTGATCATAACAAGATTTGTGGAAGAGTAGAAGTCTAAAAAAAAAGCAAAGGTACTTTAAAGGAAGATGAGAGGAATTGGCATCACCATAACAAATACTAAGATTTATAATAAAGCGATATTCACTAAAACTATATAGTACTCATGTAGGGATAAACACATATAATGAAATAGTGCAGAAAACCCAGAAATAGATTCTGTATTTGTGGGGCCATGTGTATGATGGATATGACATTATCATTAGTTAAGAAAAGAAGAGTTATTCAGTTATGGTTCTGGGCCAGTTGGCTGTCCATATGGCAAAAGATAAGATTAGATAACTACAACAAATTGCTCACAAAATACATCCCAGATGGGTAAAATATTTAAAATATTTAAAATTTTAGAAAATATTGGATAATATATTTATGAAAAGTTTAGAGGAGGAGTTATTAATACACAAAATTATAAAGCAGAAGAAATTATTAATAAAATTGACTACTTTAAAAAAACTAAGAGAAATGATTAATAGATTTGACTACAATTGAGGCACTGTTTATCAAAAAATACCACAAAAAGAGTGAATAAGCAATCCACATGAGCCTACAGATAAAAAATACTACAGTTTAAAAAAGATAAACAATATAGAGATGATTAAAGGAGAGGAATAGACAATTTACAGAAAATAAATGGCAAATAAACACAAGAAATGATGCTCAACCTCAGTAGAAATTAAGAAAATGCAAATGAAAACAACAGCCATAAGACTGGCAAAAATTTTAATGTCCTGTAGATTTAATTGTAGTAGAGAATTTGAGAAAGAGAGAGATCTAATAATCTGGGGCGTTAACATAAATTGACATTAGTACTTTGGAGAACAACTTGGCAAGAGTTACTGAAACTGGAGATACCCATGTGTTTCCACCTCAGGTAGGTATCCTGATACCTTGTACTTGCAAAGCCTTTCATTGCAATATCATTAGTAATAGAAAAAATGGAAAATGGGGAATGATCAAAATAAACTGTGGCATATTCTTGGAAAAGTCTCAAGCATGTTGTTGAGTGAAAAAGCAAGTTGCAAAAGGATGCAATAGACACAATCTATACACAATATTAGCTTGTGTTTATGAGCACATGCATGTATAATGCATATATGATAAAAGTATAACAACCAACAGAGGAAGTATAAACATCAACTTAGAAGAAACTTCCCTAGAGAAGAGAGATGAAAATGGAATAGAGCATAGGACTCTAGCTATATCTGTAAAGATGAATTTAAAAAATGAAGCCAAAATTGCAAAATGTTAATTTAAAAAATCTGAGTGGATATATGAACATTTATTATATTATACTTGATTAAATATGTCATAATGAAGTTAAAATATTTTTAAAAGAATTGTGATTAAGATATATTGAACATGGCTTTCTTTTGATATTTAAAAATACCAACTATAGAGTTAAGAGATATTTGGACCAATGGGTGCATTATTGAATAAAACCATTTTCACTGCAAGGTAACAACTATATTCTTAGGAAAAACATTCAATTGAGCATACATAATATGATTCAAATATTTTTTTAAGGACAAACAACTTATTCATTGTCACAGTTAGCAATCTGATTATGACTCTGAAAATGACTTTTCGGCTTATATTTAAACAACACTATTATATGTAGACACTATTTGTCCATATTTTTGAGTTGTTTTACCTAAACTAATTAAAGCAAAGGTAAGGTAGATCTTACAGAAATGCAGTAACATTTAGAGCACATATTAGTATAAGAATTTTGATGATGAATATATATATGCATATATATTTACAATTATGTTATCATGACTTAATATATTTTAATTTTGTGAAGAAGTCTGTTTTATGTTTAATTATATCAAGTATGAAATGCTTCTGTGTGTTTATTACTTAATTTTATTTTTCTGAAATTGCTCATATGACTTTTTTAAATTTGGAAAAGCCTCTCACTAATTTGTAGAGGTGAAAGTGGAAAGAATCATTTTCATATTAAAGACAATGTATCATTTTTTTGTTTTAAATAGCATTATTAAGGTATAATCTACATCCCATAAAACTCACCCATGTTAAGTGTATAATTCAGTAAATTTTAGCAAACTTGCAAAATGTACAATTACCACCACAATGTAATTTTAAAACATTTCCATAATCTTAAAAAAGAAACTTTAGACCAATTTACAACCATTTCCCATTCCTATTTCCAGCTCTAGGCAACTAATCTATTGTCTTTCTACATATTTGTTTTTGGGATATTTTATATAAATGAAATCATACAATATGTACTATTTTGTTTGTCTAGTTTCTTTCACTGAGCATAATACTTTTTAGATTTATTCACGTTGTGGCATGTATCAGTATATCATTCTTTTTTTACAGTTGAATATTGTTTCATTTTATAGATATATCACATCTTGTTGACTTATTCAGTTGATAGGCATGTGAGTGGGTATCATTTTTTGACTATTGTGAAAAATGCCATTGTGAATATTCATGTACAAGTTTTCTACGTAGACATGTTTTCATTTCTTTTGGGTAGGAGTGGAATTACTGGATCATATATTAAGTTTATGTTTAAATTTAAGAAACTGCCAAACTATGTATCAAAGTTGCTGCATCATTTTACATTTCTACCAGCAATGCATGAGGGTTCTGGTTTTCCATATCCTTGTCAACACTTGTGACTTTCTGTCTTGTTCATGTTAGTCATCCTAGGATGTATATCATTGTGATTTGGGTTTGCATATTCCTAATGCCTAATGATGTTGGGCATCTTTTCATCTCTTTATTGGCTATTTTGTAAATCTTCTTTGGAAAATGTCTATTTAAATTCTTTGTCCATTTTTTGTGTTGTCTTTTTATTATTGAGTTGTAAGAATTCTACATATATTTTAAAGAAGTCATTTATTGTTATATGATTTGAAAATGTTTTCTCTCATTCTGTGGGTTTAATTTTAATTTCTTAGTGGTATTTTTTGAAGAGCAAAAATTTTTAATTTTGATCACCCTACTTATTATTTTTTCTTTTATCATTTGTGCTTTTAATGTTATATCTAAGAAATTATTGCCTAACCCAAGGTCATGAAGGTTTACCCTTCAGTTTTTCTCTAAATAGTTTTAATTCTTACATTTAGGTTTGTGATTCATTTTGAGTTAATTTTTATGGATGGTGTGAAGTAGGGGTCCAAATAAATATTTTTTGCATGAAGTTATCAAATTGTCACAGCACCATTTGTTGAAGCTTTCTGGATGCTGTTGTCAAAATCAGCTAACCATAAATGTAAGGGCATATTTCTGGGATTTCAGTTCTATTCCATCCATCCATATGTTTATCCTTATGCGAGTACCACTCTGTCTTGGTTATAATAGCTTTGTAGGTTTTGACGTTGGGAATGTAAGTCTTCAACTTTTTCTTTTTCAAGTTTTTTTGGGGGGAGGGGAAGGGGGAGGGGTCTTTTACATTTCCACAAGAATTAATGGTCAATTTTTAGAAAGAAGCTACTTGGAATTTTGATGGGGATTGCATTGAATCTGTAGATGAATTTTGGAAATATGTCTTCTGATGCATGAAGATGAGATATCTATTGTGAATAAGATGTTTGCTTAATTTTATTTTCAGATTTTTTTATTGTTTACAGGAAAAGAATTGATTTTGTATGTTAATCTTGTATCCTGCAACCTTGCTGAACTCATTTATTACTTTTGATTTTGTTTAGTGGATTCCTTAGGATTTTCTATGTATCAGATCATGTCATCTGCAAATAGAGACAATTTTACTTCTTCCTTCCCAATATGAATGCCTTTAACTTTATTATTTTTTTCTGTAATTGCCCTGGGTAGAAACTCCATAAAATGATGAATAGACGTGAGAATGGGCATCAGTGTCTTCTTTCTCATGTCAGAGGAAATCAGTCTTTCTCCTTCAGTGAGATGTTAGTTTTAAGTTTTTCATAGAGATTCTTTATCAAATTTTTCATAGAGATTCTTTATCAAGTTGATTCTTTATCTATTTCTAGTTTGTTGAGGGTTTTTAATCATAAGTGCATGTCAAATTTTGTCAATTGCTTATTTTGCATCTATCAAGATAATCATGTGGTTTTGTTCTTTATTCTTTTTTTTTAACCACTTTATTGGGGTGAGATTTACATACTAAAAGCTGTACATATTTAATGTGTACAATTTGAGTTTGGAGATAAGTATATGTCTATGAAATCATCATTATAGTCTGTGCTATAAACATATCTGTTATCTCCAAAAGTCTTTCAGCCAAAATTTTAAGTAAACAATACAGTATTGTTACCAATAGGTACTATGCTATACAGATCTTTAGGACTTATTTATCTTACATAACTGAAACTTTGTTCTTTTCACTACATTAATGTGACCTTTTTTTTTTTTTTTTAAATTCCAGCTCTTCAGTTTTGCTTGTAAAGCCTGCAAAAAGGTGATATTTAATATACCTTCTAAACTAGAGGCAGACAAAATGGTCGGCAGAGGTGAGAAATTTTAAGTGTTTTTAAAACAGAAATTTAGTTTACTTACACAGGAAAGAGCATGTTATCAATCTTTGTATTTTGGAATTAGCCTGAATCTATTTATAGTTAGATACAAATGAAGATTATTTGAAGATATATTTCATTTCTTTATATCTCCATTGAATTCTATGGTTGATTCTAGTGCAAATGTTCTAAGCTATGATTTTGTACTTATTCATGTTTTAAGGGTTAAAAATTACATAAAGGACTACATGTAGAACATAGCCCTTTCGTTGCTCAAGGATTCAAGCATTAGAGAACTGTAGATAAGGAGCCGAGAGAATCAGAGCAGTATTTTTATCAATGCAATGCTGTGGCTGCACTGGGGAACATAACAAGGTGAGCCGTTCCATTCGAAATGGAACTTAATCAGCCATTTGCACACTGAGAAGCTGGCAAACCTCAAACCTTCTCAGCAACAGGGAAGCTCTGCCCAGGTGGACTTTCCATGTGGTACAGGGAATATTGTAGGAAAGCACCACGATTATTTTTTAAAGAGATATAGCTTGTCCCAGAGATACTAAAAATATTTTTTCAACAAAGTGTACCATTTCTGGTTATAGTGCTTCATTTAACTTTATTAAACAAAGGCCACTTTTATTGCTATAGGCAGAAAGAAAAGAAAAGTTGTAAAGGGAGTTTAGAAGTGTTCCTCTAGGGAAATAGACTAGAGGTAGTCATTCTGCTGAAAATGAGGTGAGAGAAATCGGTCATCGCTCTTAAGATGTTTACTTCTTTGTGACTAAATGTTTCCCATCTGTGACAGATTAGGATTAAAGTAAAAACACTATACATGGGTAAAATATGAATCCTTTGAGAGGTTATTACATAAGTGAATATTAATGATCAATTTGGTTTCTGTTAATGTAGAAAGTGAATGGGATGGATTTGACACTTTTGATACAAGTATCAAAACACTTACATCGATACCTATATTTCATTACCTTTTAGTAAGAAGGCAAAATTCTTAAGGAGAGAAGACCGCATGTAGACTTTCAGTAGGGTGTCCTGGAAAGCTAGGAACACAAGGAGAACTTGTGGGCCTCTGGTAGGGTTGGGATGTGATGGGGGAGTGTAACAGAAAAGTGCCAGTTGGAAGAAATTGAAGCTAAATTTTTCTTGACTATTTGCCTAACTCATACACTGCATTGCTCACATGTATAACCTCTGGCTGAAGACAGATGTATCTTAAAAGACTGAGACTATATTGTTAAGGAAACTTTTCTGTTTGTTCAGGTGTGTGTGGGGGTGTGTAGCTCAGTTTTGTCATGATTGCAATACACACATCTCTTTATTAGGAAGAGCATTTTTATGAGCCTTTTAGAAGCATATAAACTTTTAGAGCACCTTATTTAATACAAATATATAATCAAGATTATTATTTTTTAACTGAAATAAAATTGTCATTTAAAAAATACATGTAAAGAGACTGGTTAATTTGGTAAATGCAAAGTGATTGGTTTATTTCACTCTACTTCATGATTCTGAAGATTGTATAAATTATTTTAACACTTTATTTTTTCTTTTTGCATGTGTTTCTACTTTACAACATGAAAATTTTTACTTACAGTTAATTTGAAAGAGTGCCTCAGGTCTGCAGACCTCATCCAGTTGAGTGACCCTGATTTCAGAGTTCTAGATGATGGGTCAGTATACACAGCCAACACTATTGTGTTATCTGATGAGAAAAGGTCCTTCACCCTGTGGCTTTCTGACACGAAGAAACAGACACGGAAAGAGATTACTGTGCTCCTGGAACATCAGAAGAAGGTATTCAAAGTACATTGATATTTTCAGGCATGTTTTTCTTTTCATTTAAACATTTTCATTAAAAATTGTGAAAAGAAGCAAAGGATAAGTAGGATTTTTTTCCTCTCCTTTTCTCTCCTTTTCCCATCCCTCTCCTTTCTCACCCGACACCCCCTTTTCTCTCTTTCTTAACACTGATTAAAACTGGCTTTGTTAAATTGAAAGGACACCTCTTCGGCGAAGTCCTCTGTAGCCTCGAAGTCTAACTAATTGATTTTGTGTGCCTGTGTCTGTCTGGTTATCTCTCTATTATAGCATTCAGATTTTTTTTTTTATCAGTGTGAACAATTTATCCATAGTTGTTTGAGGGCATGAATTGATCTCCTTTGAGCTCATATTCTCAGTAATACCTGACCCACAGTCAACAGATGTTAAATTAATGTTAAGAGCAGTGGTTCCCAGTGAACAAGAGGTTGATTTCAAGTCCCACAGTGATTCGGATGCTAAAAGAGAATGGAGATTCTGGAGTATGAATAAGTATGAATAAGAATATGTATGTCATGCTATTAACCATCGCTCAGAGGATTATTCACTGCTGTTCTAAATTCCACATCATGCAGAATGGGTGATGAAAGTAGTCACAGAAATGATGAAAGGTTTAGACTGGATTACAACTAATTGATGCTAAGTGTATTGATGAGAAAGTTAATTGAAATGACTGTTTAGCACTTTAATAAATGTTTAATAAAATTAATTAATTAATTATGAGGAAATAAAATGTCTTCCTCACTATACCAGGAAATGAGATGGAAGTCACTACAAAGTCCAATAGAATTTTCAGCATTCATGGCAATGTTCTATAACCTGCACTGTCTGATATGGTAGCCCAATATTAATGGCTACTGAGCACTTGACCTGTGGCTAGTATAACTGAAGGATGGTATTTTTATATTTTGTTTAATTCTTATTAATTTAAATTTAAACAGTCACATATGGCTAGGACTACCATATTGGACAGTGCAGTCAGAGTGTTAAGGCAGTGAAGAAAATGCATTTCCTTGCTCAGATTCTCATGAGTATGAGGTTTTAGCAAAAAGGACAAGTAAATGCTGTGTTCTTTATCTTTTTGGGACAGAACAAGAAGACCTAAGAGGTGATTTTTCTGAAAGTATGGTCAGTGTTAGAAAGGTATACAGAAGGACATTCTCTGGTTTATGAAACCTTTAAAATCTAGATATATTCTTTCTTACCCTTCTAATACAAAAATGCCTTATTATCTGGTCTTTAGCTTTAGCATGGAAATTCCTGAGCCTGAATCTCCAGGGAGGCGTTAGGTTTATGGGCTGTCTGTTATCTTACAACAAGGTAGGCCTTGATGCTTTTGTTTATTTAATTTTCTTTCTCTAAATTCAGGTATTGAGGAAAAGACATACTAAAGAAACTGTCCTCAGACGTTCCAAGAGGAGATGGGCACCTATTCCCTGTTCAATGCAAGAGAATTCCTTGGGCCCCTTCCCGCTGTTTCTTCAGCAAGTAGGTTTTAAATCCTTTCTGACTGGAGTGTTTTAATTCTAAGAGTCTGTTTTGTTTAGGTTTAATAACTCTTTAAACATTTCAAAATAAACAGATTTGATTGAATATACTCATAAAGTGCTATAAAAATGAATAAAATGAGAAAATCACTGAAACAATAATGAGAAAAACTAGAAAATCACTAAAAAACTAATAATATGTAGCCATTTAATGATCTTTATTAGTTTATTCATTCATTTAGCAGCTAGTTATTGATCACCTCCTATATCTTGTGGAAGGCACTGCTCTAAGTACTGAAGCTAGAAATAAACTTAGTCATGGTTCTTGTTCTCATATAGTTTCTTAGCCTACTGAGGGAGATGGAAGTAGACAAATGATTACATTACTGAGTGATGAGTACTATGACAGAGATAACCGGGTTGGGGTGATCTGAGAATTTATGAGATGAGCACCAAGCCCTGAGAGGAAATAAGATAGAAAACAAGAAAAGGCTTAGAGGAGGAGACATCTCAGTTAAGTTCTGAAGGATGAGAAAGTGTTGTGTAGGTAAATAATTATGGAAGAAAAGGGAGAGGTATAGAGGCGAAAGCGAGCATGACTCATTACAGGAGCTCTGGGTAGCTTAGTCTGGGTTCCCAGGTATGGTGGCAGTGGAGCAGGGAGATGAGGCAGAAGAGTTGTGTTGGGGTCGTATCATAATGGAACATATGTGTTTTGCTGGGAAGTTTAACTTTTCCCTAAAAACGAGAAGTTTTACTTTTCATAAAAATCTAAATGGAATATATACAATGAAAACAATTACTGAAGTTGGGCTATGGCGTTATGCTTGCTTTTTCTCTTGGTTTCTCTTACTGTGGTTGATGTTTTATACCAATGGTATGACCTATGCTATTTGTTTACTGTTTTAACTGTCATTCTAGAGTCTCTCAAACTTATTTTTTATTCTACCCAGTACTAGATCTTTGTTTCTTCTTTTTATTATCATACTTTAAGTACTGATGAGGCATTTTAAGAAATGATTTCTGATTATTAAAGTTATACTGATCAGAGCTTTCGCATTGCTAAATTAGTCACCACCTCTCAGTCTTCATTTCTTTGAAATATGTATTGTACATTTGACATAGCTGACCTGACCTCTTTCTCTCCCTGAAAATACTTTCTTCACTTGGCTTCTAGGACACCATTCACTTAGTTTTCTACTTGGTATATTTTGCTGTTTCTTTCCTGCTCTCCCTCCTCCCTCCCCAATACCCTGCCAATATCCTCTCTAAACTTTGGAGAGTTCTCAGGCTCAGTCCATGAATCTGGTCTCATGTTTATTTATATTCACTCTCTTGATAATCTCATCCAATCTAGCTTTAAGTACTATTTATACACTGGGGACTTAAGACTTCATATTTCCAGCCCAAAGTGCCTAATTGATATTTCCACTTGGAAATTTAGTAGACATTTCAGACTTAACATATACAAATTGAGTGTTCGGGTTTTCTTCTAAAATCATTCTCCCATCACAGTTAATGGCAGCTCCAGCTGAAAGTTGTTGGAGAATTGGAGTCTGTTTGGTAAGGTTTTAGATGTAGAGAGCATACTTCTAAGTAATTAACAGATAAGTATTTACTACAGTGTATTAAACAGTTTATAGAATTGTTGGGAAAGCTGAAGAAACCAACTTCAGATTGAATTTTCAGGAATAAACCCCAAGCTACACCACAGAATCCACAACCAAGAAACATGCTGCTTTCTCCATGATGGGGAAGCCAGTAATTTTAGAGCCAAAGTGCCATTGCCATGGTCAAGAAATCACCACGGTCATGAAGCTGCCCTTCCAAATGCATCTCCTTTTTGCTCCAGTTAGCAAAAAGATTTTCACCAAGCTTGTGAAAAACTGCTGGAATTGCTGCTGCTACAGAAAAAGAAAAAAGAAAAGCATCTAAACTATGATGCAAGCAAAAATAGCAGAAACAGCAAAAATGAGACATCTACTTCACTTATGGCTTCCAAATCTCATGCAGGCACACTTGATTGTCTGTATTTAAATCTATAACTCTTGTTTCAAGAGACTCTGGAAAACAGAGAGGTTTGGGTTCAATCTTTCTAGCATCTGCACTCTGAGAAGACACAGTAAAGGAAGGATGAAATAGATATTGCGCCCCAGTTTACCATATCCATCTACTGTTTTCAGTTGAACATTTAATTCCTGTATTATTATAAGATTTTGGTATAACTTTATTTTACCAAGATCTCAAATTATGGTGGCTTAAGCATGACGGAGATTCATGCCCCTCATGTAGAAATTTGATCTAGTAAAGAGATTCTAATTTAAGAAAACTCTAAGAACCTACAATTCTTTGTTTTTAGCTTGGCCATCCGTGCAGATTCAAAGTGGCTTATTGCTATGTTCACATTAAAAACCAAACTCTTCGATCTTCTAGAGAACAGTCTGGATCTTGCACACATTACTTTTGTTCACATTTGACCTGACCTTTTCATGTGACCACACCTAATTGCAAGGGAGACAGAGAAATGTCTTTCTTCAGGGCAACCTTGTATTCAGCATAAATTCTAATACTAAAGAAGATGGATTAAGGGATACTAGCTAGCATCCTCTGAGATAGTGTCATCCTCAACTTCCATCTTCATACCACACATCCAGCCCATTGGCAAATCCGGTTGGCTGTATGTTATATATCCAGAATTATACATTATATCCAGAATCTAACCATTTTTCATAATCCCTGCTTCTACTATGATAGTCTAACAAACTATCACTCTTCCCTAAATTCTTGCATCGACTTTCTAAATGGTCTCCCTCTATCTTCCCTTACCCACCCATCCAAATCTATTTTTAACAAAATCCCACGAATTATCTCTTTAAAATATAAATCAGATAATATTACTCTTGCCTAAATTATCCGATATCTCCCCACCTAACAGGGAAAAGCCAATATCCTCGGAATTACTTACCTGGCATTTCTCTTTGTCTCCTTCTCCTTTCCCCCAGCTCTCCCAACCACAGTGGCCTTCTTGCTGCTCCTTAAACACTTCAGGCAGAGCCCGAGCCTTGTCCCTTTGCACTCCCCATTTCCTTCACCAGGAAGAGTCTTCTTTGTTTATTCTCACAGCTCATTCTTTTAATTTTTGTCAGTTACCCTAAGGAACATTCCAGTTGGCATTCCCTTCACCATATTTGAGAGTCCCTATTTACCTCACTCCTGCCAACAATTGGTATTATTGTTCTTTTCTATCTTTGCCAAATCACTGGATAGGAAATTATGCCTATTGTTTTTAATTAGATTTACTTTGGTTACGATTTATTTTGAACATTGTTTTAATTAAATTTGAGCAGCTGTAAAAAATCTTTTGCATAATGTTTGTTACTCTTTTGTGTGTTGACGGAGTGACATGTGACTATTGTTTTATTAAGTCATCTGTTTAAAATAAAATTATAAACACATAAACTGCATTTTTTTAAAACTAGCATTTTAATGGATTTAATTTTAAATATTTTACATATGTTTTTTTCCTTTTAGGTTCAGTCTGATGCAGCACAGAACTATACTGTCTTCTATTCCATAAGTGGACGTGGAGTTGACCAAGAACCTTTAAATTTGTTTTTCATAGAAAAAGACACTGGAAATCTGTTCTGTACTCGGCCTGTGGATCGTGAAGAATATGACATTTTTGATGTAGGAGTTTTATTAATATACATGATTTTAAATGATTAAACTATGTTTCTTCTGTCTTTTTCTGTCTCTTCTTCTCTCCTTTTTCCTGTCTTCCTGCACTCTCTTCTTAGAGGGTACCTGAAAGTCAAAGGAAATAGACTATGCAGTATTTGGAATATTTGGTCTGCTTTTTATCTCAACTTTTGTTAGGTTAGTTGAAATGAAATGAAGAGCTTTAATTGTACTTGAATGTAAATTCCCATAAGTTTCCAGGACTTGTTTTTGCTCATGAGGTACTCTTGCTCTCTCTGGTCATAGTACAGTTTCCTCTCTCCAGGACATGCCCAAAGTCTGCCTTCTCCTTCTCTAACTACTTTTTCTCTCTTCCTTCCACAAGTATGATTCTCTTATCACATCTGAGAACTGGATAAGGAAGCTAAAGTGGGAGAATAAACCCAAACAAGGGTTAATAAGCCAGCATTCTGATACAGATGAGCTTATAATCAATGGAGAATAACTCAGACAGTTTTCAGTGTGATATGGTAAATGCTGTGGGATCATGTAGTCATCCCTGTGGTATAGGAAAGAGGATTCTTTTCTTAGAAGAAGGAAGAGAGGCTGTGTGAGCAAATGTGACAGATGTCTCCAACGTGACATTTCTTAGCTTTTGATTAGAAAATTATCAGCTCAATGTTATAATCACATGCCTAATTGAAATACATTCTATTTGACATTACATTGCCTTTAACTAATTGGCAATGCAGAAATTAGTAAATGTATTTTGTTATAAAAACTCTTAAAATATGTGATCCATGAAGTAAAACAATAAAATGGTATAGTAGTTCCAAGATTGGGAATCATCACTTTATTTAAATAATGTGATAGAGATTTTTCCCATGGCAGTGAGTTTAATTGTTTACCCCAATACAACTTTCTGATTATGGAGAGAATAAGAACTATAATTTGGGTCTCTATATTCACATTTAAATTCTCGGTCTAGTTGACAGATTTGTCCCTGACTTCGCCGTACTCTGAGGTTTTATTTGAAGTGTAGCCATTTCTACCAAATACTGGATGCTCTTTACTGTACTTAAAGTGTTTCTTTATTTGATGCATTGCTGATTAAAAAGCACTGAATAGAAATATTTAAGTGGTTTATTATTGAAAAGATTTGCAAAGAAGGTAACATATAAAGCACAGTATTCTTCCTACTAGAATATTATATCAATGGACTATTGAACTTACGTTTTCCTGTTTTTCAGTTGATTGCCTATGCATCAACTGCAGATGGATATTCAGCAGACTTACCTCTTCCACTGCCCATCAGAGTGGAGGATGAAAATGACAACCATCCTCTTTTCACAGAGCAAATTTATAATTTTGAAGTTCCAGAAAGTAGTAAACTTGGTAAGACAACATTTTTTATTGAACTTTTTGTGCATGTATTCTTTGGCCATTGGTATTTTTTCTTTTATGAAATATATGTTCATTTCCTTTATTTTAATTTTCTTCGAGGTTTATCTTTTTCTTAACTATTTTTTTAATCTATCTAAAAATGTTCTTAACATATTAAGGCTATTAACTTATTGTCACATTGCAAATATTTTCTCAATGTATTACTCCCTTTTAATTTTATTAAAGCTCCTTTTTGAGGTACAGAAGTTCAGATCCTCCATTTAGTTAAATCTATTCGTATTATACTTGGAATGGCCTTTTCCTTTCAGACTTTACGGTAAGACAACTTTTAAGAGTAAAATGTATTATGTTAAATATGTTTTTGTACATTTTTTGAGACATTGAGTTTTTTAATATTCAAGGTCAGATCATCTTGATTTGATATTGGACCAGTATCTATTTACCAGAATGCATTTCATCCCATCAAATCAAAACAGAGTATAACTTAGAAGATATTATAGGAATTTATAGTGTTGTCAGTATGATACCAATTAGTTAAAAAGGCAGATAACAGTTATTCAAGTTTTGTACCATATTTAGTTTACATACTTAATTTTATTTTTCATTATGTCCCTTTATCAATATTCTCATTTCCAAGAGAGGACATGCAGGGCGGAATGTGCAGTAAAATTCGCATCAGCATAGCAATTTTTATTAGGTTTTATTTAGGGAGATGTTGATGACATCTATTGATGATTCAATTTTTCAAGCTCATTTTTCTTTCTTTTAAAACTACTACCTTACTACTTCCAATTTAAAATGGATACTGGAATAACTTTAGAGAAACTTGTATCACATGTTCTCCACCTTAAACACTTACTCTCACATGAGGAAACCAGTGTTTCAGTTTAGTTGACTATTAAACATGGCATTCATGATGTCTTCTGAGCCTTGCAAAATGGAGAATAGCCACTCACAATAAAGTTGAAAGAACGTGGACTCAGTCATAAAGGATGACTTTGCTAACTTGCCTATTAAGGTTTCTGCTAACTACTTAGATCTTTACTGCATTATTATACTTTCTATTCTACTTTATATTTTACTTTGATAATTTGATGTCATAGATATTAACCTCTTTATTACTCACATGGTACAATTACACAAATGAAAATCATTGGTTTGGAGTTTAGGAAACAGTTTTTGTTTTAGGGTCTGTTATTAACTCACTGTGGGAACTCATGGAAGTCCCTTTGAATTTTCTGACCTTTAAAATGACTTAATTCCATTAGGTAACCTATAATGTTTTTCAGCCTCGTAAGTCTATGACTCAGTTACATTTTTAGTTTTTCAAAGAGGGATGATTTCAAATTCTTTCTTGAAGATTCTGTTTCCTTCAGTAGTAACAGAGAAGAATGAAGGACAAACACTTTGATGCCCAGATTAGTTCAGGGTACTTTAAGCATCTCACAGGTTCCAAGCAATTAAGGCTGAGATGTTCTGAACTAATGGGTGCTCTTGAGCTTGCCTCGATTCACACACTCAGTTTGGACAAAATGTGGTCAACTAATACCAAAGTATAACACTCATGGAAAGAAATTTTCAAGATTTTAGGAAGATTTTGTGTGATAAGTAGAGCAATTCTCTATTCAGAGAATTAAAATAGTGTTTATATCTTCCTTACTATCAAAAAAATTGCAGGAAGAAAAGGTTATGTCTTACAAAGATTATAAATTTTTTTCTATGAAAAGATACATGAATAAAATTTATTTTCTTATGCTAAAAAGATTACTTTTTATATCGATCCACAACAGAAATCTTGTCATTAATTATAAGTATGAAATTTGACTTTCTCTATTATATATTATATATAATATAAATATATAAATACACTACATATGTTTATTTACACATATGTACACATTATACATGCATATATAAACTTTAAGGATATTTTATAGTGACAAAATTATTTAAAACTAATATATCCTTGTGTTAAAAGTTTTATTAGGGTTTTATTTCCTTCAAATACAATATTTCAATGAATATATATGTTTGTTTATGTGTGGTTGTATGTATCTATGTGTTATTCCTCAGGCCAGTCTTTCATGCAGCGCTATAGGCAAAGTGGACCTACGCATTACATTTTCACAGGCATTGGAACACTACTCTTACTCTATAAATATACCACCTGTATGTATTCTTTGATACTTGAAGTCCTACCAGGGCACTATTCTTACATTCCATACAGATGACAGATATGAATAGCTCTAACTGAAGAAATAGTTGACTTAAATTTCCCTTAATGGTTAATATAATAAAATTCCTTCCTGAGGATTAAGTGGGGCTGGGGACACCGGGGTGTGGATGCTAAGCTGGTGGAAAAGAAAGAGGCAAATCAGAGACTATTGAAAAACAAAAACATCATAGAAAGGAGACTGTGTTGTGAGTGGTCAACTTGACCATCTATATAGTTATACCCCAAATCAGTCTTAATATAGCTAGTAATCAAAAATTTAATTTTTAAAAATCTCATTTATGCAAGAGACATGCTTTATCTCTCCAGTTAGGTTTGTTATTGCAATTGCATAGGAATATATGTTGAAATTATTCTTGAATGCCATTTAAACAAATTTTTAGTAATTTACTTTGAAACATTTTGAATTGTATGCCAACTCAAAGTATACCTTGCTTCTCAGCATCAAAGTGTTTTATATTGTATATTCGAAGTTGTCATCTTCAGTATTATCTAAAGATGGAATACCTCTGGTAAGAAGTACATTTTCAATTAGATTTCTACCATCGTTGTTAACATTTGAAAAGTGTAGATACTCCTAAACATATTCAACAATTCTGGAAATTAAAGACTCTTTTTTTTTTTTTTTAAACATATAGGTACTACAGTGGGAGTGGTTTGTGCCACAGACAGAGATGAACCAGATACGATGCATACGCGCCTGAAGTATAGCATTTTGGAGCAGACGCCAAGATCACCTGGGATTTTTTCCGTGCATCCCAAAACAGGCGTAATCACCATAGTCTCTAATTATTTGGACAGAGAGGTAGTTTTCACATTCTGTAGAATATCACTCTATTTAATATAATTTGCTATTCTTTGGATTAGGAGTTTCTAATTTTATATTATTTAGGCATAAGATAATAAGAATTCCTGGCTATGTTACCTGTTTTTTATATTACTTTTAAATCCTTATGTAAGATAAGACATAAGGAATAGAAATACAGATCAATTGGTGTTTAGAAGGAGTGAGAACAAAGATATTTCTCTTTTATTTTCTGTTTTTTTTTAATTAAATTTATTGGCTGACATTGGTTAATAAAATTATATAGATTTCAAGTGTAAAATTCAATAATACATCATCTGTTTATTGTATCTGTATATTTTATCCAAAGTCAAATCTCCTTTCATCTAATGAAAGTTGTTATTATTGAATATCATTTTATTTCTTATGTGTGGTTAGTTGGTTCCAGCTCAGTAAAGTCTTCAATTCCCATGAAGGACAATTTGTTTTGTTCGTTCCATGAGTATAGTTCACATCCAGGTTCCTATCCAGTTATTACAAATATGTGTTATTTATCAGGAAAGGATTAGTTGTGATAAGGTTTATGGATTATTAAAAATTTGTAACACTATTTAGATGATAATAATAGCACATTGTCATGTATAGAGCATTTTATATTCAAATTATTTTTACATAATTTATTCGATCTTTATAATTTCCTATAGATTAGATTTAATATCTAATAAGAGAAATAAGTAGAATGAAGAGTGGGGAAGAAATAGAAAGAGAAAATGGAAAAAAAAATTAAACAACACAAGAATAGTAAGATAAATCTAAAAGGCAATGGAGGTGATTGTGTCACAAACTAATGACTCTATTTCATCATTAACATACCATCTGCAAAACTCCATTTCCAGAATTTAAGTCAGCAGTGATTTCCTAATTACCAAATCCAACAGTTACCTTAAGTCCCTGTCTGTTGCCACTTACTGAAACTCTCTCTTCTCTTGGATATATGGTTTTGCTCTTGTTTCTTTGATCTTTTGTTTTTAGTGTCCTTAGCTTAGTCTTTTTATTTCCTCTTTATATCCTCAGCTGTTGAAATGCTATTGTTCCTTATATCCTTAGCTGTTCTCATCCTTTAACCTCTCCTAGATAATCTGATTCCTGCCGTAATTTCTACCACCATCTACATCCTGATGACTCCCAGATCAATATTTCTGGCTATGATCTCTCCTGTACATATGGGGCCATGTATTCAGGACCTTTCTGCATTTCCTTTATTGGTCGGTGATACTCTTGTTTACCTATCTATCTAAGTAGGACACCTGAGCATCATTCTCAACCTTTTTTTCTCTCTTAACTTATATATAGAATTGT
Source organism: Pteropus vampyrus (assembly GCF_000151845.1). NCBI lineage: Eukaryota > Metazoa > Chordata > Mammalia > Chiroptera > Pteropodidae > Pteropus > Pteropus vampyrus. The sequence goes on from NW_011888784.1 coordinate 18,132,374, forward strand.
CAACTTTTCTGTTATCCTTGTTTTCTGTCCTCATTGTTACTGCCTCAGATTTGGACCATTGGCTTAGAGTATTCTAGGAACTCTTTAACTGGTTTCTTTGACTCCTAGTTCAGCTTACTCCAAATTATGCTCAATGTTCTTTAAGAATATTTTTTCTAAAACTGATATGTTCTTATTTTGTCCCCCACTGATGACTCCTAGAAAATGTTTCCCTATTACCTGCTACTTAAAGCATGAGTTTAAATTTTTCATTTGCATCTTTATCATTTAACCTCTACCTACCTTTTTAGCTTTATTCTGGTCTACCAAATTCTTGGAGCATATGCAAATATGAAAATAAAAGCATGGATACACACAAATAGAAGAGCGTACAATTAAAGTTTCATTTAAAAATCTAAACAATGGTTTATAAAACTAAAATATTTGTTTTCTTTTAAGGTTGTAGACAAGTACAAATTGATAATGAAAGTACAAGACATGGATGGTCAATTTTTTGGATTGATGAGTACATCAACTTGCCTTATAACAGTAAAAGATTCAAATGACAATGCACCTGCTTTTAAAGAAAATACTGTAAGTCTATAATATCAAAATCTATCTTTATCTATTGTAATTTATTATTTAATCAGAATTAATAAACATTATTGTACTTTAAGGTACATATGTTTATTTTATGAATAAAATTAAACAGTAGACATAAATATCTGTTTTACTTATTCATAGTAGTATTTATATTACTGCCTTCTTGGTAAAGGCCAGGAGCATTAGTCTACCTTTGTAATGAATTCTTTCATTTAAAAGATAACCTTTCAAGAAACATTACTATTTATGATTCATGGTTTTAAAATAATCTAGTCAAAAACTATAAGAACAATACTTTTATAGTGGAAGAAACATTTTGCTTTCTTTGTAAAAGTTCTCCTTATAAAGTAAATGTTTAATGTTTTCTTTCTGTTTCAGTATGAAGTATCAGTAGAGGAAAATGCATTCAATGTGGAAATCTTACGAATACCAATAGAAGACAAGGATTTGATTAACACTGCCAATTGGAGAGCCAATTTTACCATTTTAAAGGGCAATGAAAATGGACATTTCAAAATCAGTACAGACAAGAAAACTAATGAAGGTGTTCTGTGTGTTGTAAAGGTACAATAATCATGAATAATTGACAACTTGGCAAGTTAACAAGTTTTAATAAACTAATGGTTTAATCGTCTAAAGAGATGCAGTTCATAGACTCTGCAAGTTGGAAGAGAACTTAGTCTCTTTAGCGCAAATTTTCCCATTTAATGCTTACCTTTTTTCTATAATTTTTTGCCCATTATTCATCACCTAATTTATGCTTGAACATTCTCAATTATAAGGATCTCCCATCTCCATTGGCAGCTTATTATATATTTAGAGAGCTTTGATTCTCAGAAGTCCTTACTTCTACTGTGCCTAAATTATTCTCCTTATATCCCATGTCTTTGATCCAAGTTTTATTGCTAATGCTATACAGAACAGGTGTAATTTTTTTGAAAAGGTTTTTATGTCCCTTTAAGACTTTCCTTCTTTAGGATAAATATTCCCAATTCCTCACATGATACAGTTTAGAAGCCCATATTTTTCTCTCTCCCTCCCTCATCCCCCTCATATATGCCTGGTTGTGTTGTATCTGATGCTTTAAAAAGTGATATTGAGGATGAAATATAGCATTATGTTAGACAGCACTTGATGAACTTATTCTTTCTTCTATATATCTTATTTTTCATTGCACTGTTACATTCTAAGGTTCAGGTTATGAGCATAGTAAAGTCTCTGTCTGGGAAGGAACCTCAGTTTTATAATCTTAGCTGAGATCAAGAAAGAAAATTGCCCTGTACGCAGGTATAGGCATCATTCATTGAATAAAGGAAGTTTATCTGCCAATAACAATATGGTGGAGGCTTTGATATGTAATGTTTCTATCTGTAGTTATTTCTACCATAAGAATTTCCAGAGATTATATCCTAAGTCTTGGTAAATTTTGTCCAGATGTGAATAGTCGAGTATATTTGTTCCAGTTGACTCTCAACATCAGATTTCTCCCTATATTAGTTTTCTATAATATGATCTGCTCAAACCAAGTATTAAAACCAACTACTTAAAAAAATGAAGTTTTATAATTGGCAGTAATAGGAGAAGCAATAAGGAAATGGTACTGATATTTCTTCTTCCATATTGGCCCAGTCTGACCCAGTCTTCATTTGGACTCTCCAGAAAGCAGAGCCTAATAGAAGGATCTCAAGAAGTGGCTCCCAGGAAGCCAGAGTAAAATTGGGAAAGTAAGACAGGAAAGAATGAAAAATCAATCAAGTCTGCTTTATTGAGCTAGTCACCTCTGGTATTAAATTATGCAATGAACCATGTAGAATGCACTTCAGAATTATCTCCTCAAAGATGGGTTCCTGGGGAATTGATCCATGAATGTCCATCCTCAATACCTATGTCCAAGCAATTGAAGATCACTCTAAGGAACCCCAACTCTCTTGCACTTCTGGGCAGAACTATGCCTGCCAAAGGGAGCTCTCTGGCCTTGGAAGAAACTTTGAATCTGAAAAGCTGAATATGTGTGTGCTTGAAATGTGAATCTGTCATCATAGACAGGGGCAGTGTCAACCAGAGCTGCAAATGAAGTTAGGGTGGGCTGAGGGGCTATGGTAAATGATTCTTTTGAAAAAGGCTGCTATGCATCTACTTCAGTTTCCAAAGCTGGAAACATTTATGTAGTGCAGGCATTTGCCTCAAAATTTATGTCATTGACATTAGATGTTTTGTGAAAGATTTCTCTTGGATATGATCCTCCATGCACATCCCCACCTTTTGCCTTCTGCACTTTAACTTTTTTTCTAGAAATAAGTCAAAGGAATAGTTTGAGATCTGAGATGGATAGGTCATGCCAAACTACAGTAGCTCATATCAAGCTCAGACCTTTTAGAGAGCTCCCCATCTGCTGCTTGGTCAGCAGATTGCTCTTCAGGTCTCTCTCATTCAAGGCCAACTTCAAAGACATCAGCTTTTTTTTTTTTTTTAATCTCAATAGTTTTGTCTTGCTTAGGGAGACAAAGTTTAAGTAACACGAAAAATTAAATTTTTATTGTGAGTTTTTTGGGCTAATACAAAATGATCTTTAGTAAGTTTTCTCAAAAGAATATATTCTAAAAAAAAAAAAACCACTGTGAGTGTGTATTTGTCAACACATTCAGTTTTTTTATATTTGGAATTCCAGAATGGAATCAATGGAGTGGATTTTTTTCCTCCCAAAGAGTGTTGATCACAGAGATATTAAGAAAAATGTTTTCAGATATCTTCAGAAATTGTATATCCTAGAATATAGAAATCCGATATCCTAGAATATTTCTTGCTCTAAGTGACTAACAAACATATGTTTTTTTTCTGGTGAACAACTTCTGGGTACCACTCCAAGATTCCCTGGGAGGGAGGGCAATTATTTGGTGATACTTAACTGCTTTGTCTCTGGCTCAGTTTAACTTAATTTCACATATGAAGAATATAGGAAATTTCCTCCCCAATAAAATTCGTATGCATATATTTTCATTATTTTTAAACATAAGATAGTTGCACTTATAATTACACCCTAGTTCCTACATTTAGGAAATACTTTTGCAATTTTAAAATAGTTAACCGTATATTGAGTATGTTTTATGTCACAGGGAATCATATTAAGCACCTTATGTAAGTTATAGTTGTCATATTCATTTAGGATAAGGTATTATTACCATTTTACAATTAAAAATATTTGTTTATAGATTTCTCTTTTTGCACAATTTCTGTTAAGTTTTTATATCAATATTAGGCTTGCTTCATAAAAATATTTTTTAATTTTTTTCCCATGCTCTGAAATTGTTAAAAAACAACAAAAAAATTGAATTAACAAATTTATTTTTAACCTTCACAACAATTCCATGGTTGTTCCTATCATTCTTCCTGTTTCAAGATAGGGAGGCTATGTCAAAAGAAGTGAAATAACTTGCTCTAGTCCATATAGTTCAGAGGTGATAAAGCCAAGATGCAGACCCAGATATTCCTGATGCAGAACCCTTCCTTAGAAATACCATGCTGTTCTCCTTCTAGTTGGGTACCCTCAGGTCATGTTTCCCTTATAGCTCTTCATTTGCATACTTGGGTTACTTAACTCTACAAAGCCATGACTTCAGTTGTATAAGAGGTCTTCTCCTTTTGTAACTTCAATTCATTTCTACATTTCTGAGTTTACTTTTTTAATTATCTCTTTCCTTTGTCATTATCAGCTCCTTTGCTCATCTTACCTTCTCTCTTTCTTTGAGCCATTCATAGTATTCTTTAACATTTTGGCCAATGAAATTTGCATTTGCCACATTATGACTTCCTTTCTAAATTATGTGCAAACCTTTAGAAAACCTGAGTTCATTGCAGAGCTCTTTTGGTAACCACACTGGTCTTTAAAGGTATCTTATTCTTTTCCTTGGTAAAGATTTGTATTTGTGTACTTGCATCTTCAAATACTTTCTAACCTTGATGTGGTATCTTCTATTTTAAAATCAAACACTATAATTAGGGCTTTTGAAATCCATCTTTCTGTCATGTAAGCTACGTACCTGATGATGACTAACCTCCGTACTGGTTATGAAATCAATGTGTTGACTGCCTTAAAGATAGAAGTGCACTTCTAAAATTCTTTTATATTCTAAATAATTAAATAATCTGTAGGTTAAACCAAAGATTGCTCAGGTATACTTCTTTAGCCAAACAATGCTTCCAAACATTGCCTTGTTAGTTGGTTTCTCCTATGATTACATAATATTGGCTGTTAACAAAAAATACAGCATTTACTTCTTGTATTTGCTTGTGTGATAATTTGAGAGACAGAGATTACTAAAACCTATAAGGTAAAGCCCTTACTACGTGCTATAATGTTAAATGTTATTTTTGCAGCAATGGTACAGGAGAGAAAACTTAGTCTTAGAGAGAGTAAGAAACTTTCTCAAGATCACACAGCTAGAATGTAATAGAGGCAGAATTTGAACCTAAGTCTCTTTGATTCCAAGTATGTTCTTAAGCACTATGCTAAAATGCTTTGCATAGTTATATGTTCTTGGAAAGTTAGCCTCTGTATTATCTGTAAAATGTACATAATGCTTCTCTCTGTCACTGTAGTAGCTATTCAATATAGTAGTGAAAGCGAAAGCACTTGGTAAACTATAGGATATTATTATTATATTTTTTAAAGTATCAACATGTTCTTATTTTTCATAAAAAGATAACTTTTATCTTAAAAAATTAACATTTTTGGAATCATGGAACATGTGTTGATACAGTCTTTAGTTCAGTCCTGGGTAATCTTTGCATCTCAATGTTTTTTATTTTGTTTTGTTTTTTATTTCAGTAGCAGTAGCAGCAGCAGCACAGAGCATATGAGTTTGAGTGAGAAAGATATTGTTCTTGGTCATTCTTAACCAGAGAGGGTCTTCAGCTCCACAACAACACAACACTTCTTTTCTAGGGAGTCGTTAGCACCTTAGTGCAGATAATAGGATATTTTTGAACTTTTTTTCTCAATTTGATGAAACAAAAACATACCCTGGGGTGGAAGAGAATCATATATTTTTTCATTAATCATTGATTTCATCTGGGCAGATTTTTAATATTGCAGAGTTTTAAGCCCCTAAGACAATATTCAGCTTAAGCCTAGAAAAATTACATAAAGGAATTCAAAGGCTTCAGCAAGCGGCTCTAGATCAAATAACTGTACCTCCTCTAGTGCAGCAGATGTTTCCTAAATTTCCATCAATTTCTCATTGTCAACAGATGCTCCAACTCTCTGCATGATCATACCAATGCATGTAATTTGTGAGATGATGTTCATTAGTGACAAATAAACATATTAATTTGTATTCCTTCTTAACTCTAGTATCTGGGATAGTCATAAAAAATAAAAGAGCTTTCACATGCATTTTATGGTTTCTAAGATTCGGAAATTTTCTCGACTTCTTAGTGGACTCGTGACATTAGTATCTCAGCCTGATAATACTTAAGTCTGGGGAAAGGTTTAAAACAAAAATTTTACTCATCAGTTTTGACTTTGTTCCTTTTCAGCCAGTGATTGTTTTGATAAGCAGAAAGAGAATCAAAGACAAAAGTGCTTCAACTTTGTAGTACACTGTAAAACCGTGTGTTATGGATTTCTCTTGATCCGCTGCCTGAAAATCAATTATATTTAATGGATTGATTTAAAAATTTTTAAAGGCTGGTGAAGCAGTTAAGCAGCATAGAATAGCAGAGGAATTATAGTGTGTTGGTTAAGGAAATGAACTCAAGCCAGACTACCTGGCTTCAAACTCCATTTTAAAGGAGAACCTTTGAGCCTTGGGAAAATCAGTTTATCTCCTCTTCTCCATTTTCCTGCTCTGTAAAACAGGATGATGATAGTAATAGTGATACCATTAAGCGTATTCTATTTTTTCTTACTCAACTGTGTTTTCATTGTGAGAGCTTCTTTAGACAAACTAGACAATGCCGAAGTATAATTCTCAATTGCCAAAATATAATTTTCGTAAAAATAGATAGTGAGCACGGGTTAGAGTTCTACTTAAGTCATTAATGAAGGAACCAGCAAAAAAAACAAAGCAGATTCCTAAGAAGAAATGAGAGTCTGGATGGGTTTTGATAAAAGGAAAAGCTGAAATAACATTGCTCAATTATCTGTCTGATAAGGCAATTAAAGCATGCATCGAGAATACCTTTTCAATCAGAGAGAAAATAAGATCATCGCACCTTTTCAAATATTTTTAAGTCAACGTTTAATTTTATAAGAGCTATAAAATATTTGGGCCCTAGTCAGTAGTAAATAGTAAATGAAACAAAGCTGCATTCTCTTAGAGTCAGATGATGCTTAGGTTGGTCTGTTAGGCAGTGCCCTAAAGCAGGGCCATAAGAACTGTCATTTTTTTGCATTATCTCCAGGTTCAGAATAATTTTTTTAGTAAGAATGAACTATCAATATATTTAAGGAATTGTTTTTTTTTTTTTTATAACTCTATAATCCACCTGCAGAAACTTTTGGAACACTCTAGTTAGAGGCTTAGTGAAGAACCACTTGTATCTTTAGCAAAGGATAAAAGTCAATATTGACTAAATGGGGACATGGAATTTATGCAGTGCTTTTTGAATTGACAAAAGTTCGCAGACTATTTGAAATATCAAATGTATTTTACATTCATACTGTAAAACATGTATTTTTTTTTTAAGCCACTGAATTATGAAGAAAACAATCAAGTGATTCTGGAAATTGGAGTAGGCAATGAAGCTCCGTTTAGTAGAGATAGTACACTCAGGACGACAACCATGAACAGAGCTTTGGTCACAGTTCACGTGAAGGATCAGGACGAAGGGCCTGAATGCAATCCCGCAGCCCAATATGTACGGATTAAAGAAAATTCAGTAGTGGGATCGAATGTCAATGGCTATAAGGCATATGACCCTGAAACTAAAAGTAGCAACGGTTTAAGGTACAAAGAAATCTATAACCACATACTGATAATGTATTTGAAATAATTGAGACAGTAACTTATTTTAATATATTCAATAGATTGCTAAGGCTATTTTTGTTTTTTTATTAACAGATACAAAAAATTACATGATCCTGAAGGGTGGATCACAATTGATGAAATTTCAGGGTCAATCAAAACTTCCAAAATTCTGGACAGGGAGGCTGCAATTCCCAGAAATAACTTATATAATATTACAGTCCTGGCAACAGACAAAGGTAAACAAAAAAATTTTAATCTGGTATTTTATAAAGGAATTTGAGAATAATGCAGTTATTCTTATGCAGAATTATTCTTGTGGTAAGTATATGAAATTCTTAGAAGTTATTTTAAAGACTTTGTTTCTGTTTCTCTTAATCATCTGACAAGGTGAAACTACTTGGAAGTGAGAAGCATGTCTTTTTTATCTTTATATTCCCAGCGTGGTGGGGCCTTAAATGCTCATAAATCTCTCTGTTAGAGGACAAAGATGATACTGAAGTCTAGGACTAGATGAAATAATCTCACCAGACTCTTTTAGAACTCTTTATGTCACTTTACATTGAGTCTTTAAATAGTTCAGCTGACTATTAGGTCAAAGTGATTCTTTCCTCCAATTTTTTTCTTTAAAGTAGCCCAGAACTTCTCAACCCAGTTTTCATATTAAAATAATTTATGACTTTTAAAAAATATCAAGATATAGACACAACCTTAGACCAACTGAATCAGAATCCTTGGTTAGGGAGCCTGGGCATCATATATATGAAAAAAATCTCCCTAGGTGGTTCGAATGTATACTGGGATTAGCATATTTTTTCTGTAGTCATATTACTACTTACTAACATCTGCACAGAAGAAACCCAAGGAAATAGAGTTTGAAATTCATGCATTTATTTTTACTGTTTGGTAAAAACTCTAGTAAAAAGTTTATTGGGAATTGTATCTGATATTATCAAGAGCAGTACTCATTTTAAATGATCTGCAGGTTTCATTTATCCTTCTATGTTCTTATTTATCATTTCTTCTAAAAACCAAAAGTTTATTTAAAAAAAACTCATATATTTAAAATCTAGTTTTTTTTTAATAAATTATAAAAGACTTGACAAACTACACTAAACATTTTCTCCTTCTTCCTAGATGGTAGATCATGTACTGGGACACTTGTAGTTAATGTCGAAGATGTGAATGATAATGCACCAAAAATACTTCAAGATTATCTAGTCGTTTGCAAACCAAAAATGGGATATACTGACATTTCAGCTGTTGATCCCGATGAACCTATCCATGGTGCCCCATTTTATTTCAGCTTGGCAAACACTTCTCCAGAAATCAACAAAATATGGACCCTCTCCAAAATTAATGGTATTAAATCAAAAATAATGATTATATGCTCTGAATAGATTTACTTGTTTACTTACATGAAGCATTTATGAATAATTCTCATGAACAAATTTTAGATGCCTAACGTAATAAGAAAATCAATGCTGTTAGTGTTTAGTAGAAATGCTGTGAGATTGGGTTGAAGGAAGGATGGAATCTGGTGATGATGGGCCTGTATACCTGGCCAAGGAGAATGGCCTTTGTATAGTACATAACAGCAGGTATGCATCAGGAGCGTACAAGTAAGGCAATACTGTATACAGCTTTATGTCTTAAAAAGGTGACATTGGTGACAATTAGCAGGATAATTTGAAGAAGGCAGAGTTGAGTGGCAGGGAAAATCAAAAGCTGACATGCTCCTATGAATCAGTGAGACATGACTATAGCTCAGTTTGTGGTCTTGAGGGAGCGGAAGGATTAGCAGGATCTTACCTTAGACACAGTATGATCCTGAAGAGTCAAAATAAACCTGAGTAGTAATTCACATTCTTCTGGGAAGCTCCAGGTATGTGGTGCAGTCGAAAATCTTTGAGGTTCCTACAACTATAACTGCATTTAAGCATGGCTTACAAATTACAGATGACTTTCAGGGTGTGCATTATGATATTTTGTCATTTCAGTTAGTGCATTGCAAAAACTCAGTGTGGTATTGGCCATTGAAAGTGTGTGGGGTTTTTGGTCAGCTGGTAATAAGATCATTTAAATTACGTATTAAGACTTTTGAGGGAAATATCACAGTTGATAATTATGCATTTTTATGATATAAATATGGCTGTTTTGTGTAAGCTTTATAGCTAGCTTGGGTGATATTAATTAGCTTTTTGGTATGGAGATTACTTCTGGAGGCAAGGCATTAATCACAAAGGGTCTATTGTGTTTTGAAAAATGCCTTATCCATGAGGATAATGGACAGGTACCAGAAGGTAAATGGATAGTAATATGTGAACTTAAAACACCCTTTGTTTGTCTATTGGTGTTAATTCTCTATGAGTGTCATAAAGTGATACTATAGAAAAATGCTTGAAATGTATGTTAAGAGCCAATCTAGCATTATTACTTTGTAGATAAGGGAATTATTATGAGAACATTAAATGTCGTTGAAATGTTACTGGGTCACTCCAATGCCAAATTATTCTTTTAAGCTTCTCTTGTAAAAGTTACAATGAGCACCACGTGTGTGGCAATGCTAGTGCTTGAACAAGTTGGAGATAGTCACTTATTTTTATTCATTTTCATATGGCAGGTGGTTCTTTGAGAATAATATCTTTAGAAACCAATGTGGTAAAGTAAATGCTAAGGGAGGAATAAATATTTATTAAAAATATAATTATTTTATTTTCTTTCAGATACAGCTGCCCGTCTTACATATCAAAAAAATGCTGACTTTCAAGAATATAATATTCCTATTACTGTCAAAGATAGAGCAGGCCAATCCGCAACAAAAACCTTGAGAGTTAATCTCTGCGATTGTACTCATCCAAGTCAATGTGTGGTGACTAAAAGGAGTGCAGGGGCATCACTTGGAAAATGGGCAATCCTTGCGATCCTACTGGGCATAGCATTACTTTTTTGTAAGTCTTTTTATTTACTTAAAGTTAAAATATATAAAATATCTGGATGCAAGAAAATGCCTTTAGAAAGTAATCTTGTCCAACCACCCATCAGGTATGAGTCCCCTTTACAAATTCTTTTCGTGTTATTATCTAAGGTCCGATTGACTGTTTTCTGTGAGAAGGAGCAAGATCCTTTCTGAGATAAAAGATTTCATATTTGGACAGAACTGTTGAAAATTCCTTAGATTGTGCTAAATCTGTCAACATAAAAAATTTTATTTTTTGGTCATCACACTACCCTTTCTAGTACTAGAAGACAATCTAAAACTTCTGCTATATGAAAGTCCACTAAAAGCCATTTTTATTTCATATCTTCTCACCATTTAGCCACAGACTTGTGGGAGATGTTCAGATCACAACAGTATCTCTTCTTTGATATTATCTTGCCAATTATGAATTGTATTAACCTTCTCCTTACCAATTGTGTAGTTGCTAATGGCACCATATCTTTTCCTCTCTTTTTGTGTCCACCCAATCCTCCAGCTTAAATTAGCTCTGTTTTTCCCTTGTTCTGTGATTAAGACTAGTGATTAAGAGCAAGAATCTGGAATCAGACTGTCTGGATTTGTACCCCAACTCTATCATTTGTAAGCCATGTGACCTGGGGCAAGTTACTTAACTGTGCTTCCGTTTTCTCATTGTAAAAGGGGATAATTATAATAGCCTACTTTATGGGGTAGCACTGAGGATTGATTGATTTGTGCAAAGAGCTTAAAACAGTACATGGTGTATTTTTAATAAGTGTTCATTATTTTTCATCAACTCAACAAAATCAATATATATTGAACACCTATGATATGCCAAAAACTGTGTCCAGGTGCATGGGATTCATCAGTGAATAAAACAGACAAAAATAATCAAAACCAAACAGTCTGTCTTGAGACAGTAAACAAATAAATTAAATGCTATGGCAGAAGAAAATAGAGCAAAATAAATAGGATCTGTAGTGCTGTAGAATGTGTGTGGGAGTGAGTGTGGGAGACTGGTGCTAGTAATTGCAGTTTTTCAGTAGATAGGTCAGGCCTAACTGAGAAGGTTATCTTTTATTATTTTTGGAAAAGGTGAGTCAGCCAAGTGGAGTATCTGGGGAAAGAGCTTTCAGTGAGAGGAGAAAGTCAGTTCAAAGGCCCTAAAGTGAGACTATGGGGAAAACTGAGGAATGGCAGGGAAACCATTGTGGCTGGAGAGTAGTGGGTAAGGGGTAGTGGGGATAGAAATGGAAGCAGAAGGGTCACAAGAGGCCACTTAGATTAGATGGGGGTTGGTAGATTTTTTTTGTTGTTTTTGGAAAGGGCTAGATACTATATATTTTCAACTTCACAGGCTATGTGATGTGATGGTTTCAGTTATAACCAATTATATCTGCCCTTGTAGCACAAAAATAGCCATAGAAAATATTTAAATCATGGGCAGGGCTATGTTCCAATATAACTTTATTTATGGGCACTACAATCTGAATTTTATATAATTTTCATATGTAATAAACTATTATTCTTTTGATGTTTCCAACCATTTAAAAATATAAAAACCATACTCATGTGACATATAAAAACATGTGGTAGACTGGATTGGGGGCTGTAGTTTGGCAATTTGTGGTCTAAGAGCTTGTAGAACAGTGTAAAGGAGTGTTGTTGCTATTAGTTTTATTATCACATATTTCGACCTTTTAAAATTATAATATAAAATGAAAATTCTGACTAGACAAAGTACAAAGTAGGTTTAATTCTGAGACTTAGAGTTAAATGTATTCTGGGAAAAATGTTTTGTCATGCTTTGCTATAGGTAAACCATCCTTTTGGGAATCAGTAAGTCTTCTTAAAGTCTTTGTCTTATATAAATATCATTAATTTTTTTTTAAATGTACTACTTAAATTATAATTCTAAATACTTTAATATGATGGGTAGAATTCAAGCTTTAAAGAGGTCTATCATCAAAACATACATATAATAATGCCAAATTTTAATATTTAAGTTAAATCATGGTCTGGTAATCTAGAAAGGTCAAGGTGATTTAGAGGACATTATGCTTAGTGACTTTATTTGCCTCCTGTTCCCCTAAAGTGATATGATACAAAAGATGGATAATTTTATTCTATGTATGTTAAACTATATATTTACTTTTTTTTTTTTTTTAAAAAAAATAACAGCTGTATTGCTAACTTTAGTATGTGGAGTTGTTGGTGCCAAAAAGAAAAAAGGTTTTCCTGAAGATTTAGCACAGCAAAATTTAATTATATCAAACACAGAAGCACCTGGAGATGATAAGGTGGTAAGTAATTTTTCTAAATGAATATATATCTCTGAGTATCTCCTATAATTTCTTAATTCATCCTCATGAAGTTATTTTGAAATTTAGGAGGTATTTATATTTTTAATTGGGTCAGATTTTATAGGCAACAGCATTTTATCTGTCAGTATTCAAATATTTATGTAGTGGCTTTTATTAAACTTTTTAAATCAGATCTATTGTTCTAGTTATCTTTTTTCTACTCTTTAGTGTTATGATTTAAAACTTGTTCTTTGATGTTGTAAATTTATTATAATAACAATCTTTTTGGCTGCTCTCTACAATGTATATTTCCAGATACTGTTTTTATCTTGACTATTTAAAATGAGAAAAAAAATTACTAAAAACTCTGAAGATAAACAAAGAAAATATCAAAGAGATATATGTGTTGTGTATGTATGTGTGTGTGTGTGTGTGTGTGTGTGTGTGTGTGTGTGTGTGCGCATGTGTAGATTGAAAGATTATTGCCATTCTCTTTTTTATTTTTATTTTTTTGGGGCTTCTGAGGTGTTTGGCATTATGCTTCCTATTTTGAGGGACGTATACAAAAAAAAATTCTTAAAAGATATATTATTTCCTCAAAAAGACTTCAATTTATTTATGAGAAATAGAATCTACTTTTGTAGGGAAAATAAATAGGCTTATGACAGTAGCCATTAGCACAAATGTGATACAGCATTGTCTGAATTCAAAAATATACTTATCTGACATTTAAGTATAATCATGTCTGAATCAACCAGAAAGGCCTGGTGACAGAGAGGTACAGATTACTCTGTAATTTAAAGAATAAGAAGTGTTTGAAAGTGAAGAGATGTTGGGAATAACTAAAGAGGAGGAAAAGACTTATAGAATAAAAAAGGAGATGACAAAGTTTAAGGATTATTCAACAAATAGTAAATAAATTGATTTGAAATAGAAAAAATGATGTTTTAAAATAGAGTCAATCAAGGCTTTTCTGCATAAAAGTAGCATAATTTGAGAAGTGTGATGCTAAATCAGCAGAGTGTTCAAGGAGAAAGGAAGACATTAGAGCTAGGGAAGATAAAAGATTAGGATCTTTTGATAGTAAGCATGAGATTACTAGATGATGGTAATCGGGACACCAAAATAGGGTTGGATAAGAAATATTTTCAGTGTACAAATGAGGATTGTTTACTTCTCAGTAACAAAATAAAAAGTGGAGTCAAAGTGACAGATACTATTGCTAGGGACAATAACTATATATCAAGTTTTTCTATATCTCATGATGAAGATGACTTTCTTATCAACTATTTCTCTCCTATCACTTTCTCCCACCATCATAGAAAATCATAGCCCATCTATGCCTCACATGTCTACATGTGGAACCCTATAATTGTTTTTTCATTCAGAAAATAGGTTCAGTCTCTTGTTAATCCTTGTATAGATAGTAAATTTGTATTTTATATCTGAGCATGGAATGAGTGAGCTTTACTTAATATTTATTCTTTGCCATTTGATGTTAGAGCCGATAGTAATTATCAGCCACTGCACCATATTGTACTTACATCTATTTACCTGTTCTCTATTAAGAATACTTCTCGAAAGATTTTGGAATTATTAATTTGTACCAGAACATAATTTTAGGTGTATTTTTTATAAAATGTAACAAAATTTTATAGGGAATATATAAACTCATTTTTAGTACAATGAGATGACTTTAGTTTTGGCTCTGAGTTTATGTTAAAAGTATTTAGATGGGGTTAGGAGTTGGATGAAAACTCGGGCCTGGAAAAGTAAATCTGGAAATCATTGACATGGAGAAGGAGTTGATACTCTGTGGAAATAAACTTTGGGAAATGCACTTGTCGGCAGGTGGAGAGTAGAGAGAATGTGAACAGCACTGTGGGCTTGGCCTTCATTTTATTTTCAATTCTCCTCTTATTAGCTTAGAAATATGATCTCTAAACATGTATTTATAATGACAAAATTATACTATCAAGGAGATTTGGAAATCAAGTTTTTAAAAAAAATTTGAAATAGAGATTTACTATAGCAGCAACCTAAGCCAAAAATATAGGTAGCAGTGCCACCAACTGGCTATTTTCAGTTCTCTTTTTCTGGTATTTTTTTCCCAAGGCAATGAGAAAATGAGTATGACTTTTATAGATATATTTCAAGTTCAGTAAATCATCTAAACTTGAAAATCTTCCAGTTTAGTTACTCTGCATATTAAATAAAAAAAAGTTAAATTGATAGAAAGATGGCACAAAGAAGCCTGATTTTAATGGCGATCTTGTCATGAACACAATGGTTTATAATTAGATCTAACACTGAGGTTCCCACTGTAACTCAGCTTCTCGCCTGTGGCTCAGAGGGTTGGTGTGAAGTTCCAGCATTAAGTTAACGTTAATCAATTTATGTTTTTCATTTTAAAACATTGTCTTTACTCCTTGTTCTTCTCTTGTGTCCTCCATATATATTTTTCTTTGAAACTGAACTTTTGGAAGGAAAGATTTTTATTCGATCTCTATGATATTACTTTCTGTTCACTCAGCAATCCTTGAAATTCTTTTGACAAAGATCACCAGTGGCTACTTTTTTTACTTAAACCAATGGTGCTTAGTTTATTTGAACCAGTGCTTATCTTACTTTGAATTTTTCTACTTTGATTATTGACCTCCTTGCCATATTCCTTTTTTGCAGGGCTTCAGAGTCATGCCTCTTTGCTTCCATTATCACAGTGGCTATTCCAGATCAATTCTGTCACAGCTCTAATTCCTTTATCCACCCCTTAAAATGTGATGTTTCTTGTGGTTTTATTCTTAGCTTTCTTTTCTTTTAGTCCACAGTTTCCTCGGAGTGATGTTGTTTATTCGTGGGACTTGAACTACCACCTACATGGTAGCTGCTTTCCAAATTCTATCTCCAGAATATGTCTCTCACCTAAGCCTCAGATCCACATATTCATATACTCATTTTGGACATCACACACGTTTCTCAAGTTTACCACATCCAAAATCGAATTGCTCACCTTCCTCTCACCCACAAGCTCTTCCTTCTCTATTTCGGTATGAATTGTACCATCAATTTAGTTGCACAGTAGAACACGTAGGAATTATTCTTGACCTTTCTCTTTGCTGCCTCATCCATCTAACCAACAAGAAGCTCTCTATGGAGTCCATTACTGTTTCTACTCTGGCTTAGGTCCTTATCATTTTTCACCTAGAATAATCCAGTGACCTCTCTTGTTTCTATGACTCTAAACTCTTATTTGTCTTTCATATTATTGCCTAGAATGATTTAAAAAATACACTCCTCCCCTATTCTGAAAGCTCTTCTTCGAATCCTCATAATCTCAGGATAATCTACATGTATTAGCATGGCATGTAGGTCTTTTTGTCCTCTGACCTTTTACAACCTTTCCAGCTTCCTCTTTCTCTCTGAATTCTGTGTGGTAGCTATTCTCAATAGGTTGAAGTTGAGGACCCCTAAAGCATGCTTTGCCTCTAGACCCTCTTGCAGATAGTGCATTCTTCCTCCCATTTGTTCTCTCATTTCTCAGTAGGAGTCC
>NW_011888784.1:18149245-18149736 GCF_000151845.1 Pteropus vampyrus
TCTGAATTTTATATAATTTTCATATGTAATAAACTATTATTCTTTTGATGTTTCCAACCATTTAAAAATATAAAAACCATACTCATGTGACATATGAAAACATGTGGTGGACTGGATTGGGGGCTGTAGTTTGGCAATTTGTGGTATAAGAGCTTGTAGAACAGTGTAAAGGAGTGTTGTTGCTATTAGTTTTATTATCACATATTTCGACCTTTTAAAATTATAATATAGAATGAAAATTCTGACTAGACAAAGTACAAAGTAGGTTTAATTCTGAGACTTAGAGTTAAATCTATTCTGGGAAAAATGTTTTGCCATGCTTTGCTATAGGTAAACCATCCTTTTGGGAATCAGTAAGTCTTCTTAAAGTCTTTGTCTTATATAAATATCATTAATTTTTTTTTTAAATGTACTACTTAAATTATAATTCTAAATACTTTAATATGATGGGTAGAATTCAAGCTTTAAAGAGGTCTATCATCAAAACATAC
>NW_011888784.1:18155341-18170241 GCF_000151845.1 Pteropus vampyrus
TTATTTTATTTTATTTTATTTTATTTATTTTATTTATTTTATTTCAGTGTTCTGGTAATGGGTTTATGACCCAGACAGTCAACAACTCTAGCCAAGGACTTTGTGGTACTATGGGATCAGGAGTCAAAAATGGAGGACAGGAAATCATTGAAATGGTCAAAGGAGGACACCAGACCTTGGAATCATGTCGCGGGCACCATCACACCCTGGATTCCTGCAGGGGAGGACATGTGGAGATGGACAACTCCAGATACACTTACTCAGAGTGGCATAATTTCACTCAGCCCCGTCTTCATGAAGTGAGTTTCCCTAAGTTATTTGGCTGTACGATTTAAATGTCTAAGTGGAGAACAATGAGAAATTGAAATTAGCCTATATTTTTTAAGAAACTGCTTTTCCATATTCTACATTGCATCCTCTATCTTACTCTCATTATTTCTCCCTCTGTTCATTGATCATGTTACATTATTTAATAGAAAAAAGATTTTATTTCATGTGTCATATTCTCTTAATTTCTAAAAGTTCATGAAAATTGGAGGTTACATTTCATTTTTAGATGTGTGTTTACCTCACAAGCTTTTTTAATATAGGAGAATATGAAAAAAAATCTCATTCCTCAGAATCACAAAACTCCCCAAATCAAACCTTAATTTCTTTATATAAACAAAGCATCTATACACAGTTCTAGGATGAACATTAAATAATATGATCTATCTGAACTATTTTTAATCTAAAAAGCACCATGCAAATATAAAATGTTTTATTCAGAAGAAAGCAAGGATGTGAAAGAAAGGAGAGATTAAATAAGGGATTTTCAATCCCAACAGCACATCAAAATCCCATGGGAAACTTTTAAAAAATACTATTGCCTGTGCTCCACCTTGAAAGATGTTGATTGAATTGATTTGGCTTTAATTTTTTTTTTTTTTTAATGTAAAACTCCTCAGTTGATTCATGTGCAGCCCAGGTAGAGAACCACTGGATTAAATATTCCTTCTGGTACTGAGTTTTCACTTCTTTGATCAGAGGGTACCATTACTATTGTAACAAACACTGGACCAGAAGAAGCGCTTGATGCTTTGACAGACTGCAAATGGGCAGTATTCTGTGACATGGCTCTAGTTTATCGTACGTCCATGGGATTTTTTTTCTCTTGAAATACAAGTATTAATCTTTTTTCTGTTTCTAGACAGTCAGTTTCATGTAATACCAGGTTGAGAAGGAGAGAAGCTTAAGAAGCACTCTTAGAGGAGTGTTCTTCAATGTACACACCAGGTAATGGGATGTGAGGCTAAAATGGTCGTGAAGGAAGGCACTTGATGATGTAAGACAAGGAAATAAGCTCAGGTTATAGAGGGAATGGGCAAACAAGTGAGGAAGGGAGGAGATACAGGAGTCTGATAAGTCAGCCAATGAGTATGTGACAGACAACAAGGGTAGATGTGGCCGAATGCTTGGCCTCTGCATTCCAAAGACCAGGTTTTTGCAATATGAGTTATGTTACTTTTAATATCACTGAATTTTTTTGTTCATCTCTACTTTGTCACGTTTTAGTTATCTTGGAAACTTGATTCTGAAGCCAATGTGGTAATTCTTACCTACTTTATAATGGCATGGAATAGCAATTTTAGTTAACATCTATTGTACATTTACTATGTGCTGAGCATCACGCAGGTATTTTTTATGTGCTATTATTTCATCATTTAATAATGATCCTGTGAGGTAGTCACTGTCTGCATTCCTAGTTTAGATGTGAGGAGAGGGAAATTTAGAGATGTTTAGTAACTTGCTCAAAGTAATACAGCTAGCTGGTAAAGCCAGAGTGACGACTCAAAATTAGGACCGTTTGACCATTCAAGCTCAAATTCTTCACCACTATGCATAATGTCACCATCTGTCAACTAGCCTGGGCTCTAGATATAAAATTTAGGGATAATCATTTAATGGTAATTTAAATGTACTTAAATATAACATTTGTATACAAAGTTTTTATTTGTATATTTGTATGAATGACTAGAAATGTAATTTTTTTTTTTTTTTTGGTATGACTTTTTGGTATGGTTGTGATATAGACCAATTATGTGCATTTTTTGTATGTAGGACTCCATTAGAGGACACACTGGTTAAAAATTAAACATAAAAGGTAAATAAAAAAATTAATTTTATATTCATACATTTAAGTGTGTTTAAAACAATAATATAATCCTTTTTTTATTTTACAGAAATTGCATCTATGTAATCAGAATGAAGACCACATCCCATCTCAAGACTATATCCTTACATATAACTATGAAGGAAGAGGATCTCCAGCTGGTTCTGTAGGTTGCTGCAGTGAAAAACAGGAAGAAGATGGTCTTGACTTTTTAAATAATTTGGAAGCTAAATTTACTTCATTAGCAGAAACATGCACAAAGGGATGATGGTACAGTGCTACAATTAGACGTGCTTTTGTCAGACATTCTGCAGTTTTCCAAAAGTGATACTGTAAACATCAATTTCAGTTTCTAAATATGAATATGAATGTTTGTGAATTTTTCCAAATTTTAAATTATGTTAATTACCAATTTATATTTTCAAGACAATTCATGGCTTATCTTTTCCAAGAAGTTTAAATGTTAAAACAGATTTTGCCTTCTTTACTGATGAGTAAATAGACAACTAGCAAATCTCATGCTGTAGCATTGCAATTAAAGTTTATAAAGGACCTGCCCTCTTTACAGATATTTTCCCAATATAAATATGTTAGGTAAATATTAGTCTAACAATAGCTAAGTTGTACTTAATTGAATATAGCAGAACAATTATCTGGGCTAGAAATTCTGTTTTTGTTCCAGATTTAGATTTAAGTGGAATAAGATTATATAAAATACAATAACAAATTATATTGGATTTTTTAGCTCTAAACAATCAGTAGTAGCCCTTAAGATTTCTAGAATTTTGTTTTCCTTCAGGTTAGCAAAAGATCTTGGAGAGCAGTATTATCTACTTACTCGATTGCCCTAATAAAATTCTCAAAAGTACATAGCCACAACTTTAAACTACACCAGGAAAGTTTAGACTAAAAGATTGTGTTGCTTTTATACTTTTGACATTGTGTTCTGTGGTTTATAAAAAAGATTATTATGAGAAATATGTTTCCTTATTCTCAAGAAACAAAATTATATTTACCATAGAGTTATTATCTGTATTTTAATGAAAAACACTAACAATCTTTTATTAAGATTATAATTCTAAGTTTTAACCTTTTTTTTTCTGAGATTCAGTACTACTATTGATAATTTGGCAGTAATGAAAATTATGCTGAGAAAAAGTTGCTTTTCTTTTCTTGAGTACTGTACTTTCATATTTTAGTTGCAAGTTTAGCATTTGTGGCTCTTATTTTCTTTAAATGGCAGCCACTTGCAATTAGAATATGTTATCCTTAGATGGATTGTGGTTATGCCTTATAGTCTGAAGAAACAGACTCCATCATAATTATAAGTAACAATAACGAATTAACATGCATTTTTGTTAACTGCCATTTTCAAAGAAAAATATTATTCCTTATTAAGGCAGATAAATATTACAAAATGCTGTAAAGAATTGAAATAATATAGGGAAACTTAACCCCTAGTTGCAATTTAATCTCTCTCAAAATGTTGCTTAAATTTACTACTTCTCAAATTTGTTTATGTGATAGAGGCCCAGGAAGGCTTGCAGAATACCCCAAGGCAAGGATGTTTAAACTTAAAATAATGAATACCTAAATTTATGGTAAATCTGTTATCACATTATTGTATAATCACTTCAAGTGATAGTTTAAGAAATAGATAAGAAATATTAGTTATCACTAGCTGAAGAAAATTTTGGAAAAAGAAAAACAATTAAGACTAAATTAGTTTAAAAATTTTGCAGCTATGAACTGGAAACCTGTTTCATTCAGCTCCCTCTCCCTGCCACTCCCAAATTCTTTATTTGACTTTGGAGACAGAATTTATCATGCTAGCCCATGAATTGTCAGTGTTCTATGAGAATATAGTTTGAACTGACTATATATATGTGTGTGTGTATACATGTATACATATTTAAAATGAAATGAAAAACCAAGGGGAAGGTGATAATTTAAAATGAAGCTGGGATGTGTTGTGTCCTACCATAGAAATCCAGAGTTTAAAAAAGAGAGTGCCTCTATGCTTAGTTCTTATGTGCTGCATGATAGTTAAGCATATTAGGAAATAGTTCATGTACATTTGTGTAATTTGTTTAAAACTGTATACAACTGATTAATCTTTTCTGTTTTCAGTGGAAAAGGAAGGGAAGCAGGCAGAACAGTAGATTTATTTTGCAGTATCTTTCTGCTTTCATAAATTAGGAGTAAACTGGTGAATGGCTGTCATGGCCAAGACTCCGTGATTTATGGTGGCAGTGTTCCAGAGAGGAAATGTTTTTCTTGACTCTAATAATATAAGCATTGTTTAACTTGATTCTGGTGAAAATAATTCTTGTATCACCGTTTTCTTTCTTCTACCAACTGCTTTTTTAAAAATTTAAAGCCAAATAACTATATCCACTTGGCCAGATTTTAGAAAATAAAGGGAGCTGGGGGACAGTCTTATTGAAAGGATTGAATGACTGTCCTAAGACCAAAGTCAACAAATATGTCACCATTTGCACTGTGTTGTAATCAGAGCCTGGGAAATGTAATCAGAGCCTACTCACTGCCCTGTTTTAAAGTGGCACTGGTGTGATTCCAGGAAATCCAGCCCTCCCATCAGGTCCCCTTCATTAATCTCTCTTCCACTGTTGCTGATAACACTTAGATGCCAAATACTCCAGATTGTCAATCACCCTTCAGTATGAACAGTATGAATTAATTTTTACGAGTTTGCTTTTTTATGAAGATTTTTTTTTTTTTAAATAATAGAGGAAATAGGGATTTTGAATACACAAAAGAAAGAGACTGAATGGTCATTTGGGGACGCAGGGGACTTTGGAAGAGGACAAGCCCAACGGGAGGTATTTGAGTAGTCAGTGAGAGAAAGCCATGAAAACCCAAGCCTTCAATTCAAAGCCATGAGAGAGGCCAAGAAGGGGACATGTGTGGTAGTAAAGACAAAATCATTTGCTTCATAATTTTTCATAGGCCGGGCTCTTCCTTTTCTTTCTTTTCTCAGGCCTGTGGCAGCTGACATTTGATTTTGGTGAAATATCACCAACCCTTTCTCTATGACTCACCTTATTTGGACTGCAGACTCAAGGAGAAACAAGCTGACTGCATGATGAGACTGAAGGCAATTACAGAATGGGCCTGAACTTGTTGTGTAGAATTAAGAAGGCATTTATGGCAAATCCTTCATTCCTTATGTCATCCTCTGGGCACTGAGATAGAAGATCTTCAGTTAAATGTGTGTCTAAAATTTTTTATTTAATGCTACATTTTCAGTTTTCTTATTTGCCCCTGAAATCTGGATTTTTAAACTTAGACTTTTGAAAGGGTAATTTTCCTTATAAAGTTTTATTTTTAATGTAAACAACTTTAATATGTAGTATTTTTCTTTCCTTACATGTGCAAGGTGAAAATTATGCTACTTTAATGTGAAAGAAAATGTCCTTTCAAAGCTTTCATATTTTTAGTTCTTGAATTTTTAATGTAAATGTATAGATTGTTTTTTCTTATTTTTTATGAGGAAGCAGTTAACTGTCTAAAAAGCAGTGAAGTTTGTTTTATGACATTTTTAACAGCTTTAATTTTGCTTTTAAAAGAAGTTACTTTGTTTTTAAAGAAATGTGGCAGGTTAAAATAGTACAAATTATATGTGTAAAGTATTATTTACTTGTATGGGGTATAATAAAACAATGTTAATTTGATTTGTCGTCTTTGCTCTATTTAGAGGTTAATTCCAAAGTGATCATATTAGAAAATTGTGCTTAAGGTTGGCATGGAAATAGAGATTGTCAATAATGTTTTATTGTATTGCTAGAGAATATTTTAGAAAACAGGTAATTGTCAAATTGTCAACATAATTAATATATACTTTATAGTACTTAGGAGGAGATGACCTTTTGGGTCACTACTTTACAAATGATATCCATCTGTATGTCTATCTATTTTTATCTGTCTATTTATCTATCTATCTATCTATCTATCTATCTATCTATCTATCTATCTATCTAATTACCTATCATCTATCTATCAATCATTTATCATCTATCTGTCATCTTCTATCTATCTGATTTTGATTGGGTAAAGAAGTATTAGAAGGTGGTTGTAATTACAGAGTGCTCCAGAAATAAAATGCTGATGATGCATTTTTACTTGGAGGTACAGTGCAGTCAAAGGGAAACATTATGAGTTTAAAAATAAAAAAAGCAAGTGATATTTCGGTCTTGGTTCTGCCACTTTGCCACTTATCAGATATATAACCTCTGAGCTTTAATTGTAACTGAATTATGGTGTTATGCACTCCACAATGAATTTTTCTTCAGTTGTGTGTGCACGCATGTGTCTGTGTTCTCCCAGAAATGTAAGGCTGACCATTTGAAAAATTTATGAGTTATATCAAAATCTTTACATTTTAATATAATTTGAACCTCAATTTCAATTTCAGGAATTTTCATTGTGATCATTATTTTTGTGTGTAAATATTTGGCTTTCAAGTTTTGCTTATGATAGCAAAACAGGGATAAATTCCGAGTGTTCAGCAGAGTTGATTTGATTAAGTGTTGAGTCATAGTGATTGAAAAATGAGGACGCCAGAGTCAGACTATTTTAATTTGCATCCTGGCTCTGCCACTACTCTCCATGTGACTTTAGAAAGCTTACTTAGCCCCTCTCTTAGTTTTCTCATCTTTAACACCAAAATAATCACATTGACTTCATAGATTTGTTCGGATGATTAAATGAGTTAATATACTTAAAGCACGTAGAACATTGCTTGTACATAGTAGAAGATTTATAAGTTGTAGGTATATAGGCAGTAAAAGTATGTGGTTGAATATACTACAAAACATTATCTAATCTCTTTTTAGGGTAAAGTTTATATAGGAGGGAGAGAAAAGACCTGAACACAGTGTTTGCAGTCAATGAAATTGTGGTTAATTTTTGAACCCATTTTGTGTTCATTTTCTACAATGAACTTTGATAACATTTAAAATTATTATTATTTTTGAAGGATTAATCCCAGCCCTAGACAGCTCCTTTATGACTCTTTTATTAGTGAGAATTAGGATTGGCTGCATGGACAGAATATTATTTGAGATTTAGGATTTTCATTTTCTCTTTACTTTTTTTTAATTGTGGTAAAATTTGCATAATTTTAAGTGTTCAGTTCAGTAGCATTCAGTACATTCATAATGTTTTGCAACCATCATTACTATCTAGTGCCAGAACATTTTCATCTCCTCAGAAGGAAACCCTTTAAGCAGTCACTCCCCATGTCTCCATTCCTTCAGCTCCAGGTAACGACTCATCTGTTTTCTCTTAATGGATTTGCCTCTTCTGGACATTTTATATAAATGGAATCATGCAATATGTGTCCTTGTGTGTCTGTCTGGAGGTTTTCGTTGAAATTAAAAACTTGTGTGCATCCCTTTACTTTGGAAAGAAATCCTACAGTACCTGAAAGGTCGCGTTCAGAGTTTCTCAGAAACAAATATGGCTATCAGTCATTTACCAAACTCAAAATGAGTATTTTTGATAAATCAAATGTAATAAAGCAAAACTAGATCTGATGATAAGTAAATCTTATGTGTTGATATATGTCATTTGTAGAAGCATATATCTTTTTGGCAAAATTTAGAACTGTAAAAATTGGCCAGTGTAAATGGTCACAGAGAAAACTGACAATGTGATGCTATAATTGGTAAAATTTGATATAAATTGCTAATTGATCAAATGAATCAATTTCTATTGCAAAATATAAGTACAATATAGTCTTTTAAAAACAATTTTAATTAAAATAGAAAATTGGAAAAAATGTATCTTTACTGTATAAGAATTTGAAAAATCAAAATGGCTTTTATATGAACTGGAAATTATTTTCTGGACAAAACTCATCTTGGCATAATTCTAATATCCATATTAGAAAATACAGAGTAAAATGTTCTAAAGAGTTAAAACTCAAGTTGAAAACTTGCTTTAGCCTCTCTGTTAGGTTCTGAACTACCCAAATGAATCTATCTTTCTATCTTTGTGTCCACTTGCCCTATACACCAGCCAGTAGGCTCTCTAAAACAGAGTCCATTTTGGAGTGCAATGGTTGCTGAAAACACACAGCACATTGCAGTGCTGGAATACCTCCTGTAATACCACTGAACATCTCCAGGATGTCCCTGTCCAGATTCTCAATACTCATGACCGAGAGAGGCCCATGCTAAAATACTACCCTCTGCTTGAAAATTAATGAACAAAAAGGGGCAGAATCGTATCTACTGAGAAACTATGATATTTGCCAGTACATAATCTGCACTTTCCCCCAGTCTGTCTGTGCCTTATTGAGTTTCAAGAGACTCCTGAGCCCCTGACCCTATCTGCTAGCTGCCCAACTTTATGCTGTGGGAAAGCAGAGAAGCCACATGATTCAGCTCTGGTCAGTAGGGATGGTGATGGGGAAACCACTTATTTCTTTCTGAAAAAATATTGGCTTATAAAACACAAGAAAATTCTGTAATATGTTTTTCTTTCTGATAGTTTTTGCTTGTTCTCCAACCCCCATCCCATTTATTAGTGTGTCATAGAATTAACACATAGAGATGCTGGGACTCAAGCACCCAGATGACAGTGATCAGAGTAGAAGCTGCTGTAGTGACCACCTGATTCAATGACCAGGCATCAGATGCTCTCTCTGCCCAGTTTTCCTTTGTACTCTAGAAGAGTAAGTGAATCTTACACACAACCCCAGAAAAGGGTGGTTGAAAATAAAATCCCAAATGACAGATTTATTTTCTGACACTTTAGCTTAATAAAGACTTGAAATAGATATTGAGTAAAAGAAAAACAAAAGGAGCTATATTTCTAGAACACAAAGAAGTAAATTGAGATTCTTATCTACTATCCAAACAAAGAAACAATTGGAGATTACTGAAAGACAGACAAGAAAGCTGCTTCCCATGTATGTATAAACCACGTTTTCTTAATTCATTCATCTACCGTTGGGCGTTTCTATCTCCTGGCGATTGTGAATAGTGCTGTAATGACCATGTAGTACAGATATCTCTTCCTAGATTCTGATTTCAGTTTGTTTGGATAAATAACCAGATATGGTAGTTCTATTTTTAATTTTCTGAGGACCCTCCATACTATTTTCCACAGTAGCTGCACCATTCAGCCATGAAAAAGAAGAAAACCGTGTCATGTGGTTCATGGACAACTTGAGGAAACTATGCTAAATGAAATAAGCCAGTGACAGAAGGACAAATAATTTCACTTATGTGAGGTATCAAAAGTAGCCAAACTCATAGAAACAGAAAATAGAAGGGTGGCATTCTGGGCCTGGAAGAAAGGGGAAATGGGGAATTGATAATCAGTGGGTGTTTCAGTCACAAGCTGAAAAAGTTCTAGAGGTCTGTTGTACAACATTGTGCTTACAGTTAACAATATTGGGCAAGTAAACATTTGTGGAGGGTAGACATGTTATGTGTTTTTTACCACGTTTTTTTTTTTTTTTTTTTAAAAAAAAAAGAAACATACTCCATTCAGGATAAACTGGTTTATGGTGTTCTTTGGGTGAAGTAAGTTCCATGAGTCTTCAAGTTTGGAGAGGCGTGGCGCTCTGCCTTTGCCTCAGGCTCCCTCTGTCCCTGGCTCCTTTTCAGGTATTTACAAGACAGTGGGAGACACACCTTTCAGTCACTCAGACCTCTCCTGTGCTTGAAGCGCAACCAGAAGACACCTGGGCCTGCACAAACACGTGGGCAGTGCCAGAGAAGCACGTTGTTATTACATATGACTTCAAAAGCAGAAGGATCTTCAGAAACCAATTTGAAAAGAGCTCAACATTGGCTGAGATACCTGCAACCTCTCTTCCACAGTCACAGTGCAACTGTAGGAGGAGGAAAATATACCCTTTGGATATGATTGGCAAGTGTTTTACATTGGGGATAGCTAAGAGATGCAATATGGTTCCAGAAAACCTGAATATATGTTACTTAATTCCCACATTCTTTTTATTGATTTCATTGTTTTCAAAATATGTTAAGGTAAATATATGCAGTGTGATATAAGTATATATACCTTTATTTTATTAAAAGATAGATTTCCATTTTAACCTTTAACCTAGTTTTACTTCCTGTGTAGAAGTAAATCTAAGTCTGTGGAGTTAAACTGAATTACTAGTTATAGAGTTGTGCTAAGAATTGGTATTCCGACTCATAGACTATGTGAGTTTCTCTGACATGATGTGACAGGTTCCAAGCTGAAGCACAATATCACGGAGATTCTTAATACATTGAAATTAATGGGTTTATTCTTAAAATGAATCATCATAGATGATATACAATAATACGATATACAATACTTAAAATGAATCATCATAGATGATATACGATAAAGCAGATATACAATAATATGAGGTTCTTTGGGGAAATGCAAGAAAATAGCTTAAGTATATTAGGCAGAGAAGGAGAAAAAAACAGAGAGAAAAAGTGATTTTATTGAGAATTTTATCAGAATCAAATTTGTTGTCACATTTTTGTTCAGTAATTCTAACTTGGTGAACTTGGATATATCTGATCCATGAGAATGGTGTCTCAGAATTAAATATGAATACTTTCCTCAGTTCAATTTTTAAAACATTGTATTCTTCAAAAGGAAGCTTTACTTTACCCTCTTGATTCAGAAAGATCATATATCATTTAGAAGAAATTCTGTGTTTTATATGTGTTACCCTAACACACAAATAACATCCAAAATCACAATTTTAGATATAGAAAATATGTCAACACATTTTCATAATTTAATTTGTCTTTATATTGATACTCTCCTCATCCCCTATTTAATAGGGTAGCAAAAATGAAATAAATTTTATCAGATGAAAAAATGAAATAAATGAAGTAAATTTTCCCAGTTAGATGAAAATTAGCATTCTCTCTCACTCTTTTATCCAGGATTATGTCTGAGTTTCAAAGAGTTTATGCTACTTTACACAACTAGGGATCAGAGTGAAGGGTTTCTCTTTCTGAGATCTTTAGAACCAGATTGCACCCTCTCCTTTTTTCTTTTTTTCTTATTATATTTAGTAATATTTGAAAAAATTATAAGCTCCTTTAGCTTATTTTTTTTTTTTTGGAACAGATTTGTTAGGTAATCTAATTAAGCAAATTATTCTGGTGACCAATTGGACTAATTTCCTATCTGCAATTTACACACTAACATGCAAACCAAATGTGTAATGATAAAATAAGATGATCATCTTGATAGATGAGCATAAAACAACTTTGGAACAATGATCCAAAGAAAAGGACCAAAATACAAAACCAAAGACACATGTATACATAAACAAAACATAAGCTTCAGATTTGAATGCCATTTATGTTTCAAATAGGTGCAAACATTGTTGGCTCAGCATGGACAATGTATTTAACTTGCCAGGTAACTGGATAAACTACTTATTCTCGCTGTGCTTCAGTTTATTGTCTAAAGTAGAGTCATGCATTCATTCATTCATTCACTGACAAGTATTACTTGGTCAACTACCACATGTCAAACATAGTTCTAGATGCTAAAGAAATAGCAGTGAATAGAGTAGCCTAACTCTGCGTTCTTGTGACATTTAAATCTCAAGAGAGGAGACACAAATAATAAACAAATGCACAAATACATGTATAATATGACCTGCTGCAGTAAATGATATATGGAAAAAATAAAGCAGAATAGAAAATTTAGGGAGATTTTTATTTTATTAAGAGTGGTTACAGAAGGCCCTTATAATTAGGAGACATTTGAGCAAAACCCTGAAAGAAGTGAATGAACAAGCCATGTGACAATGGGGGCAGAGGAGGGAGAGGACCTTATGGGGAAGGAGAACAGCTAGCACAGATCCTCTGAGCTAGGATGTTGCTTGGTGTGTTCCGTAAAGCCAGTGCAGTGGGCCTGCGTGGAAGAGAGAGCAGGAGGAGGCGGGACGGAAGGGTTGCAGCGAGAAGCCAGAGCAAGTAGAATTTTGTGGCTATAGTAATGGTTTGGGATTTTACTTTGACTAAAGTAAGAGCCTATTGGAGGGTTTTGAGCAGAGGAGGGACATGAGTGGTAACAGTACCTACATCGTAGGTGAAATGAGTTCGTGCATATATAGGATTTTCTCCTTCCTCTTCCTTTTCTTTTTCCTTCATTTCCTCTTTCTCTTCTTTTTTCACCTTCTTTTCTTCTTTTTTATTTTCTTCTTCTCCTCAGTTTCTTCCTCTTCCTTAATTCTTCTTCTTCTCTTTCTCCTTCTCCTTCTTCTTCCTTTTTGTCTTGTATTTACTGCCTCTCTGTGTTAGAACTGACTTTGCCCCTCAGCTCTGTCACTTGCAGATCCCCTCATTCTTGGTTGAAACCCCGTCCATGTGAGTGATTTTGGAATATCAAAGAATACATCAAAAGGCATGAATCAGCAAGTGTTTATGAGAACCTAAACTGCTAATATCAGCGCTTGGCATCTTATTCCTCTAACAATGGGAATCCAACTTGTCTCTAACATGTTTTTACAGCCACGATCCTGATCCGATTTCAGATCTAATGTTTGCCTCTCAACCAGCTTCCATTAACTTTGAATGTTTTGTCTCCACCTCAAATCAAGCCATTCCTACAACAATGCTTAAAAAACATCCCTCTTAAGCAGAGCCTGCAAGTCCTTGCTAATCTTATGTCATGATTTGAGCCCTCTATATTCCAGTCTAGGTTTCCTATTAATCTCTGCACCAACAGCCCTATAATTTTACATGCTGGTAAGAAAGGTAAAAGACATAAATATTTATGCTTCAAGGAGCCTATTAAATAAATATACAGAACAATCTTCTTGAGGATTAAGCAGATTAAAGAAAGATCTCAAGGAGATTAAATTTGGCAATTTAACTTTTATTATAAATTAAAAAGCATCTCAATTGTGTTTACTGACATGCACTATAAAAGGAGATGAGGACACTTGTCAAATTGTTTTACCACAGAGCTAATTTCACCTTTGAGTTTATTTATGTGTCCAAATAACATGTTTTAGATAATTTCAAGAAGGTATCAAACATGACTAGTGTACGTACAGTGATTACTAATCCATTTTATCTATTCTCAATTATGTCAGCTGTACCCAAACTCACAGTTAAATCACTGTCTTTTTTCTTTTCCCTTCTCTGCTTAAAATCAAATGCTTTATTTCACACATCATAAAAGCTCAGAGCAATTCATGTGTGGTGGATAGCTATTTATAAGTGCTTTCATCCTGCTACTGCTGCTTATATCAAACATGAATTAAATAAATGTACTTGAGATGGTTTCTATGAGAAAATTAATTTATTTTTCATACCTTGCCAACTTGATGTGATATCTCAATTTAAGGCTATGGTCTATTTTTCTAAAATTCTATTTAAAGTCCATAAAGTTAACATTTCAGGATAGAGACCAATATAAGACGTTTATTTTCTGCATCTTTATTACCTATCTAAAATAATAGTTGCTAAACACAGATATTTTCCATATCTGTTTCATACCTCTGTTGGTAAGATAATTTATCTATTTATTTACTTAAAAACCAGGGTGGTTTCAGAATCCTTGAATTTTGGGGAGTAAATGGGAATTTTTTTCCAAGCAGAAATATGTATTTTACTATTTTCATTATTATTCTTGAGGCATAAATAATGGGCAATTATTAGTGGTACCAAATGTGTTATTTTATTTGAGGCAGTTTTAATGGGCAAGTGCATTTCTATTCTTTAATAACAAAATTACCTGGCAAATTGGCATAATTTCTGCCATCAAATGCTCTGCCACTGAGCTATACTCTCAATAGCATAATTTCTAGACTTAGAAATTTCTCAGAATAATTTTACAAAGTCTTTTTTTGGAAGTGACATACAGCACTTATGAATTTCTTGTCAGAGATTTCACTCTGATTAAAGTCAGAGTTCATTGGTGGTTTTTAATCATAGGAGAAATATGAGTTTCAATACCAGTACTTTCCTCACTGGATTGCTTTGAGGATGAACTGGCTAGTCCATATAAAGTTCTTTAAATATTGCCTGGCCTGGAGTGAGCATTCAATAAATTGTTTGGTTATTTAATATTACCAGATTTAAAGTCAGAACTCATTTTTTAAAATTAAATTTATTGGGTGACTTTGGTTAATAAAATTATATAGGTTTCAAGTGTACATTTCAATAATATGTCATTGGGTTTGAATTCCCATTTTCATCACGTGCTAGAATCTCACATGTTATAATACTATAAATGCCCTCACAGGGAGTTGAATGATCTTAATATCTGGACTCTATGAAAAATATATCGAAGGACTAAAACTATCAGGTTACCTTAAGAATCCTAACCTTTATCACTATTTGTTATCTTGTCCTTAGTGGCCCAAGAATTTATTTGATGATTAATCATCTGCGTGGCATGACACAAGATTATGATGCTCTGTTTTAAGTAATGATGCTATACTCAGCATGGTATACTTTGTGTCCTGCAGTGATCCTTGAAATTTTTTTATTAGCCTAAAATATCCCAGACTCTTTCAATGCAACTAAAGATGTTTTGTTCTGTTTTGATTTGTTTTCTCCTGTTTTGTTTTCTCCCTCTGGGAAGAGTAAATCCCTTTAGTATTAAATAAAATAAAATTTATGAAGTCAGATGTCGAAGAGGTTCCTGGGGATAGGAGGGAGGGTATAATCACTTGCCTAATGAAGACCTTCTTTCTCTCTTCTCACAGTTATGGTGCATCCATGCTATTCTCTCT
>NW_011888784.1:18171676-18178143 GCF_000151845.1 Pteropus vampyrus
TAAGCTGGGTGACACTTTAAGTGAGCAGGCCTGCAAATTACAAAGGAAAATTCACCGAGAGTAGAAATTTCTTGCAGTTCACCTTGAGACTTCAGCTTAGGCAGGAAGATCACATACAGCTTTTCATGTTCCAGATACTAGATCAAGTGGAGGATGAAGTTTTACTACCATAAAAATAGAAAAGATCTCCAATTGGGATAGTTCAGATTGGTGAAATTTGGAGATTCTTTTATTTACACTTTCCATTCAATGTAGATATTTTTGAATAATGAGCATGTATCATTTTAATTATAACAATACTTATTTTTTAAACTAGAAATAAAATAAAGTATATTGAGATAATTAGAAATGTTTACAAAATACATGCACAAAAAAGTTTATGATAATATTGAGTGGTTATTAACTTGTGAGGACATTGCCATTTTGGCACAATTTTATAGCTTGTTAAAACCATAAAGTAACTCATCTCTCTCTAAAGTTTACCCTTGTTTCATTGTTAAAATAATCCTTTAAAAGTGCTTGGTTGGATCTTTTTCTCAAAATTACCTCTTTATTCTTAAAGGTTTTATTTGGAAAACTTTTTATCCATGAAGAATTTCTTAGTTAATTGAAAAGTAATTGAAAGCCAAAACCAACTTTGTACCCTACTTATGAGGATATCTCATAATTACAACATTAATTGGTTTGATTAAATCAACACAACTTTGAAAATTAACTTCAGAAAGAAAGTCCACATATTATAGTTTCTAAGAAGAAAAATAAAAATAAAAATACAAGAAATAAAATGAAAATACAAGAAATCTTCAAAAACAGAAAAGAGGATTTGAAATATCAAGGCAATGCTACTAGATATTTAAAATTGTATTTTAAAAAATAGAAACAGGTATTTCTTTAAAAAAAATGTATATTGCTGAGCCCCATAAAAAATATAAACTGGATGTGTAATGTTTTAAGTATTCTAAGCATTTCCAGAATATCCAGGGGGAGAAAAAAAAGAAAGTAAAAAATGGCTGAAAAAAATAGTATCCCTCAGTAAGTCATTAAAATTTCTATCAATGGATGTCCAGTATGAACATAGAGATCTAAGTCAGTGCTTTTCTAACTTTCCTCCTGAAATTCATGAGAGCACTAAGAAACACTAAAAACAGAATAGACATAAGACCTTGATTCTCCATTTCAGTGAAACCAGAAAACAGACTGTGGTGACAGACCCAAAGGTGACCCTCAGTGATTTACTGATATCCATGCCTTTGTGTCATCCCGCCCTTTGTGGTTTAGACTTGTGATTTGCTTCTAACCTGTACAAAGGTGATGGGATGTCATGCCCATGATCAGGCTCCATTATATAAGATACCAGCACAGCAGACTGGAAAGAGAGCAAAGCAAGTGGCTGTGTTGAAGAGGCCCATGTGACAAGGAACCAAAACTGGAGTCAGAAATTTATTAGATAAATTAATACAGACAGAAATAAAAACAAAACAGTCATGATTCGTATCTAAAAGAATTGAATAAAGAGAAATCTAGAACTCTGGAAGCAAAAGCATTTTAGGGGGCAGCATTTAATCTGAGGATTTAGGGTATTTTATATTACAGTAGAATCTACTGGAATTAAGAAGAGTTTTATTGAGGTCTAATAGGAAAGAAATTTTCATCAAGAGTAGCAAAATGAAAAAAAAAACAGGGGAAGGAGAGGGAAATTTTCAGCTATAATTTAAAAATAAGGTGGACAAGGCACATAACTTGAAACCATGCATTTGTGCTCATGTGCTGATGTGGTTGTATATTTTTTAAAAAATAGCAATGCATGCAGAACCACAGGAAACAAAATGGGAAGAAGCAGGTACAGCTGTCATAAAATCAAAGTATGGAAAAAAATCTAAAATCCACTGGCAAGACATTAAGTAGTGCTGGTTAAGAAAAGAAAACTGAAATTCATCTAGTCAACAAATAAGATCAGGGTGCACGCTTGGCACCCTATTTGTGACACTAAAGTGATTGTGATGCTTCTTCAATTTGTATTTTAGCTGCTGAAGGATAAAAATCTATGTCTTTATATGTGACCAATGAACACTTCTCCAGATCATGTGGGTATTCTTGTAAGTTTACTGAAAGCAAAAATAATAATTGCAGGTAACTTTAACTTAAACAAAATATGACGTTTTAAAAACTCTTAACCTAAAGCAGACTTGTTGCAGTAGGACTACTGTGTGCATTAAACAGCGATGGATCTCAGTTAGTGTATTGTCACAATCCCACTTTATACTCCTTTTTCTTACTATTAACTATATAGACATTCATGATCCAGCATCTGCTCCTGGAAAATAACCAGGAAAGGGAGGCCAGAAGCTGGTATAATGATGGTGATGAGACATATAGCTACATAGTCTTTCATCTGATGATGCCAAAAATTCTTTTGAGTCAAATTTAAAGGTCTGAAAAGCTGTCATTCATATTGATCAAGAACACCTCAAAACATCCATTCCCTCTTCCTTCTTTTGAACTCACTTGTGTTTAGTGTTTTGGCCATAATTTGGCTTCCAGTCATCAGATGCCTTTGCCCAGGTGCTGGAAGGTAGAAGAGAGGCAGAGGTCTGGCTTCTGTTTCTTCTGTGCTTTTCTTCTGAAAAAAAAAGTCTTTTGGAAATGCGACAGCTTCCTGACAATTGATGCTTCTTGATTGTGGCTTTGTTCTGATGGTAGTAATTTCATGAACGTGGCAGTAATCGTTACTCCCAGAACCAGGCACTATAGAAACAGCTTCCATGGTGACTTTGGTCTTCAGTGTGGCTTTATATTATTTCTGCACATTCAAACCGTTCAGTTCAGTTCAGTTCAGTTTAGTTAAGTTTGATTTGATTCAATTTGATTCGATTCGATTAGATTCAATTCAATTCGGTCTGTTTCCTCAGTCTTCACAGCAAGTCTGTAAGCATTTAATTCCTTTAATAAACCTCTGTGCTAAAACTAGCTAAATGTATTCTGTTTTCCCCGAACCCTGACCCGTACTGCCTCCTATTCAATGATGAGTCCAAATATCTAATATTATTGCTGCTCCAATCAGTGGTGAATTTAAATATTGGCCAGACTTTAGGTGGCACTGAAAGTTTTGAGACTGGCTGCTGAAATGTGTACATTGGCTGATATCACGAGTGTGCATGTGTTGCACACTATGCAATGCATTATCCAATGCTGAGCCACTCTCTCACTTTTCCTTCAGACTGAGACTTAAGACATTTTTCTCAGGTTTCAAAAACATTGTTGATAGGTCATTCCAGTTAGAATGGCAGATTCCAATCTCCTTTGTGTGTATGAATGGGTGTTATAAGAAGTTAAAATATGTCTTCAGTTTGACCATAATCTCATCAAGAAACTTCATCTCCTCCGTGGTAGGAAGACTTCTAGAATGGTTCCTGATAATCTTGTATCCTAGTATTCACAACCTTATGTAATCTGCCCTTGAGTATGGGCTGGACATAGTGATTTGATTCTAACCAATAGAATAAACAAAATTGATGAGATGTTACTTCTGTAATTTGGTTACAAAATATTGCAACTTCCATTTTACTTGAAGATTCTACTGCCTTCTCTGCTTGCATTTTTTAAAAAAACTAATTAATTAATTAATTATTTTTTTATGGTTGAAATATTGATTAATGAAATCCAATAAGTTTCAGCTGTATACTTTAATAGTAAGGCATATATACATTTACACTGTGTGTTCACCGCCCATAATTAGATTTCTTTTTGTTACCACATATTTGACCACCTTTACCCCATCTTCCTCCCGCCTCCTCACCCACCCCCTATACTCTGGTAACCGCTAGTCTATAGTCCATGTCCATGAGTCTCTGTTTATTTGTCCTGTTCATTTATTGCTTTTAGGTTAACATCCCACATATAAGTGATATCATGTGATTTTCAACTTTTTCTGTCTGGCTTATTTTGCTTAGCATGATTACCTCAAGGTCCATCCATGTTGTTGCATCTCTTGGCATCTCTTCTTATGGCTGAGTAATATATTCTATTGTATATATGTACCACAGCTTCTTTATCCAATCATCTATCATAGGACACTTCGATTGCTTCCATGTTCTGGCCACTGTGAATAATGTTGCTATGAACATTGGTGTTTGGCTTGCATTTTTCGATGAAGCAAAACTCCAAGTTGAGGATGCCCATACGGCAGGAGTCTGAAGCCAGCAGCCCGAGGGGAAACAAGGCCCACGAGGAACTGAATTCTGCCTATAGCCATATGAGCATAGGAGTATATCTCTGCTCGCTTGAGCCTCGTGATGATAATAGCCCAGCTCGCACCATGATCGCAACATGTGAGAGATCCGAAAGCAGAGTAGTCAGCTAGATTGTGCTGAATTTCTGAACCAAAGTAACTGTGAGATAATAAATATGTGTTCTTTTAAGCCACTAAGTTTTGGGTTGTGCTGAATTTCTGAACCAAAGTAACTATGAGATAATAAATATGTGTTCTTTTAAGCCACTAAGTTTTGGGAGAATTTGTTATTTAGCAGTAAATACTTTTTACTTACTTTTATTTAGTTGTACTGAGTTTTTAGTATGTTTATTGAAAAAGTACTTGACTTTTCCATTGGCATGCAAAAAGTCTAATAAGTTTCAAAGATCTTAGTTTAAAATTCCAAACATTCACAGCAGAAGAAATGATCAACGAAGTGAAAAGCAACTTACAGAATGAAAGAAAATATTTGCAAAAGATGTACCTGATAAAGGATTAGTCTCAATAACAAAAAAGCTAATAACCTGATTTAAAAAATGACCTAAGGACTTCAATAGATATTTCTCCAAGGAATACATACAAATAGCTTTCAGGTATTTAAAAAAAATCGAAACAACAACTAACGAAACAAACAAACAAAAAAAGAAACTGCTCAATGTCATTAATCATCAAGGAAATGAAAAATAAAAACCATAATAAAATATTACCTTGAACTTAGGATGGCTCTTATAAAAAAAAAAAAAGCCAAAAGACATTAAGTTAGGATTTGGAGAAATTGAAACCTTTATACAAATTATGAGTGCAAAATGGTGAAGTATGGAGGTTCCTCAAAAAATTAGAACTAGAACCACAGTATGATCTAGCTATCCAATTTATGAGTATTTATCCAAAAGAATTGAAATCAGGACCTCAAAGAGTTATTAACCCTCCATGTTTATTGCAACACTATACATAATTATTGCTAAGATATTGAAACAACCCAAGTTTCCTTTGACAGAAGGATAAGAAAAAATAGCATATACATTTAGTGAAATATTTTTTAGCCTTAAAAAAGAAGGAAATTCTGCAATATTCAATGACATGGATGAACTATGAGGACATTATACTAAGTGAAATAAGCTGGTTGCAGAAAGATAAATACTACATAATTCAACATATAGGAGTTATCTAAAAGAGTCAAATTCATAGAATCAAAGAGTGGAATGGTGGTTGCCAGGGGATGGGGTAAGGGAAAATGGGGAGTTGCTGTTCAATGTGTATGAAGTTTCATTCATGCAAGATAGAAGTTCTAGTTTACTATGGTACGATGGTGTGCATGCTGTACACCATCGTACCATAGTAAACAATACTGTATTGAACTCTTAAAATTTTGTTAAGATGATAGATCTGTTAAATGTTTTTACCACAATAACATTTTTAAAAATTCTAAAGATTAAAGATATTTAATGGATACACTTCTATTATTTTAGCCAAATTTGAAACACTATTAGTTAGAGATTGTTTAAGAATTTTCACTTTGAAAATCTCTCTCTCGCTGTGCCTCTCTTTTTCTCTCTCCCTCCCTCTTCACTCCCTCCTACCCTGACTGTAATGAAGGAAGATATTTAGCCTATCTTTAAAGAGAGGGAAGTCTAGAACAGGATAAATGCAGCCACAGTGGGTCAGGATCATTTTTAGAGGCACCACAGTCAGGCCCAGGAGCCGACCTCAGCCCACAGGTACTTACGGGGGGGAGCGGGGGGAACTCCCAGGCGTAATCTGTGAATAGTGTGAGTGGGGGAGGACACACAATTATACCAAGAGCCCTCAACTGTCAACTGTCCTGTCCCCATGTCATCCTGCTTGCCCCAAGAGAACCTGCACTCCAAGTCCAACATGCGAATGGGACGATCAGCCTGTCCAGTTCTTAAGCCCGTATGACATAATTTGTCTTATAAAAATTTCTGCTCCATAATGGCCGCAACGTCTGAGTCTCCAAGCAGACTTCCAGATACCTGGTGGAGTGTGTATGTGTCTGGAATGGACTCTCATTTCTGTACTTCTGGGCTTGCATAAGGTAGTTTAGTGTATTTTGTCTGGGAAAAATGGGGAGTAGATACCACCGAAGTTTAACCAAGCCTGAATGGTGATATACTTTTGTTACTATCTGATACTCTTGTCTATATTGAGGCCTTTAAATATATTTTTTGGTCTACTTAGAATTTTTCTCATTCTCTCA
>NW_011888784.1:18179093-18197740 GCF_000151845.1 Pteropus vampyrus
ATGGGAATTTTCTAAAAAGAATATAGGTTTATGCAAGGGTTAGAAAAGTTAAAACTTATCTGAGAAAAACAGACCTGAGGACAGAGCAGCACTACTAGGAATTTGGCTGCATCCAGAGGAGTCTCTTCTGAAGGACATACCTCTTGCTTGCTTGTTTGTTTGTTTGTTTGTTTGTTTGTTTATTTATTTATCTTATAGTAATAATCATGCTTAATATACAGGTTTCTCTCCTAGGTTGTAATTCTTTTTATTTATCCCTCGACACTAAATACTGTCTTATATACTCTTGTAGTCTTTTGTTTTGGTATTTTGAGACACCAAGGAGTGTCAGTAAAGAAAAATGGACTCTCACACATTGACTGAGTCCTGTGTGTAGACAATATCACAGTATTGGGTGATGGTAGGTGACACACGCTACAACCAGCAAGGAAGAGTGGTGAAGTGGCTGCTAAGTGTGCCAGTGGGTGGACATGTGAAAACTACTTTTTCCCCAATACACTACAAGGTGGCTTTTGAACGGTTAGAACTGTTTTTCAGGTTAAATTCCAGTGAAATATTTTCGTATATAATTTTTTGTTTAACATTTGTTTTTTTTTCCCCTAGATGCTCATGAGGCAGAGATTTAATATATATTATTTATTTGTACTTAACTAGTATATAACAAGGCACTAAGTAGGTATTTAAAAAGTATTTTTAAGTAAATACAATTGTAACTATTTGTAAATCTGAAAGTAGGCACAATCCATCACTTGGGGAACTGACCACAAGTTTAATTTTCGTTGCTTGCATTAACTGATACATTATGATTATTATTTCTTCTGAAAGTCAATATGACTATTACTAACTTGACACGATTGGTAAATTTGTAAATTAAATGCATGTGAACAGCCAGGTGGAAATATGTATGAGTAGGCAGATCAAAATCAGCTAAATTTCCAAACCCCTAGAAATGGTAAACTATTATTTACACTGGGAGGTACTCAGTAAATTTAGAAAATTGATAAATGAAATGAAAACCAAATAAAATATTTTATGAGTAAAATAATCCTCACAAATTAGATTTATAGAATCATAAATTAATCTGTTCAATGATGGTCTACTTTAAAATTCTGTATCTGTATGTAATTACTGCATGATACTTTTCAGCCAAGTCTGTCGGTTTAGTCCAAAATGTGATTTAAGAAATGGCCACTAGATGGCAACATATATTGATAAATTGGTTTTCGAGGTTAGGTTTAAGTTATACGCACTGCACAATTTTCACACAAAAATTTTTGTTTTAGATAAACTGAATTATTTACATAATTTAAAATATATGAGAAACTTTTAAAATAGTGTTACTTCTTACATTAGGAGTTTTGGAATTTGATGTGTTTTTCAATGTTAATATTCTGTGTTGACAACCAGGTGTGTTGGATATTCTGTATGAGTGATGTTAAAATGCCAGTTTTCTATGTGAGACATTATGAATCTTGAAATGTAATCTTAATGTTTTGACTTATCTGTTCTAAATTAGAATTTTTTAGTGCACATTAACAGCAGGGTTTAAAAAGGTGGATTTATAAGAGGTAAAATGAAGCTCTGTAGGATCTTTCCGAGATTTAATGTTAATGGTTATTTCTCTTCCAAAGGAAGGTTGTATAGAAATCCTCAAGTGGAACCCTTCCTATGAGATATTTGTTTGGGATATTATGACAAATACTATCATTTGAAGTAATTGTAAGTATGTAAGAAAATAGGAAATATATGTAAAGTAACAAAATATAGAATGTTTTGAAAATATTGCAATTTCTAAACTTTAAAAAGTACCTAAAATTCATTGACTAGCTCATCCAGTTTGAAGATAAATTACATCCTGTTCTGCAAGAAGATAATGGAAATATTAAAAATCCTGCATTAAGGAGCCAAAATAACTTGAAATACTCAGTATGGAATTTTGCACATTTTAGTTTCTTTTTTTTTTTTTTTATGAGAGAAGGAAATGATAGCAGACACAGGAAACTGGGTATTGATTTCTAAAAAGCAGACTCTAAGATTGTCATGAACAGCTCTTATACATTTTCTTGAAGCTCTAATATTTCTCGCTGGAAATTCATGTTCACATTGATAATACTGTGACCCTACAAGATACTACATCATGAAAGATTCTGTTACCATTTCTACTGCACTAAACTGAGAAATTACTTGGTGAAGTGTTATTGCAACCACACATGGTTGAACTAAATATCACACACATTTTCCTCATGAATGAATTTGTTACCAGTTCTATGTGTTAGGCACCAAAAACATTCAAGTGTGATAAACTCTGTTTAATAATTTTGAATTAAGCAATCAATTTTGGTTTCTCGTCCTATGCTGCCATCCGGTGGTTACTAGAGAAATAAATAAAGTGGAGGAATCTAATGTTTGTGAAAATGGTTTGAGCTATTTGTTTCTGTGGAATAGTAGAAATAAGGAACTCAAGCAGACACGTGCCTTCTGTCTCCAGAAAGAATGACATTCAGTGGCATTCTTTCATTTATTTTCTCTGTCTTTCACTTTTCTGTGATAGGCTGAGTTTGAAGTAGTTGTTGCATAATGTATGAAGGAAAAAAACCCTGAGCAGTCTTAACAGTTCTGAGAAATAATTGTCTCTTATTCTAAAATATTTCCATGGGGGGAGGAAAGAAGGACATCTATTTTAACCTTAATTTTCATTTGATCAGAAGAACTCATTCCTTTCTGAATACTTTGTCTAAACTAGGTTTTGAAAAATATCCAACATATCCACACAGTAATGAAAAAGCTGAAGCCAGTCAGCAGAGAGCTGGGTTGATTTATTATGGAATGCGATTACTTCGGGTTCTATCTTTTTTATCTTAATGAAACATGGTGCTATTATGGAAGTGGTCGTGTTATTACCTGGAAAATAATCTACCCTGTAATGGAATGAAAGTCTCTCTGAAGCAATTCAATGTAGAAATATTTTCATTTGTCCATAGCAGATAATGAGTTATCATCTAAAAACGTGTAGCTTTTGATCACCTGTTTATAATTTAAAACAAATTACTTGCTCTTTCATAGTTGGATCTAATGAAATAATTTAATGAATATTATATTAAGGATTAATCTTAAGAATGTTAATTCTTACCATTGTATTAACTGTCAAACTGATTAGAGCCATTAGTCAGTATATACTAACCAAGAATATTTTTCCTAACATTTCTTTTTACATAAATAGATATAAGATTTAGTATGTAGGTCAAAGTCATGAAAGAAAACAGAAGTGAATAAAAATTAGAACTATTGACTCCTCATTATATTTAATCTACTCATTCATATAGCCCTTGATATTGCATTCCAGAAAACATTAAATATTGCAATTTTTATTAAATATTTATTATTGGCACCTTTATGTTACAATATTAACAAACCATGACTTTGACTAATCAAAAGGAAAGGCTTGATGCTAACTTGCTGAAGCTTTATCCTATTTCTACCATCTAGTTACATACTCAATAAGAACATAATTTGTCACATATCACCATGTTGAAAATCTAGTTGAATGAACATTTCCACTAAATAAGCCTTTTATTATTATAATGCATGTTGAATTTAGTAAACATATTATAATACAGTAATCTTATCAATTATAAGTATATATTACGATCATCATTTTAAATTATACTTAATTTCCTTCTGTAGGAGAAAAAACTATATGCATAACAAATCAATATAAAATGAAAAAGGTAAACAACAGCTTGCTAAATAAATAGCATAAAGCAATTCTCCATCAAAGCCTCAGTAATTACTTTGTGGAACAGGCTGCCCTTAATACAACAATTAATTATTTTTTCCAAATGAATTATGCAAGCCAATATTTTTTCTTCATTAATGTTTTGTTGAAGTCATTAAGTTTCATTAATGAATAACAAAGAAGCAACTGGGTCCTTATTCCAACTGATATATATTAATATGCTTAACTTGAACTAAATGTGTGTTCAGTATATAATCAAATTTGAATCAATCAAGTCAATTTACCAGTCAAATGTCCTTTTGGAGCTCTGGTTCTTTCATGTGGATAGCTCTTCACAAAGAACATGTAGAAAGCGACCCAGAAGGCTCCAAGGTTCTGCCAAATATCACATCAATTCCTAATTACAATCCACTTGATTTTTTTAAAAGAGGCTACTAGTTCTTTACATTGAACTCGGATTCTAATTATGATGAATGTGAATAAAAGCTTGAAATTAATCAGTGCAAAATAGACTATTAGCTGAGATGCCAGTTCCTTTTCCAAAGAAGAGAACTGATAAATTCATGCTATTTTTTGTTCTGCAAGAGTATGAATACAAGCAGGTATTCCATTCCTTTTTCACAAGACTTACATCTAAAGAACAGCAAAGCTTATCTTGTTTACATACTGTGGCTGTCTATATGAAAACAAAAAATATAGGTTTCTGAATTACCTTTTATGACATTATGACTTATAGTCTTACTACTGGGATAACACTTGACCACATTTTTATATAAGTGTAGAACATCTGAGCAGGAACACATTTATCAAGATGTCTTTCTAAGTATCAGTTTTTAGTAATAACTAAAATAGCTCTTTATTTGGTGTTTTAAAAATTAAATCAATCAATATCTATTAAAAAGACCAGCAAAGATTTTTTGGGGGGGGGGGGCAGAGGATGTATAGACATAGACAAGCTTATTCTTAAATTTCTATGGAAAAGCAGAGTCACTAAAACAGCTAAAACAATGTTGACAAAGAATAATAAAGTGGGAGGAATTATTATTTGGCATTAAGCCTTACTATATAGCTACAGTAATGAAGACAGCATGGTATTGGTGGAAAGACAGGCATATAGATGAATGGATCAGAATAGAATACCGGACATATTTCTACACAAATATGTTCTGATGATTTTTGACAAAGGCATAAAACCAATTTAATGGAGGAATAACAATTTTTTATATAAATGCTGCTAGAACAACTAAACATCCATGAGCAAAAACAAAGAAACAGATAAATAAGTAAATCTTGACCTAAAATGCCTGTCTTACATAAAAACTAACTAAAAATAGATCATAGAGTTAAATGTGGAATGTAAAACTATAAAACTTTTAGAGAAACATACAAGAAAATCTTTGGGACCTAAGGCTAGGCAAACGATTGTTAGAGGAAACCAAAAGTACAATCTATAAACTGATAAATTGGACCTCACTAAAATTTAAACTTTTGCTCTGTGGAAGCTCATGTGAACTGGATCAAAAGATGAGCTATGACTGGGAGAAAACATTTCCAAATAACATCTACAACAAAGGACTGGTATCTAGAATACATAAAGAACATTCGCAATTCAACAGTATAAAATCAAACAATCTAATTAGAAAATGAGTAAAAGACATTAATAGACATTTTAACAAAGAGGATGTACAGATGACAAATAAGCATATGAAGAGTTGCTCAATATCATTATCCATTGGGGAATGCAGATTAAAACCACAAGATATCACCATACCTACCAGGATGGCTAAAATAAAAATAGTGACAACATGAAATGTTTGCAAAGATTCAAAGAAAGTGGATTAGTCATACATGGCTATTAGGAATACAAAAATATTACAGCCACTGTGGATAACAGTTTGGTAGTTTCTTATAAAATCAAACATGCAACTATTATATGCACTCCTGGACATTTATTCTAGA
Source organism: Pteropus vampyrus (assembly GCF_000151845.1). Taxonomy (NCBI): domain Eukaryota; kingdom Metazoa; phylum Chordata; class Mammalia; order Chiroptera; family Pteropodidae; genus Pteropus; species Pteropus vampyrus. The sequence goes on from NW_011888784.1 coordinate 18,184,789, forward strand.
GAAATAGCCCAAAACTGAAATCAGCCTAGATATTTTTCAACAGGTGAATGATTAAACAAATTATAGTATGTATGTACCATGAAATAATATTCAGCGATAGTAAGAAATGAAGTATTGATATGGGCAACAATTTGAATGAATCTCCAGCAGAAAAAAAGCCAGCTCTGAAATCTTACACAATATATTATTCCATTTATATAACATTTTGAAATAAAAAATTTTAGAAATGGAAAACAGATTAGTGCTAGAGTTGGGGTTGGGGAGAAGGGAGAAGGATTTAATTATAAAGGGACAACTTATGGGACCCTTGTGGTGTTGGACTGTTTAGTACATTGACTGTGGTGGTGGATTCTCAAAACTACAGAGAATAAAATTGTTTATAAATTAACACACACAAATGAGTACAATTAAAACTGGGAAAATTTGAATAAAATTGGTGGATTTTATCATTGTTAAAACACTTGTGATATTATATTATGATTTTGTAAAATGTTATTGGTCAAAATTAGGAAAAGTGTATAAGGGATCTCTTTGTATCATTTCTTATAACTTCCTGTGAATCTACGATGACCTCAATACAATTTTTAATTAAAAAAAAAGAAAACCAGAAGAAGTAATTAAGAATAAACAGAACCTTTAGGTAAATTTCATGTATTTTATTAAATGGTTGAGTCAAAGGGTAATGTCAATGTGTACAGGAAATTATAATTAAAATACATATCTAAAAATAGAGACTATTTAATGTTAATTCCAACATCTGTACTCTAAGTAACTGCTGAAAGCTTTACTAAAATTTTACTAATGGATACATTTCCATGCTTGTCATCTTTGAACGTCATCTTTCACCTGATTCTGTACTGCCATGAGCTCTCATGTGCTTCCCTGATGATCTACATTCTTTTCCCCACACTTATCCAATCTCTTTATTTTATCAAGGCTTATAGTCTGGTTTGTTATCATTACTGTAAGTTCAGAATTAAAGAGACTAAATCTCTATTAACAGTATTTCTATAGTTCATGCTAGATCATGAATGTATGTATGCAAATATTGGGGATAGGATTCCACTCTGTGACATATTCTTTTAAAAAGTTAATTCCTGTTGTGAGTTGTTGGGAATGTAAGTGACCACTCCGATTTCTACTTTCTGCCTTTAATTTTCCTCTCCTTTCTTCCCTCTTTTTATCCCTGTTATTAACTTCCAATTTTACAACAAAAATGGTGGCTTTTTACAAATAAAATACAATAACTCTAATTATTAAACAAACAAGCAAAAGAAAAAAAAAACAAAAATCTTATGGTCATATTTTGGTTAGCTGTGACTGGAGTTTTGTAATTTAATCATTTCATTCCCATTCGTGTATGCTCAATAGAATTTTGTTAATTTGATTGCATACAAGTGTGTTAGATCTAATTTCTGTGTTCTTTGTTTACAGTGGTGAGTTAGTGAACAATGATTAATTAGAACAATGATTATTTAGATGGATAGATGCCACAAATCAAATTAGTAATATATTTTGAAAAATGATTCATTCATGTAAAACAAGAATATATAAAAGTATTGATAATGATCTATCTAGTACGTGAGTAGCTTGGTAAATAGTAAAACCCTTCTAACAGGGTAGTGGAGTAGGTTGGTATGGGAGGCTCTAGGAAAAGAAAAATCCTGACTCATTAGGAAATTCTTCAAGCAAAAGTTCAATGCTAGCATTTCTACTCTAAGTTGTCTTATACAGGAATAGACCTCATTAAAGAACAGTCAGAGGAACCATTACTGAACTAGGTTGTTCTAGGCTTTACGTACTTGTAGCACACACCATATTCAATCTTCTTGGGGAAAAAAGAACAAAAAAACAAAAAGCAAAAAATAAATGTAATCCTGTAGCCTTTCTGTGTTATTGTTTATCTACTAGACAGACTTCATTGTCATCACTTCTCCCATCAGAATCAAGAGTCTGGACCTCTGTTTATCTTATTCTTCTTAGAGCATAAGGTGTTATATCAATACCGGTTCCTCAGTCCACAGAGATGACTACCATGCCAGTGATATTTCTCAGATTTTTAGGTTGTGCAGAAAAATATAAACTTTGAGATTTATCACCAATATAACTATATTTTCTAGTTTTATATCCTTGTAGTGAAGCATCATAAGTTTTTAATTATAAGGCATCATGCCAAAGATGATAGTGTATCCAAATCAACATTATACTTCTGAAAGAGCAATGAGTGCTTGGAGGTCCATTTAGAAAAGCTTGAGTAGTTCAAGTTTGGTTGTATTTATGTTATGACACTTATAATGACAAGCCATCTGGATGAAAAGTGAAAGTTCTGTGAATCAACCAGATGTATCCAAGTATCTAAATTTTCAGCATCAGTAGACTGGGTGAATTTTTAAGCTCAAGATAATTAGCTTCTTGTTTGACTGTAAGATTGGAGGATTATTATACCAGCAATGGTCTGCAGCACTCGGATGTTATTTAGCCATCATCTCTTGATTGTAAAGAATTAGCAGAGGGTGATACTTAAGAGCAGGGCTTTGGGAGTTAGACAATACCCGGTTCAAATCTGACCTCTCCCAACCGTGAGATGGGTACTCAGGAAAATTGTGAAAATTTGCTATTCAGTACAAAAATTTTATTCATGTCTACCTTCTAGAGTTGATACGAGGGTTATAGACCCTGTCTAATGTAAATATTAAGTTAATATTAGGTATTATTGTTTCATGCATGTTTTATTTTTTCCTTGTATTAATGTCTTTAATGTCAGGAACTGGTTAATTATCTTACACAGCGCTTAACATACAGAAAGGACTCAGTAAATATTTAATAAATAAATTGTAACAAAATTTTGTTATGTGAATTCCTCTCTTTAATATAGTTTTTTAAGCCCTTTATAAGTTCTACTTCTGATAGCATCTATCAACTGATCTGTGTTGTCTTTTTGGTTAAGGAGGTCACACTAGATAAGTCTCTTAGAGGAAGATTAGTTGAGAAACTAGAAATTTTTACCACCAAAATTTTAAAAAAAGTCAAAATAGTTTATTTTAATTTCTGTCATTACAATAACAATTCTTTCACTGTAGACGAGCACAGCAAGGTTTAAAAATTGCTGAAAGTTGCGTAGCTATCAATGGAGAGAAATGAGCTTTAAATCAGGTATCGTCTAAATCGCAAGGCCCCACTTTTAACCACTGCCCTTTACTAACTCTTTACAGTCAAAAGTAATGGCTCAGTGTCATCTGAATGCTGCAGACCATCAAAAGTGTAATAAACTTCCAATCTTATAGTAAAGCAAGAAGCTAATTATCTTAAAATGAAAAATTCGGTCAGTCTTTTGATGCTGAAACTTTAGATATCGTCACATTATTGTGACAAAGGCACATATTCTACATTATAAGATATAATCTTTTAAAACAGTTTAAGAACAATATGTCAGTGCAATAATTTCTTGCTTATGGGAGTACAGAGGAGGTAAATTATAAGACTCTCAGTGGATGCTTGAAATCACAAATGGTACAGAACCCTATATATGCCATGTTTTTTTTCTATACATACATAACTTGATAAAGTTTAACATAAATTAGGCACTGTAAGACATTAAGAACAACAATAACTAATAATAAAATAGAACAATTATCATAATGTCCTGTAATAAATTTATGTGAGTGTGGTCTCTCTCTCTGATAACTAATTTGATAACTGAGACTGATAACTAAGTATAACAGACAGGTAGTGTATATAGCACATATACATTGGAAAAAGGGATAATTTACATTCCAGGCAGGATGGAGTGGGATGGTGTGAGATGTTATCATACTACACAGAATGGTATGCAATGGAAAATCTATGAATTGATTATTTCTGGAATTTTCCAGTTAATATTTTTGGACTGCAGTTGACTGCAGGTAACTGAAACCATGGAAAGCAAAACCATGAATAAAGGGAGATGACTGTATAAATATTTTTGAATTCCTTTGTGTATGGAAAGTGCACTTATTGGGTCCCTACTATATACAAAGCTCTGTACATACAGAATTACCGAATTAGATATGGTTCTTGATCTAACTTGCAGACTGATAGAAGGAGGCAGGTATAAAAACAAATCATTAGAATACAACTGTAATGCAATATTGTAGATATACACAAAGTATAGCAGTGATAAAAGAATGGAAAGTGGTTAAGTTTACTACAGGAATAGAAGGATAGAGTCACGACAGCTGTAAGAGAGAATGTGATACTTAAACTGAGTATTCAAAGAGTAGACCTTCAGCATCAGGACCAGAAAGGCCATTACATGTAGAGGGGACATTAAGAACAGAGGCATGTTCATTGCAGTATAATTCACAATAACCAAGATATGCAAACAATCTAAGTGCCCATTGACAGATAAATGGATAAAAACAATGTGGGATATAAATACAATGGAATATTATTTAGCCTTTATCTATTATTTATTTATTTATTTATTTATTTATTTATTTATTTATTGACCTCACAGATTACAAAGAACTTGGCTTACAATCTCTTATTATTTTTTTAATAATTTTTTTATGCCTACAGCACCTAGTATTCCTAGGTGGTCTCCCATTCAAGTACTAACCAGGCCTGACCCTGCTTAGCTTCCGGGATCGGGCTTGTTCAGGGTAGCACGGCCGTACACTATTTAGCCTTTAAAATGGAAATTCTGCCATATGTGACAATATAGATGAAACTTGACATTGTGATAAGTGAAATAAGCAGTCACAGAAAGACAAATACTGCATGATTCCACGTGTACAAGGTATCTAAAATAGTCACATTAGTCACATTCATAGAAGCAGAGAATGCAATAGTGGTTGCCAAGGGTTAGGTTTTGCTTAATGGGTATAAAGTTTCAGTTATGCTTGATGAATAAATTCTCGATATATCTTTATAATATAACGTCTATAGTTAAAAATATGATACTGTGTATTTCAAAATTTAAAAGAATAGATCTCATGTTAAATGTTTCTATGACACACACACAAACATATATATACATAAAAACAAAGGGACACAGGTTACTCGAGGAGGTATTGGATATGTCTCTTACCTTGACTGTGGTGATGATATGATGGATGTTTGCATATGTCCAAAATTATTGAGATATACAGATTATATATGTACAGTTCTTTGTATATCAATTACACCTTAGTAAAGCTGTTAAAAAAAGAGAGCAGAGACAGAAGCACAAAACACGATGGTTCATTTGGTGAACTGCAAACAATTCAATCTGACTGTGATACAGAAGAGCACAAGGAGAGGAGGGCTTATGTTGAAAATGGTTTTGCAGAAATAAGCAGGGGAGAGATGATGGAGGACTGTGTATATCCTGCTTCATTCAGTGTATGTGCTTAATGTTGGGGTCAACATTAGCCATGAAAAGTTTCTGAACACAAATCACTCTCTCAGAAATACAGAAAAATGGAAAGATGAAGGTGGAGAGACCAGTTGGAAGATTATTATGACGACCTAGTTGAATAGTAATAATGGCCTAGAAGCGTGATTTTTAGTCTTGGCTACACAGTAAAACCTGAGGAGATTTTCAAAATTACTTATTCCCGTGCTCCACTCTAGATTCATTAAATAATTAAATCAGGATTTCCATGAGTAGAACCTGGCACGAGTAATTAAAAAAAATTCCTTAAGTGAGTTGTCAAAAACTGTACATTGTACTATGCAGCTGATTTTGACAACTCATGATCTGGAATATGATAGTAGCAACAGAGATGGAGAGCAGGAGTTGAATTAGAGAGTTTTTAAGGTGTGAATTGTAGAGCAGTGCCTCTTAAACTTTGTGATACATAGAATAAACAGAGAGTTTTGAAAAAAAATGCAGATTCTGATACAGTAGATTTGGGCTGAGGGCTGAGATTCTGTATTTCTAACCAGCTCTCAAATGATGTCAAAGCTTTTAGTCTTTAGACCGAACTTGTGGAGCAAGATTATGTATTTTGCAGGGGAGAGAAAGAGAAAAAAAATAAGTTGAGAATGGCTTCTTAATTCTGACTACAATGACTAAGGAGACCTAGTAATAAAAGTGGGGAGAAAGGTCATAAATTTAGTTTTGAACATATTGAATATAAAGTGCCTCTGAAAAATATGAGAAAATGTGTGAGTTCTAGAGCTTGGACGATATATCTAGGCAGGAGGAAAAGAAGTGTATGTCATCAGCCTCTTCAGAGTAATTGAAACATAGGCATTAATAAAAATGCCTGGGCAAGATGTGGTGTGTGAGACATGGCCAAAGAGAGAATCCTGAGAACAATACGAATGGGATATTAAGGGCAGGTTAACCACTAAAGGAAAAAATAGTAAGATTTTACAAGATAAAGGACAATAGTCAATAAGATAGTGTCACAAAAGCCAAGGAAAGAGAGAGGAATTCAAAAGAGTGGTCAACTTAGCCAAAGCTGCCTGAGAGTCCCTATAAGATTACTGAAAGAGGCCCATAGGATTTACCAATAAAGAACTTCATCTTAACCAATAAAGATGTTCATCTTGATGAAGGTGGCTTCAGTGAGTGGACAAACATTTGGAGGCAAAGAAGTAGGACAATATTTCTCGGAGATGCAGATTGAAGAGGAAGAAGCAACTAGGTAAAGGTAGTTGTAGGATCCAGAGAAGGAATTTAAAAAAAAAAACCAAAACTCGTTTTTACATTAATTTTGACCATTTCTCTTTATCAGCGTTGGTTTATTATCTCTCTTTAACATATGAAAAGATTTTTAAAATTAATTTTAGCCTGACCCATTATTTTAATTTATTCTCCACTGTTAGTTCAAATGAGGAAATACTTCCTTAATGACTTTCTGTTGCTAATTCTGTTTTGACTTCTGAGTGTAAATTACTCGCAAACAGCTTTTAAGTTCTAATATAGACATTCTTCTCCCATTCTCTAGGGGAAATTTCACTGGCCATTCTCTGTTCCCTTCTTCTATGCAATTCCACTTCATGATATCTGTTCTCAGCACTTTCTTCCTCTCATGGTGTCTAAGCTAGTAGTAATTTCCTTACCCAAGGCTGCACTTTGACCCAGAATGCTACAATCTGACACTGCAGGGTGGATTTTTATTCTTGAATGCATAATAGAATCACTTTTAGAAATAAGATGCTCTGCCTCGCCCTACGCCATTTAAATCAGAATCTCTGAGATAGAACCCAGGATCCAGCATGTGATCATTATGTGCTGCTGGGTTAAGAAGCTTTGCTTTATAGACACTAGGACTTATGTTTCTTCTGCACAATTTGAAGAAAATCAAAATGCCTGTTTTAACAAGTTAACAAGCTTCATCATGCATATGTAGATGAATATATTGATCTTGAATATATTATATTTATAATGTCACAAAAGCTTATTGAAAGAAGAATGATCATAGGGAGGAAGTTTAGGGCTAAGATTATTCCTGGGAAGGAAGAATGAATTAAAATAGAAGATGGAAATGGAGGATCTAGAAACAATGTCTGAAGGTTTAAGAGACTAAACGGAAGCTTGAGAAGATATTAGAATTAAACCGGGAACTGAAAGAGTGACAATGACACTGTACATCAGACCGGGCCCTAAGGGACAGATGATTTCATAGGATTCTGTATTTATAATGAAAGAAGAGAACATGAGCAGGCTGGAGTGTCAGGTGGCTTTTAGAAAACAGTCTCTACTTGAAACATGAAGTACAGACCGGGACAACCTTGCTTTTATCAAGAACTCAAGAACTCAATAGCTTACCCAGGTGGGAGCTAGAACATGTCAGTAATGAGAAAAGTGAGGTTTGCCAAAGCCTTATTACCTGGCTCTTTCCTAGTAATTTGCCAGCAACACTCCTCATTTCAGGATATAATGATTTGTATTAATTTTGTGTTTGAGATATAGATGGTTAAGTGAAGTTGTATTTAAACTCCTATTTCTGCATGACCATTGATTAATTTGAAGAGTTTGTTTCTGCTATGGGAATAGATGACCCATCGGTCATTTGCTAAATGATCACTGCAATTTAGACATTGGCATTCAAAATTACATTTAGTAAGTCCAAATGACCATTTAAAGCCACCTAATTTAAATGGTCTTTCATGACTGAGCAATTGCTTTGTTCTTAGTAATATAAAAGCCGAAAAAGTATAATCAAATAGACAAAAAGCTAATTCAGGGCAGAACTAATCGAGTGTATTTTTGCTCACATGCAATCAATTTTAGTAGTTTTCAGTCTTTTAAAATTATTGAAATTAAAAATTAGAAAATGTTTAAATTCATTTTAAGTTCCCTCAATAGCAATGTTACAATACATTAAGGGTAGATGTTATTAGCTCCTACAATTAGTCCACATTTATCACAGTAATTATGAACTCGCTATTGTGTTTACTATTGCATTAAGTTGATTATAAATGCCAAAAATGATTTTAATGAAATACTTCTTTGTTGGTAAAGACACATTTAGTATGAGGTAGTTATATTGAAACTTTATAATTTGTTACAGCATTAATATGTAATCATTATAAAGTGAAAGTTAATACTCAAAAAGGAACAACTATTAAATCTAAAGTATTAGAATTTATTAAAGAGCTAATTGTAATTTATATTGACATTAAATCATTTAGCTTAGAAATTCATATTATTCGTTTGGAGAAAAGATTTTCTTTACTTCTGAGGCATTTTCTTGACTCTAGAAAAGTATTTTCTTGTTTGTGAAGAAAACAATAAATATTCAAAGACCTATGTTTCACCTCATCTGATACTCTCATCAGCATTAACTAACGGGCTCCCTAGCACTGTGCTGTCCAACATGAGTGTCACAGGTGGCTATTGAGTACTAGGTATGTGGAACTCATCTGAATTGAGAAGTCCTGATCTGGATTTTAAAGACAATATGACAAAAGGAATCTAAATATCTCATTAATATTGTTACATTGATTACATGTCAAAATGATAATGTGTAGATATATTGGTATAAATAAAAATGAGCCTGGAAAGGTGGGCAGCAGTCAAAACAGTAGGATCTTGGGGATCATGATGAGGATTTGTTTTTTTTTCTAACTGCCTAAGAAGACATTGACAGGTTTTGAAAGGGAGTAACATGGCTGGTGTTTGAAGGGATCATCATGTGAGAAGAATATGATTGGGGTGGGGGTATAAGATTGATGAATAAAAACTGGAATTCTTGCATTAATCCAAGCTATTTAGGCTAGAAGGCTGAGGGTGGAGTGGGATAGACTTATGGCTTTATTTGGAAGACAGAATAAAATGAACTGACCATAGAAGTAATATTCTGGAATGTGTGTATAAAAAGACAAACCGAGGAAAATCTCAGGTTGTTTGGCATGCAATGTCTAAATTTGCTTTCTTTCTTGATTTAATTTATTATCAATCTCTTAAAATTTAGTGTCTCTGGGTATATAGCTCTGTAAAATATCAGAAACCCATATTGCTGAGTTTTAGGATAACAAAGAATCTCTCAGAAGAGCCTGGACTTGACAAATCTGAAAGCATAAAGTCATCACAAAAACTCACTGATCTTATTTTACAGGAGCGGAGAAGATTTGGGGTGCTATGCTATTAATCTTTATGAGCCTAATGACCACCAGAATTCAACGAGAGGGTAAAACTAATTATCCAAAGATCCGAAGGGAAAGAATCGGTGTCTCCCGTGATTTTGATATATTCTGACCCCATGGAGCCTTTGAATAGAGCCTGTGTCTCATTCAGTGGTATGCCAAAAAAAAAAAAAAAAAAAAAGGATACAACACATTTTTACTTTGAATGCCTCAGTCACTATTTAACATTCCATCTTCATATACTGTCTACATTGTTAAATTGCCTGAAACTGCAGAGCAGTCAAGCAGTACACAAATTAAGCCACAAAGTAATCGGATTTCAATCACTAAAAATTCACAGCTCAATTAAGTTATTTACTGAGATGTTTGTCTTAGCTGTTGAAATCTTTGCATATTTATAGGCACTTCACAGTAACCTTTTAAAAATATCCTGATGTGAAAATTTAAAAAAAAAACAAAAACATACATTTGTTTTTTTATAAGGTAAGTTAAAATTACGGCTCTAGGTATTTAAAAATGAATAAAAAGTCAATTACTTCAAGTTTTCCAAGAGTATGATTTGGTACCTATAATAGAAAGCTGACTACAAATTGCCTGATTATGCTTTTGTTTCTGAAAAAGAATATTTAAAAAAAATGTGATCCAAGTTACAATTTAATCTTCTGTTCTTCCTTCCATTTTGTGATGTTATAGTTGGATCATATTTCCCAGATTCAGCACTTCTATCTTCTGCTTCATATTTAACCATAAAATTCTGAGAGTGACTCGATAACTTGGTTCAATTCAGTTTTGGAAGTTTCATTTCCTTCGCAGCAGCAAGAGGATAATAATAACTACCCAAGACAAGGTGGTTCCAGTGTTCATTCATCTGATCACGGTAAAAAATAAAACACTTGAATTTTTGGTAAAAAAAAAAAAAAAGTGCTGACATATTTATAATATCTGATATCAGTGGCTAATATTTATAGCAAGGCCTTGCTAAGAACTAGACATGATTTAAACTATTTTATAAATACCTCCTTTAATCTTTTTGAAAGCTCTATTTTTAATACCTATTTTACAAATGTGAAATATTTAGGCTTATGGATGTTAATTGCCTAGCCTCATAGCACATGACAAAAGGCCAAGCAGCATATTCGAACTAGGTCTGTCCGAATTCAGGCCTAAGCTCTCAAATATTAAACCTAATTGACTCTTTGATACCAAATGATGTGACTCTCACTGAATTAGTTTCTATTGTTACAAATTTAGTAGTTTAAAAACAACACAAATATATCATTTTATAGTCTGAAGGTCAGAAGTCTGAAATGGTCCTACAGGGTTAAAATCAGAGGCTGAGTTCCCCATGAAGCTGAAGGAAAGAATCCATTCCTTCTGCTTCCAGCTTCTAGAGTCTGGCTGCGTTCCTCTGCTTCTGTGTCTCTGACTTGACTCTCTCTCCTGCTTCCCTCTCATAAGGACCCTGATTAAATTGGGCCCACCTGGATAATCCAGAAAAATCTTCCCATTTCAAAACTCTTAATTTAATTACACCTGCAAAGTCCCTTTTGCCAGGTAAAGTAACATATTCTCAGGTTCTGAGGATTAGGATATAGCATCTTTGGATGGGGAGGAGGGCATTATTTTCCCTATCACATTCATATTGAAATAAAAAACACATTTTAGAACATGTCTTGGAAAATGGCTACTAATTCTAAGTATGACAGTTAAGTACCTTATTCATAGAATGGTATAATTCGGTGGTATTTTTTGTGGTGAAAACTTGAGTAAATTTGATCATCTAAACTGTGAATCTGTAGATTGCAAACTTTGGCCAACGAGAATGTAAAAAGTTACTATACAAAACTCCTGCTAAGAGATGAATTCTGTCATCCAAGTACCATCTATATAGGGAACTCCCTATCGGATTTGGAGAAGTTGTCTTTTCTTTTCTTTTCTTTTTTCCTTTTTCTTTTCCTTTTGCTTTCTTTGCTTACTTTGCTTTGTTTTTCTCTTTTTTCTCTTTCTTTCTTTCCTTCCTTCCTTCCTTCCTTCCTTCCTTCCTTCCTTCCTTCCTTTTTCTTTCATCTCTTTCACAGTACCTCTTCCTGTGACATATATTAAGAATAAACTGCAAAAGGACATGATTAGACTCTCTTTATGTCCCCCTATCCATTTAATATGATATCATTATTATTATTTTTCTCCCATTCCCTCTATAGCTGAGGCATGGAACTTGCTAATTTCAATTCTGGGACCAGATATTTCCCAGATATTTTAAGGGTGGAGAGGGCTCCCCCACCACCAATGCAATTCAAAACAAAGAAAGAGACATATATTTTTTGCATAGTACAAAAGAAATGCCTTTATGTACATGGTTCTGAAGTTCTCTTCAGCATCAGCAACAGTAAAACTGCTGAAAATCAAATGACTGGGCTTCTGGCTCTGAAGCTGAGAAGACGAAGGACCTTGGAGGGTGGGAGAGAAGGAGAGAAAGGAAGGGTTTAAGAGCTTCAGAGACCAGTGAGGAGGATGTTGGAGAGAGCTTGGGATACCCTAGGGATACCAGGCTGCTCACCAATCGAGGAGCTAGTGGATGAGCTGCAAAGATTCCTTGTCTACAGAGGATTATGTCTATTGCAACTCATGGCTCAAATCTGGAGTTAAGAGCTTTTTTGAATATCTTTCCAGAGCTACCTCATCTGTGCTACTAATGGGCAAAATTGAGGTTTTGTTATTGTTATTATTGCTGTTGTTTTTTCTTTATAGGAAATAAATGTGTTGCCCTGATGTTAAATGTATAGTAAAAAGGGGTTACATAAGCATTAAACTTATTAGATATTGTATTTCAAAGGAAAAATGTTTTGTTGGTAAAGGGTTTGGAACATGATTTTATCTTTTGGAGAAAAAAATCCTATTGTAACATTTTCTTCTTTGGGACTGACAGTATTGATTACTTCCTATAGCACGAGAAATGTGGGAGCTGAAAACTGAATGCTGGTTTTCTGCATCCAAAATTGCTTTCTAAATTGCTGAATCATCTTACTATGCTATTAGCCTCATTTTCTCTGAGATAAGATATTAAAAAGTTTTACTTTCTTTTCAGGAGAAATGAAAGTTTTTAATGGCAGCTTAGAGCATTTTAGAATTAAGGGCACAGTATTTTTTTTTAAAACATCTAATAAAATGATAACAATCTATTATAATTATTTTCAATTCTCAAATTTTATTTTTCACCATAATATGACATATTCCTCCATTAGAACAGTGATTTTGCAGTATTTACTTGATTGCTTGTTTGCCTTATCATTAGACTGAAAACTCATCGAGAACAAGGACAGAGATTTTAGTATGTATTACATAAGAAAAGCCAAAAAAAAAAAATCTCTAGGTTAAATAATTAAAAATCAGC
>NW_011888784.1:18198890-18203777 GCF_000151845.1 Pteropus vampyrus
CCACAGGACCTATGATGTGTTTCTAGTCAATCCACATATTGTGGACAAAATTCATTCTACCAATTAAATATCACTTTTAAATCTTTTATTTATATCCTTTAAATTCATATCCTTTAAATGCTTATGATAAAATAAAGATAATTAAAATTTTTGTAAAAGCTGCCTCTGGAATAAGAACTCTTGATAAGAGTGTTTAAAATGAAGCTAACCACTTTGGAGTGTGTAATGCTGATTAAAGTATTGCATATTTTATCTAATAGCCCATAGGGTGAACTGTCAAACTATCAAACTATTTGTATCTAAGTATTTTAAAAATAAATATTTTATTAGTTTGTTAGAGTTAATATATTTCTTTATTTAATAAATATTTATTAAAAATTCATTATGAGCCAGATGCCATGCTAGAATCTGGACATACCAAGACATAACATATGTCCCCCACTCTTATGTTATTCAAAATCTGGTGCTGGAATACGTGGATGTTAAATTGGCAATTACTTGTGTTCCTGTGTGCCTCTGGGAGTTGGGAGGGTAATGCAAACCTGGATATGGTGCCTGTAGTAATTCAGATACAGGCACACCTCAGATATATTGTGGGTTTGGTTCCAGACCACTGCAATAAAGTGAGTATCACAACAAGATGAATCATGTAAATTTTTTGGTTTCCCAGTGAATATAAAAGTTATGTTTATACTATAATGGAGTCTATTAAGTGGGCAATAACATGATGTCTAAAAAAAGAACAATGTACATATCTTAATTAAAAGTATTTTATTACTAAAAATGGTAACCATCATCTGAGTCTTCATTGAGTTGCAGTCTTTATGCTGGTGGAGGATTTTGCCTCAATGTCGATAAAAACGTGATATCTGAAGTGCAATAAAATGATTCACAATAAAATGAGGAATGCCTGGCTATGTCTGTACAGTATCTCTAAGCAGATGCATTTCTAGGATCATACATTGGCAACCTTTTCCAAATTTTTCTAATTCCTTTGCAATAAATCATTTGGCTCAATTTTTTTGATGTTCGATTGTTGACAACTTTAAGCTTCACCCCTCTCTTTTCTTTTCTACATTTGTGCAAGCTAAGAAAATCCAGATTCTCCCTTTTTTGGCACTGGTGGAAAATTGAAACTATGCTAACTCCTGCATGTGTGTGGCATCTCTCAGCCTAGCTCTAAGTCCTAATCACAACAAAAACACCAAGTCAGTCTACCTTGTTATCTCAAGCAATATCAGACTAACCTGGGAGGCCTGCCTGCTACCCCATTATGTAAGTAATAAATCTTTTTGTATGCTCTTGGTGTGTATATGTGTGTCATTATTAATATTCAAACTGAATTTGTGGTGCGTTAAGAGATCTGGAGGTCACAATAAGGAGAAGCAACTGCTGTTGCTTCTCTTGTTGGCTTAAAGAAACAATCTCTCACATGTAGAAAGGGTCCCTGGCAGGGAACTGCAAGTAATTTGTAGGAGTTAAAGATCTCTGTCCTATAAGCACAAGAAAACAAACTCTGCCAGCAAGGAAGTTTGAGAGGTAAACGTAAGCTTTACATGACATCACAACTTTGGTTGATACCTTGAGCAGAAGATTGAGCTAAACCATCCGTGGAAACTGTGAGATAATAAATGTATGTTGTTTTATGCAGCTAAATTTGTGATAGTTTGTTACAAAGCACAGAAAATAAAAAGACATTTTTATATAAGCATACTGGCATTTTAGAAAGATAACTTGATAGATAAAAAATTATTCATAAGAATATGTATTTATTTTCTATATTGCCTTAATAATTTCCCACAAGTTTACTGGATTAAAACAACATAAATTTATATGAGTGTGTGTATGTATGTATGTATGTATGTATGTATGTATGTATTACAATTATTTTTATTATTTATTGATTAACAAAATCCAATAAATTTCAAGTGTACAATTCAACAGTAAGTCATATACATATTGTATTGTCTGTTCAGCTCCCATAGTTAGACTTCTTCCTGTCACAATATATTTGACCCCTTTTACCCCATCGACCTCCCATCTCCCCCACTTCCCTTTGGAATCCACTAGTCCACTGACCATGTCCATGAGTCTGTTCATTTGTTGTTTTTAGATTTATATCCCACATATAAGTGATATCATGTGATTTTCAACTTTTTCTGTCTGGCTTATTTTGCTTAGCATGATTATTTTGAGGTCTATCCATGTTGTCTCGAATGGCAGTATTTCATCTCTTCTTATAGCTGAGTAATATTCCATCGTATATATGTACTATATCTTCTTTATCAAATCATCTATTGAAGGATCTTTGGTTACTTCAACGTCCTGGCCACCGTGAATAACGCTGCTATGAACATCGATGTGCAAATGTCTTTTCAGATAAATGACAAAACAACACAAATCTTACACTTCTGTAGATCAGAAGATGGACACAGGTCTCACTGGGTTAAATTCAAGATGTAAGCCGATTGTGTTTCCTTCTGGAGGCTTTACAGAAGAACTCATTTCCTTGTTTTTTTTTTTTTTTTTTTTTTTCCAGCTTCTAGAGATAAGCTGCATTCCTTGCTTTCTGGCCCTTTTTTCCATCCTCAACTACAGTAGGGTTGCATCTCTCTGACCCTTCTGTCATCACATCTCTCTCTTATTGCAGCCAGGAAATATTCTGTGGTTACATTGGACCTCCTCAGAAAATCCAGGATAATCTCTAATCCCAATGTAATTGACCTTAGTCACATTTGCAAAGTCCCGTTGCCCTGTAAGGTATCTATCTACAGATTATAGAGATTAGGTCCTAGACATCTTTGAAGTGTTATTATTCTGCCTACCACAACACATAGCTGGATATGAGTACTCTCGTTAGGAAGTTTATACAGGAATCTTGGTAAGAAATAATAAAAATCCAAAGAAAGTTGTAGTGGGGAAAAAAACTTGAAAACGTGCCAGCAAGTGTAATGCTAGAATGAACTTGTGTATGGAGAGTGCAGGGAAAAAGGAGACATAGAAGACTCGAATACTTAGTAACTAGTTGAGAGGCAGCATAATAATTTATTGAAACAGGCTCCCAGGATGAGAAGATGATATAGGGAGAATATGAAAATGAGATCAGTGTTTAATATGCTGAATTTAAATTCTTGTTGGATGTCAAGTTATAAATGTGTGGCAGATATACCTTCGGAAACCTGCTGGTCAAGAAAAGGAAGGTGGAGCACGTCAGCTAATTAGAGTGTCCTAGAAGATTGGAAGGTGGAAGTGACCAGCAAAAATAATAGTCAAAATTGTTGAGTGAGATTATACAGTGAAGATTGGAAAGAGACATCATATGGGGTCAGAACTCTGGGAACAACTCAATATGTGGGTGAGAAAGAAAAGAGAAGCCAGCTAAAAGGACCAGACCGTAATAGATAAAAATGTAAGGGGAGAAATAGCAGGGAGCACAGACAATGAAACTGAGAGAAAAGGTTTTCTAAGAAGTGGTCACAGCATCCATATTGCAGAGGGATCAGGTCAGATAAATTACAGTTAGATCTTACATTTAAAAAATTTACGTGTTTCAATGGAGGTATTGATAGTAGATGCTGGCTGGAAGGTGGGTTGGGAGAAGAGGTTTTACTTTGACTATAAAAGTTTATGTCTCCTCTCTTTGATAATTATAATGAAAATTAGATTTTGATAATTATAATGAAAATTAGATTTTTAGTCGCTGTTTTGAATGTGGGCATACACTTTTGATTTTTCATGTTATCATTCAAAGCAAATGATGGGAAAGTTAACGGAAGGATAAATATATATTAGTATTCAAAAGGGAAAAACGTTGAGCCAGTTTTCGGCATCCTTATTAGTATGGCCAAGATAGGTGTTTTAAGTGTAAAAGTTTAATTCAGATTTTACATAAGTGGAAGTTGCAATTATTTTCTTACACAAAGGGGTTCCTACTTTGAAGAAATAACATCTAATTATGTTAGTTTAATTTGAATGTAAATGTGTTCCTGGCATTAGGACCCTACTGAATCTAACACCTGCTGTCTCAAAAGGCTAATCATTTGAAGCTGTTGCTGCTTGAAATGGTCCCTTTTCTTAACTCCTGTTTCTGAAATGACCATTTTCGAAGCTCTTGAGTTTGAAATTCTAGTTTTTCTGAAACATTAAAAAAATATATTTAAAGAAAAGTTACTACTGTCACCAATAGAATAATAACAATGACAAAATTACTTCATTGAAAGATTTTAGTTTTAAGGGTAGGGAAATTCTTTGGTCTTCCATTAAATGCTAATGAGGCATAGCTTCTGGGCTGAAGAGGAAGATAAATTAAGTTTCACTTTCTTCTTAGTCACTAAGAAAGCTATAATATCTGAAAACACGGTCTAGCCTTACACAAGGAAAGTATATCCTGCCTGTTAACGTGAAGTTGACCCTACAGCCTGTGAATCAACAGCCTGGCATCTTTGGGCTGAGCTGTTAATTCCTTTTGAAACCTAGCTTAAGTCACAAGAATGACAGTGACTGGTTTTGTCTAGCCACCTAGGATAGATGGCATCAGGCTCCAGTTAGTATCTTCCTGATTTTAAATCTCTCTTCTAATAGGATAAGGTGAGTATTAACATCTAGCTACAAAATAATATATGAAAGTTATTTGTCAGTTTGTGAGAATTTCAACTTTATAACTCTGAAAAGATTTTCATTAGGTAATATTTTTTTCTTCTGGTATTTAATATCATCATTCTCATATTTGCTATTTACATAGAATTTGCTGTGTGTCAGTCATTTTTCTAAATGTTTTACATGTATTCATTCATTTGGTAGTTGTCTAAAATGATACTGTACTTGGACAGAAATACATATTCTTTTGCAGATAAGTAAATTTCCACAAACAAGTCACAACAACTTAAT
>NW_011888784.1:18203827-18211912 GCF_000151845.1 Pteropus vampyrus
GGTGGGTTGGGAGAAGAGGTTTTACTTTGACTATAAAAGTTTATGTCTCCTCTCTTTGATAATTATAATGAAAATTAGATTTTGATAATTATAATGAAAATTAGATTTTTAGTCGCTGTTTTGAATGTGGGCATACACTTTTGATTTTTCATGTTATCATTCAAAGCAAATGATGGGAAAGTTAACGGAAGGATAAATATATATTAGTATTCAAAAGGGAAAAACGTTGAGCCAGTTTTCGGCATCCTTATTAGTATGGCCAAGATAGGTGTTTTAAGTGTAAAAGTTTAATTCAGATTTTACATAAGTGGAAGTTGCAATTATTTTCTTACACAAAGGGGTTCCTACTTTGAAGAAATAACATCTAATTATGTTAGTTTAATTTGAATGTAAATGTGTTCCTGGCATTAGGACCCTACTGAATCTAACACCTGCTGTCTCAAAAGGCTAATCATTTGAAGCTGTTGCTGCTTGAAATGGTCCCTTTTCTTAACTCCTGTTTCTGAAATGACCATTTTCGAAGCTCTTGAGTTTGAAATTCTAGTTTTTCTGAAACATTAAAAAAATATATTTAAAGAAAAGTTACTACTGTCACCAATAGAATAATAACAATGACAAAATTACTTCATTGAAAGATTTTAGTTTTAAGGGTAGGGAAATTCTTTGGTCTTCCATTAAATGCTAATGAGGCATAGCTTCTGGGCTGAAGAGGAAGATAAATTAAGTTTCACTTTCTTCTTAGTCACTAAGAAAGCTATAATATCTGAAAACACGGTCTAGCCTTACACAAGGAAAGTATATCCTGCCTGTTAACGTGAAGTTGACCCTACAGCCTGTGAATCAACAGCCTGGCATCTTTGGGCTGAGCTGTTAATTCCTTTTGAAACCTAGCTTAAGTCACAAGAATGACAGTGACTGGTTTTGTCTAGCCACCTAGGATAGATGGCATCAGGCTCCAGTTAGTATCTTCCTGATTTTAAATCTCTCTTCTAATAGGATAAGGTGAGTATTAACATCTAGCTACAAAATAATATATGAAAGTTATTTGTCAGTTTGTGAGAATTTCAACTTTATAACTCTGAAAAGATTTTCATTAGGTAATATTTTTTCTTCTGGTATTTAATATCATCATTCTCATATTTGCTATTTACATAGAATTTGCTGTGTGTCAGTCATTTTTCTAAATGTTTTACATGTATTCATTCATTTGGTAGTTGTCTAAAATGATACTGTACTTGGACAGAAATACATATTCTTTTGCAGATAAGTAAATTTCCACAAACAAGTCACAACAACTTAATTATTATCTTTTCAATTAGTGTGCATTAAATGTATATTAGTTATCTATCGTCACATAACAAGTTAGTACAAAACAGCAGCATAAGTCCACAAACATTGTTATCTTATATAGTTTCTGAGGATCAAGATTCTAGAAATGGTTTAGCTGTGATTCTAGCTCAGGGTCTCTCATGAGGTTGCAGTCAAATATCAACAAACATTATAGTCATCTTGGCTGGGGCTGGAGGTATCTGCCTCTGAGATCACTCACTCACATGGCCTCAGTTCTTTGCTAAATGGACCTCTTCTTAGTACTGCTCATGACATGGCAGTGGCTTTTCCTAGAGCAAGTGATGTGAGAGAAAGAAATACGTGGAGATAGAGATAAAAAAAGAGAGAGAAAAAGAGAAAGGATGACCAAAATGAAAGCCACAGTGACTTTCACCACTTAATCACAAGAGTTTATAACTCATCATCACTTCTGCCATATTCTATTGGTCATACAAACCAAACCTGGTAACAGTGTATGAGAGGACTGCAAGAGGATGCAAAATACAGAAGGTTGGGATCTTGAAGGGCCATCTTGGAAGCTGATTACCACATCATAAGTGGTAAAATGTCTGAACAAAACTGATAGAAACTTTGCCTGAAAGTTACATAGTAAAATAATGAATATCGAATTTCATAGAATGTACTTATTTCGGTATTGTTCTTAACTTTATTATCTAGTAATGTTTTATCAATGATTTAATGTTAAAATGAATATTTTATAACAAAGAAATAATGCATTTTTACTATGTTACTTACATTTATTTACAATATAATTTAAAATATTTTCAAAGATGTGGAAAAACAATAGGAATAAAGCTATTTAAAAAACATACATACATACACACACACACACACCTACTCATTTTTTTTCTGTTTGTTTCTTTCTATAGTATATGAGTCATGAAATGAGAACAATGAAGGATGCTATAGTGAACCAAAATTGTCCTAAATCTAGGAAATCACTTACACAATGGGGGAAATCTGGATGATTAAACATAAGCTTGAGTTTTAATTGGATGATTTTGGAAACTTGAAGTTGAGATCTACTTTTCTTTTATAGTTTTTGCAACAATAATAAAAAAGATTATTTTCAAATTGCTGACTTCCTGTATTATGCTGCTGAGCTAGTGAGGAAATTAAAACAATAGTAAAGTGAAAGTCAGTAAATGAAGGTAAGGCAATAAATGGTATATATAAGACTTGTTTCATTAATTTTGTCCATTAATATAAACTATTATAGCCTCAGAGATTTTTTCATATTGTTAAAAAAAAAAAGAAATAATTTTGACATTCAGGTGACAGCCATTTCTTCTTGTGTTGATACTTCCAGTTGGATTTGGATGATCTTAATAGTTCTTCCTTCTGGGCAGGGTTTATGTGGCCTTTTGCATAAGAGCCACTTCTTTGTAGATTATCTATTTCTAAATATTGTTACTAAGAACCTTATTATTTTAAAATGCATTTAGTATTTTATCAGTTACAACACTGTAATTGCTATGGCATAGAATTAACAAATTCTTTGGTCTACAAAATATAAATGATTGATTTCATTCTCCTTCATTAGCTGTAAAATCCTCTAGACTTATTTTGAAACATAAATGCAAGCAGAAATGAGAGACATCATTAAAAGTCAGATGTAGATTCAACCACCAGCCCCTTTTCAATATTTTCTTGCTGGCTAGAAGTAAATGAAAGCCATGAGAACACGTGGAAGCCTATTTATTCAGAGCTTGCTATAACAAGGGCCACCATTACCTGGGCTTGGCAGAAACTCAAAAGCAAGTAGGGAAATGGGAAATCTTTATAGAAAAAAACGGTAAGGCTTCGGGCACATTCTGACTGGAGAGGAGAGAGAACAGAGAAGCTGGTAGCCACTGACCAAGTCCCGACTATTCTGAGCTGGTTGCCACAGAAGTTGTGACTCAAGAGTCCTATTGTCATTTAGTCTGGCCACTGTCCCTTTGTATATTCTGTCTCTCACTGGAATCTTAGAGTTGGGGAACCAAAGACCTTTTTACCTATCAGATACTTAAGTACAAATCCCTAAAATTTCAGAGACCTCTGAAAATATCTTAGAACGGAAAGAAAACATTGGGTACGAAGCATAAAGAGAGAATCTAAACAAATAAAATAATGTTTAATTAAATGTCCACAAAGCATAATGTTATGTCATCTTCATAATTTGAAAACAATTTGTGTGCTAAATTTTTCTCAGTTGGCAACAATTAGAAATAATAGTCAATTTTAATTAAGTGATGAGCTCATAGGCAAATAATTTTAAAAGCAAATTAATAATACTTCTTGCAAAAATTTTAAAGCAAATTTAATGTGATTCATGAGGGCCCTTGATGAGTTAGATATAATGTGGGGTGAGGCCTCCCACAGAGTGCACCGGGCATGCTGGGAGCCCACCAGCACCAGCTCTTGGAGTCAGTGAGACCTTGCATGGGGGTTCAGTTGATAAGAAAAATAATGATTAAGGTATACTTTTATATTGCCCAGATTGATTCACTTAACTCTAGTTAAACTAAAAATTCTGCTTATCATCAGGCATCATTATAATTTAGATTGTGGAGGAGGAACCTTCTGGGATGCTTTGGATGCATCGGAGTGGCAAAGGCATATTGTGCTGTTAATTAACCTCACAGAAAGATGAAAGAAAACTACCCAGCAGCACAAACTTGACTTATGTTTATTTTTGTGTTTGTGTTTTTGTCCTCATTTGGTTTTCTTCTCCCCAGCCCACCACCATATGCTGCTGGGACTCAGCTGTAATTATCCTACCCATAGACGAAACAACCAAGTGAAATATAGCAAACAGAAACTTCACCACCGCAATCCAGGGCACTTTTAGAAAAGTGCTTGCATTTAGCATGACACAGAACAACTTCTTTTACAGGAAAAAGAAGACTGAGACTTTCTCATGCAAACCAATAGGTGTGGTGATAATTAATCCATGACTCATAAAGTCTAAACCTGTATCAACACCAGAGATAGATAAATAAAAAAAAATCCTATCCACCACAGATGCACATTAGAAATACCTGGGGTACTTAAAAATTCCATTCCCAGCTTCACCAGGACCAAATAAATCGGAAATTCTGAGGGTAGGTCTCAGTCATTTGTATTTTTTCATTCTTGTTCCCCACCTCACCTTTGCTACATATTTAAGTAGTTTTAATATGTATGCAGCCAGATTGAAAGCCACTGAATTATATCATCTTTACATTTGCGGTAATAATACAACTGTGTACATTCTCTATGGATCTCCTCCTTTGGAGTAGTTGTTGGTGAGTAATTAATTAGTAGCCATTATCTTGTGAAATAGTTAGTGAAGATGAACTATCCAGTTGATTTTCATAAACAACTCAGAATTTAAACACTTAAACACCTATAAAGTGAAATTTGAGGGCCTGTTTCTTTTCTGTATTGGTACAAACGACTCCTAGAAGTTAAATTTAATTGTTCTGACTGATGAGGTCAGCTTGGTCAAAAAGAGAAAATCATCTTATATTTTCAGTCGAATGATTGATGTGGTCAATCACAGGTCTACTGTGCTTTAAAAGAAACCAGAGTTCACTTAGCAAATAGATTAGAACATGATACTTTACAACCATGCAAAGATCCGATGTGGAGGCCAATAAACAGGAATTGCATTTTGTCTCTTAAGTCTTGATGATAAATAATAATGCATGTTTAATGCTCAATTTTTCACTTGTTCCATATCTAGAGAAATTTACTAAAATTTACTGTCATATAAACAGAGAATGCTCGTATTAAACTTTGGTTAAATATATCCAGTGACTGTTAGGAAGAATGAAAGGACACATTTTAAAGAAAATTGTAAAGCAAAACTTTATGCTACTTCATCA
Source organism: Pteropus vampyrus (assembly GCF_000151845.1). NCBI lineage: Eukaryota > Metazoa > Chordata > Mammalia > Chiroptera > Pteropodidae > Pteropus > Pteropus vampyrus. The sequence goes on from NW_011888784.1 coordinate 18,209,029, forward strand.
AAGAAGATATATAGAGGGCAAATAAACATATGAAAATATTCTCTACCTTATATATAAGTTCAAATTAAAACAACAATGAAATACCACTAAACACTTATTAGAATGGCCAAAATCTGAAACACTGACAACACCAAAAGCCGACGAAGATGTGGAGCAACAGGAACTTTCATTCATTTCTGGTAGGAATGCAAAATGGTACATCCATGTTAAAAGACAGTATAGTAGTTTATTACGAAACTGAATATACTCTTATACCATACGATCTGGTGATTGTTTTCCTATGTATTTACCTGAAAGAACTGAAAACATAAGTTCACACAAAAACATACACACAAATGTTTATAGCAGCATAATTCATAATTACCAAATCTTGAAAGCAACCAAGATGTCCAAACAAGATATTCTTTTGTTGGTAAAAGAATAAATAAATGGTGGTACGCTCAAACAATGGAATACTATTCAGTGCTAAAAGGAAATGAGCTGTCAAGCCATGAAAAAACATGAAGGAACCTTAAATGCATATTACTAATTGAAAAGAGCCAATCTGAAAAGGTCATACACTGTATGAGTTAAACTACATGACATTCTAGAAAAGATAAAACTATGGAGACGATAAAAAGATGAGTGGTGGCCAGGAGCAGGAGAGTGTGGTGATGAATAGGCAGAACACAGAGAATTTTTAGGGAAGTAAAAACACTCTAATATTATAATGATGGATATAAGTCATACATTTGTCCAAACCTATAGAATGTAGAACATTAAGAGTGAACCCTAAGGTACACTATGGACTTTGGATGATTACAATGTCTTAATGTAGGCTTCTCTTCGGTAAAAAATGTACCATTCTGATGAGCAATGTTTATAATGGGGGAGGCTATGCACATAGGGGCAGGGAGTATATGGGAATTCTCTGTACTACCTTTCAAGTTTGTTGTGAATCTAAAAATTCTCTAAAAAGTAAAGTCTTTAAAAAAAACAAAAAAGCAACCTTATGCTAATTATAGAATAGAAAAACAAGGCTGCTAACTCCTGGCAATTCTTCAAGTTTTTTATTGAGTTTGTTTAGTTTTTTTTCATATCAGGAAAGTTAAATCCAATTTTAATATATCTAAAATTTCACCAAATGCAAATAATTTCACTAGTTTTAAAAATGGGCTTATTCCACTGTTGGTGGCAGCAGCCAAATAGAAGATTAGAACTTAAAATGCAGGTTTAAAGCTTTCTCTTAAATGATTTCTTATGGAGTTCTATCTCCTAACTCTAGACTGTAATTTAAATCAATGAAAGAATGTACCTAATTTATAAAACTTTAATTTACATATATTTGTTTGGAGCATGCAACTTCTCCGAAAATGAAATATTTCTCTACACCTTGGCCAAAATCATGTGTTTGCTATAGCTGAAATGGGTTATCTGCTTTTTGTATAGAAAAGAAACTAATAGGCAAAATTTTTTTTCTCACTTAGAGAATGAATACTCCCACTCCCTTTTATTTTGGCCAAAGGTATATATTTGATCAAAACCTCTACTATGAAAGCTTTTGTTCTGAGTTAAAGTACTTTTTTTTTTTTTTAAGGCAATGTCCAAAGTGTCTATATCTTTAAGTCAGAAATAAAGTTATTACATTATTATTTACATTATTATTTACATTATTTTATGTCAGCTTAGGCTATGAACTAAAAATAAAATAATGACTGGTATTATGACTCTTCTGAAAGAGTAAAGATGAAAATTGTAAGCAGAATGAAAACTTGGCAAGCATTAATATTATAAAAGAGACATGAAGAATTGATTAACGTGAAACACAGAAGGCAAACGCTTTGCAATCCTAAAACTAGTTGAGTAGCAAAAGATGTATGCTGAACTGGATGGGCTTAGGCACTAAAACTCAACTTCCACCAACCAGACTGGCTACAAAATTGGTAGGGTCTACTGCGAAATGAAAATATGGAATCTCTTGTCAAAACATTAAAATTTCAAGAGAATGACAGGAGAGCCTAAAACTAAGTGTGTTTTAGGGTGTTCTACATGTGGGTCCATGTGTGACTGCACAGGTTTCAGGCTGATGAAGCCAGCCTTGCCTACAGAAGATGCGACGTGAAAGACCATGCATAAACAGTTTTGGTTGAATTGGAGAGTTTCTCTGGCCTATGAATCTTTAGGATTTTGTAGAATACATTTTAGGTTGTAGATAACTGTGGAGAGTTTGGTGGAAGACAGCGTGACATATTATTTGTTAGGAATATGAAACCTATGTTAATGGGACTGTGGGGTGAATTGAAATAGATGAAAGACTGGAGACAGAATAGGAAAAATAGGGCTATTTCAATAGCCTGTGAATAAGGTGAAAAAGATTTGAAACAAGCACTCTGTCAGAGAAAACAAGTTATACATATGATGTAGAAAAATTAGGACCATCATACATTGCTGCTGAGAATGTAAAGCGGTGTAGCTGCATTTCCATAAATGATAAATATTGAGTTATCACATGACCCAGCAATTCCGCTCCTAGGGGTAGATTCAAGAGCATTAAAAAAATATATCCACAGGTACAAAATATTGTACATAAATGCTCATAGCAGCATTATTCATAATAGCCAGAAAGTGGAAAATACCCATATATCCATCACTGTTGAATAACAAAACAGAATGTGGTGTATTCATAAAACGAAATATTCAGCATAAAAAGGAATGAAGTACTGATATCTACTACGATGCAGATGAACCTTGAAAACCTAAGTTGCAGAAGCCAGATACAAAAGGTCACATATTGTATGACTCCATTTATATGAAATGTCCAGAACAGGCAAATTCATAAAGGCAGAAAGTAAATTAATGTTTGCTCAGAGCTGGGAGGAACAAAGAATGAGAAGTGACTGCTTAA
>NW_011888784.1:18212181-18217111 GCF_000151845.1 Pteropus vampyrus
TTTTTTTTCCCCACTATAAATTTATTTTGTTTGATAGTGTGAATATCTGAGATAAAGAGGAATCAAAGTGCTTAATGATTGAATGTGTTATAGTAGGCAATAAGGAATAAATTTGACACAGGTTGCTATGTAAACAGAGGAAAAGGTCACTATTAGCAGATGTAGGGGAGGTTCTTTTACAATTTTAGATCATTGAGGGCAAGAAATTTATCTTTCTTATTTATTGATGAATCTCCAGTGTCTACCACTGGGGTATACAAACTGTGGCCCATGGGTTAAATCCAGGCTGCCACTGGTTTTTCTATGGCATATAATTTAAGAATGGTTGACAAAAAAGTAAAAAGAAGAGTAATAATTAATGATATATTAAAATTATATAAAATTCAAATTTCAACATCCAAAAGTAGTTTTATTATGATCTAACCATACTCACATCATAGCTGTTGTGCTACAATAATAGACTTGAATAGTTGCAACAGAGGTATATGGCTGGCAAAGCCTAAAACATTTACTATCTAGATTTTATAGGAATAGTTCGTTGATTCTGGATCTAGAAGAAAGCCAGCACATGGTAAGTATTCAAAGATTATTTGTTAAATGAAGGAATGCAGGGAGCGGGAACTGGACTGTGGAAGGATAACACATTTTGTGATATAGTTAATTTGTGCTTCCAGGGGATCCCCTATTGACAAATATCTATCAGGCATTGGAAGAAGGAACATTGGAACATGAAGGATGGGAATGAGATAGAGACATCAAAAGATGAGGGTGATTCCCAATGAAAGTCAGAATATCACTAAGAGATATAATTTCAAGAAAAAAATTAGAGAAGTGAGGACTAGAATGAGGGGAGAACACTATTTTATGGATGGCAAGAGACAGAGGAGGAGGATAAGAAGGAGAAAAGGACCTGTGAGGTAAGAGGAGAATGCTTGACAAAAATAGTCAAACAGAAGCCCAGAGAAGGAAGGAAATATTTCAGATGGTTAGTTTCATTTGAGTCAGTGCTGTGATATGAAGTTACTAGTGACCTAGAGAATAAATTTATTTTACAGAGGAGGCAGATATAATGCTTGGATGAAAATACTAGTCAAATGATTTACTAAATATTGTTTGGCGGAAGCACCGAGAGTTTAAAAACCTTTTTCAAATAGTTATTATGTAGGAAGCTCTGAAAAGAAAATCACGCTGTGTTCAATCTGTAGAGATGTTTTGATCACTCAAGCACAAAGACACACAGGATAACAATTTATCACTAAAAATAAATTGTCAAATTAATTTCTTCGTAAGTTAGGTCAAGAAATCCAACACAAAACATTGGCTATTTTTTTTTTTTTGAACTCACAATGTCAGAATAATTGTATATGTCTTAACACATTCTTGAAAGAAGATAAATACCTTAATTCAAACAACAGACATTTTCCCCATTTAATCTTTGCTATTATCATTTACAATAAATGGTTCAATAAAAATGAAATATGATTTTTGCCATCATGCTGTGGTTTTCTTACGATATTCAGTAAGCATTGTGTTGCATACAAATCATTTAACTTTCCCCTAAGGACTATTGGCATTAGGTAGAGATCTTGATTGATAAGAGTTTATATGAGACACTAAACCTTTTTGTGTTTTGCTTATTTCTAGTAAATAAAAGCAAGTCCCTCTAGACCTTGAGGCAAAATTTAAATCAGTATTTTACCTCATGCTGCACCATCTTGTCTCTAATCCTGCCACAGCATATGCTCCTTTTCTATCACAGCTAAAATGATCAGAAGAGTTTAATTGCTTCAGAGTAATGCAATTGAATTTATATTTTTGTTGGTTAATTTCTGGTTCTAGCAGTGGTTAGAAAAACCTGAAAGTTAAAGCACTTGTTACACACAAGTCATTTAAACCCAAGTGCTTGCAGGTGGCCTTTACTTTTATTCTTTAAATTACACAAATACCAGCATGTTCTATTACAATGCCACCAAACAAAAGATGTAAGAATGAGCATTCTTTAAAGGTTCCTTTATTTATTTTGATTATATTGTATCTTACCATTTTCCTTTCAGACCCATTAGGGGCAGTAGAACACAACTCAAAAGGCTAGCTTAAAAAATAGTATATCTTTTTCAGAAAACTATTTCATCCAACATAATTTGTCTGAAAAAAGAATATTTTAGAAATATGTTTCAATGGAAATCAGTAAGCATGTCAAATATAATAAATATAGGGAAAAATCACATTTATCAAAAAGAATACTTATAAAACGGGAGATCCTTCACATTAGCTTATTACTAATGTGAGATAATGTTTTTAATATTAATAGTATTGAATTTTATTTTCATTTTATCAATTGCTCCCTCTTTTGAGCTCCACAGATTTCCCACTGTTAGTTTGTTGTGATATTATTATTTTATTTCTGTAAGAGAGTGTACTTGGCTTAATGGACCTAAATTGAGACTCAATAGAGTTCAGCTCCTAAAAGCTGACATGGCAGGAATCTATAGAGTAACATAAGAAAAGAAAATTCACTTTCTTTTGCCATTTTCTTAGATCTGGATATTTATTGTTAGCCATAAGATCACTGAGGTTTTCTTCTTTTAACAACTACTGGAGAAAAAGAAAGTACAAGGTATTTCGGCCTTGAGAGTTTTAAAGGTTACCTCAGGAGATTTAGCTTGTCCAAACTCTGTATATTCTGTAGGTCTTAGAACTGGTCCTTGATTGGCTCCTGGGCTAACCTCAGAGCCCTTGTAATATCTAGCCTGATAAAAGTGTTTTTGTATACCTGGCACCATGGGCCAGATAGTTTATGCTAACAATGTGATTTATGGTGAATACCTGCTTTCTTTGCCTGGAGTCCAAGGCTGTGCTGTATCAGTTTGACCTCTAGGGATGCTGAAGACTTCTTAGCTAAGATTAGTCATGTAAGCTCTCTACAGCTCTGTGACTGAGCCCTGATAAAACCCTGGAAGCTTGATGAGTTTGATTGGTAAGACTTTGAATGTCTTGTCATACATCGTACTGGGAGAATTAATTTCTCTCTGCGTGACTCCACTGAGAGAGGACAGCTGGAAGCTGGTGTCTGGCTTCTTCTGGACTCCACCCTATGTATCTTTTTCATTGTTGATTTTAATCTGCATATTTTTGTGTAATAAACTGTAACCTTAAGTAAAATAGCTCTTCTGAGTTCTATGAATCCTAGCATGTCATCAAAATTGAGGGTGGTCTTGGGGACCCCTACCACAAGCAGAAATTGCAATGTGTGAGAAGTTGTGACTCTAAGTAGTTAAATCACTCTGAGTAACAATGTATAATATTTTTGTGTTGTAAGCAGAATTGCATCTTTATATTATGTTTCCTCTTGAGAAAAGTATCTTTTTCAAAATAGATTTTAATTATAGTATGATTGCAAATTGTTGCTTGTTTTTTGGAGATACATTTCTTTCTTTCTTCTTCTTTTTTTTTTTTTTTTTATGATGCAGCTTGGAAGAGCCTTGAAGTGAGACTTAACAAATTGCAGGAAGGATATGAGTTTTTTCTTGATCTTATTTTGAGGGAGACACCCACAACTTTGACTTTGTAAGGCTCTAGCAGCATTGTAGCATTGATGAGAACATCCACAATTATTAAAGTTGAATAACCCAAATATTGAGAAATGTGAAAGAGGAAAGATCTGTTTACTCTTTTGCTAATTCAGAGGGGTGAAATGTGATCAAATCACCCCTCATACAGATATAGGGCTATTTCAATTGTATATTATTATTCTCCAAGGGTCATAAGTTAAGGACACAGGTAGAGAGTGAAGTATATGCTAAAGTATGTGTGCATTCCAATTTCAGTCAAGGTGGGAAAGACAAGTCCTAAGGTGGTTAAGTAAGCTTTAGGGCCACTGGTTTTCCTTTTTTAGGTCTGGACTCGAGTCTGGATGTTCTTGAACCTGTCCTAGGTGCCGGAGAAAAACAGTGTACCTCAGTCACAGGAAAACATGCTGGGAGCAAGGAAGGAGGGGAACCCTGCTTGAGGCAGGGAGGCAGGTGCATAGGCAGCCCTTGAGGATGGCTGACATTCTTCAGATCTAGGAGAGATGTTTCCAGAAACCAGTTGTGAGAAATTTGAAGGGTATTTTTGTTTGCTGCCATCCTTAAGTGCTTTGTAAAATATTTTAAATGATGTAGCCTTATTTTTTGTGTGTGATGTGGGAAATTAAAAAAAAAAAAAAACTATACTGGGTATTTTCTCTTTGCTACTCTAGATCTAATCTCCACTCTACCTCTCTGTTTGGTGCTCCACGAAGTAAATATATGGACATCAGCAGTGTTCGCTTTCTGGCTTCCATTTGGCTATAGCCATGACAAACATTATTAGGAGATCAAAGGTTGGGAAAAAATTAAGGACAAGATTTTTATTACCCTGGCTCTTTCTCTGTTCCGTGCAATAGGTTGGCAGCATCTCTGTGCCAAAGGCCAAGGCTCCTTTCAGAGCCTTTTAGAGCTGATTTTCTCCAGGTTCAGGTAATATTTCCTTCCCTTGTTCTTTTATACCCAAGCTCCCACTATTGCCAGTCCTGGTATGCACTATTCTTTCTTGGTTTCCCTTAACCCTGCTCATAACTTTATAATAGTCAATTTTGAGTGTGCTATGTTCTGCCAGGACCCTGGATGGCTCAGTAATGGCCAGTGTAATCTTTGATATTCTATGGAAAGAAATATAAATACATTGGAAAGACTAGCATTATTATTTCTGCCCAGAATACCTCTGTTACCCTTTCTTATCCTCCTAGTATTCGCTTGGTAATCTTTTTAGACTCAGCCTGAACACATCTTTCTCCAGGAAGCCATTTCTTACATTTTTCTTTATTTTATTTCTCCTTATTCACCTTTCTTTTCCCACTGCCCAGTTTTGCTTTGGTTCTTTTTCTATATATACTTTATCATGTCTGTAT
>NW_011888784.1:18218071-18222728 GCF_000151845.1 Pteropus vampyrus
TTTTCAATTTCCTGAAGTTACACTCAGATTACTAACACAAGAAATAGACACAGAAAGCAGTTGAGTAACTTTACTTCCAGAATGAAATCAAATGGAATGGTAAAATGTATTAAGATTTTAGAAAAGGGAGACTTCTGTATACTAGGAAGGATGGAAAAAGCAAAGCAAATGAACTGGGACTTCAGCTGAAATTTGAAGTAAGACAAAGATAACTTAAATTGGCGTGAAGAGACACTACAGACAGGAGAGACCTAACATAAATAAGAAGCAGGATGGTTATGATGTGGTTGAATGACAGGGGAGTGGGTAGAAGCATGGCTTGTAAAGAGAAATAGTGAGATAAATATTTAGACTGGTATGTTATAATTAAATGCATAGAACCTGGAATGCTTAACTAAGCAGTCTAGACTTTACTTGCTAGAAAAGAGAATGGTGGATATTAAAATTTTTTGAGAGGATGATTGAAATAATAAAACTGGATTTATATTGTCTCTAATACTTAGAAGTTATATGAGGCTTTTGGTAACAACTTTTAAGCTTTAGTTTTCTCATCAGAATCATGATAGCCACTTGAGAGATTGAGATAATTCAAAGTAAGTTACTATAATGTTCTATTTTTATCATTGCTGCACTTCAAGTTCTTGGGGAATTACCTGGCGTATAGTAGGTTTTCAATTAATATTTGTCAAGTGAATAAATGAGTAAATGGATAGTAAATATAACTACATTCATTGCTCTCAATAATGATTATAAATGAATTTGATGATTGATTTGATTACATGGATGGCAAGTGAAAAAATATTCTTAAAGTCAAAAACCTAGGTATTTGTAAAGTCATGTCCACCCATCTGACATCTCTATGAATGGTCTTAATAGTTAGTTCAGAATCCTTCCAAATAATCTGCAAAGAATGTACAGGGAATGGAGTACATAGAAGTGTCACATTTCTTACTGGTTTTCCATCTTCATTTCACTGCAAACTTCCCTTGAGTACACAATAAGAGAGTATGTGATGTCGACGATATGTGTATTGAAAACAGAAAAGTTTATTCTTATTCTAACTCTAATACTTATTAGCTGTGTGATGGATAACTATAGGGCAAGCTGTCTGTACCTTAATTTCATTGTTGACAAAGCTAGATTGATAAACTCTATGTCACAAGTGATAAGTATCCTATAAAAATTAGTATTCTATAAAAACATAAATAAAAGACATTATGATTAGCCTGGGAATAATATAATTATTATTCCAAATGTAAGAGATAAATTGCATTAAATGGATTATGTTTAAATGAGAAATAGGATATAGAATTTGGTTATACAAAATCAAGTACTAACAAAGAATTGAAAGTGACTTAAATTGCAGTCATAAGGCAAAATTTTGATAATTTTTTTTGCTCAAAAATGTTTTCAATCTTTTGATTTAATTGGAATTATTGATTCTCCTGGTTTTCCATAAGATATAGTCTTTATCATATGAATAGTATTAAGCAATGTAGAAATTTTTCAATACTCTACCTGATACAAATGATTGCTAATGTTATACATGAGGTTCTTCATTATGAAACAAGTCCTCAGTGTAATAAGGATTTTCTGACAAAATAAACATTCAACATCAGTGCTCTTTGTCAAAAGTCTTGACCCAATGTGCCAAAGATATAAGTGTGTCAAATAATCCTTTAATTAGATTACAAAATGCAGCTATTATATATCAAATATCTATTGATCCCAGGAAGAAAATGGTGTGAGGTTTCTTAAGTATGCAACACTAAAATTCATTTGCCATGCAATTAACTCCAAATTACTTCCTTGGGAAATTAATGTTAGAAAGAATGTTTAGTCATGTAAAAGCATATAATTGACATTTAGCAAAAATCTTAGTGATGAATAATAGAAGGTTTTTAAAACATTTATTGCCAATGTATATACAATTTAGCCTTCCGCTCACTAATGCCTGGTTTTAACATGCATTTAACCTAAAAATTTATATGTTGGATTACAAATGTAAAATTGTTCAAGCTCTGGGAAGAAAGGAATTTTTCTTCCCACTACATAAGCCAGTACACAACATTTGAACATTAACTCCAGTTGTGTAACGGGTTTTAAAAGGACTCATGATTCTGGTCACCTTGTACCTACCTCAGGGCTAAGTGAGGCAATACTTGGAGAAGATAAGTGACAGTGAGACTTGAGCAGGATCATGGCAATGGAGTAAGCACCAAAAGAGAGGGGATACATACAGACTGGATCTCTTCAGCATAACTTCTCATCCTCTTCTTGGTTCTGGTAATTTGGTGTTAGAAATGGACTTTATTGCAAGAGGTGGATAAACCAGTTCTGCCTGCTTAGGCGAAATAGGGGCAACACTGATTTCTGTGAAATGGCCAAGACCAGCCTTAGGGGATAAAAAGGAGGCAAGGACACAAAAGTTGACTAAACCTATAGAGAAGCCATGAGAGCAAATGATGGTACTCCAGAAATCACTGATGCAACTACCTTTTCCTATCAGGAGGCAGAAATACAGGGACAGCAGGGCACAGAATCAGGGGCCTGGGTTTGCAATGGGAAGCTGGGGCTGAGGATATTTGATCCTTGCATTTAGTGTGAGGTTCAGAAATCAAGGAACAAATACCAATTTTATTTACATGTTTTTTTCCCCTAGAGTTTATAATTGATATTGAGCAATGCTTATTATGTAACACTTGGGGCTCTTTACTTTTAGCAGCTATTTCCTAATTTAATGTTGACGCTGTCTTCTGAATAACATCTTCTTTCACGCTGTAAATTTAATAGAATATTTGGTATTGGATCGCCCAACAGATTTCTTATTTAAGTTTCTGGGTGGATGTAAGAATGACACTCCAGAAAGTAATTCTTTTACTATTATTTTTGGTTGCTGATGAATTAATTAAACATATATACACAGTTATCTACAAATATATATATTACACATTTCACAATATCCATATGGGTGAATTAAGATAAAAGAGAGAGAAAATAAATATATTTTATGCTATCTACAAACACAAACAATACCACCACAATTTCTTGGGAAACTCTGTAAGCATGAATCCTGAAAATCTGGCATTCAGTATTTTAAATGCTATAAAAACCAAATACTCCAAGAAGATAAAGGACAGGATAAATAATATAAGATGAATTAGAATGATGAATAGAAAATGAACAAGAAACAAAGGAGAGGATGTAAAGATACAGAACACTCTTGGCTCTGGTTTGCATAAATTATTATTGCTGCTTCATTTCCCAGAGGAGATCTGATCAGTTTACTTGTAAAGTTTAGGAAGTGACAGTAGATGAAGAAGAAAAAGAGTAATTAGACAAGAACTCAGACATATATTCATTTCTTAGTTTGTCTGGATTATATTTGCGATATCTGTATGATGAGGAGAAAGAAGAAAGTCATTTAAAATAGTGTTACACACTAACATTGAGGACTCCGCATGGAGTTGGTCCAATTTCTGTTGACTGTTAATCAACTGCACATACCTGGAGACCAGCAATGCTGAAAATTAAAAGCTTCAGAACTGCTGCGAGGGAGGTGATTCATGGCAATATTTTTCTTCCTTCTCCCGGCAAATCTCTATTTATCTCCTACAGAGTTAGATAGTTTAGGGTTGACTTTTAAGACAGGCTGTCTTTCCCAATAGATATTTAATCTTTCTGAAAATCCTGTGCACAGCTTTTTAAAAAGACAGCGCTTATATTTGTGGGTGGGATTTATATTAGGCATTTGATAGTTTTAGGAGTTATTTTTTTAAGTAGAAACTTCTTTTTCATACTTTTAGTTTATAATCATATCAGTATAGTTTCTGACAAAAGTCTGAAAATTCTAATTAAAACTTGGAGAACAAATGGGATTTGAATTCAAGTGTTTGCAGTTTTTATTAAAACTGTAACTTGAACCTTAAGATAGCTAGATAATAAGCCAGAGGATTTTGAAATAAATTTAAAATTATATGTTAAAGTGTGAGTGTATCTAATCTTTATTAAATTGATAATTCAACATGTATTTTGTGTAACTATTGTGATTTACTACTGACATTTGTCAGTAAGAGGGCTCTGGAGTTGGACAGTTTCATCCTGGCCCCACTTTTCCTAGCCATGTAATTTTTTCTACAAAAATGTCAGTTTACTCAATTGCAAAGTAGAGTGAAGATAGGACCCATCTTATAAAGGTGTTTTGAGGATTAATGTAAAGTTTCCTGCATAGGGCTTTGCACTGAGTACACATCAACGATTTGCTCTCTGATTATCTACTTAATATCTATTTCTATCTAAGTATATATATAACATATACTTAGAAAATGTTCACATTCGCGATATTATTTTTCAGAAGATCTTATTTGAACATTAAAGGAGTAAAAGAAATGATAACATATATATTTCAAATGTCTGTTATGTATTATAGATAACTTTACTACATAAGTCTCATTTAATTCTTAAAAGTCTCTTATTCTTTGCCCTGCTGTCTCTCTGAAATCAAGATGGATTACCATGACCTCTGTGGAAGCCGCCCATGAAAATGCAGCCAGGCTTTCCATTCCTCCCATGTCCGCTTTCACAGCATGGCCCAGTCTGGAAATACAGCCTCAATAATTGCTGCCAATGCTTACATTGCTATGCATAGAGTATAAAC
>NW_011888784.1:18222778-18255889 GCF_000151845.1 Pteropus vampyrus
GATTTGCTCTCTGATTATCTACTTAATATCTATTTCTATCTAAGTATATATATAACATATACTTAGAAAATGTTCACATTCGCGATATTATTTTTCAGAAGATCTTATTTGAACATTAAAGGAGTAAAAGAAATGATAACATATATATTTCAAATGTCTGTTATGTATTATAGATAACTTTACTACATAAGTCTCATTTAATTCTTAAAAGTCTCTTATTCTTTGCCCTGCTGTCTCTCTGAAATCAAGATGGATTACCATGACCTCTGTGGAAGCCGCCCATGAAAATGCAGCCAGGCTTTCCATTCCTCCCATGTCCGCTTTCACAGCATGGCCCAGTCTGGAAATACAGCCTCAATAATTGCTGCCAATGCTTACATTGCTATGCATAGAGTATAAACTTCATCAAGTTGAACCGATCCACTTTTCTAGAATGAATGACTCTAGACAATGCTTGCTCTTTGGATATAACCTAAAGAAAAAAACTTAAATTAAAAAAAAACAAAAACCAAAAAAACAACCCTCCATAGCCTTTTGAAGTAGATGTATCTTATTTAGTTACATAGCCTAAGCAGTAGGCAAAGAGAGAGTAAGTAATTTACCAAGAGGAAGGGTTGGTTAAATCTGGTGTTGGGATTTGAACCAAACTTTTTCAGCCTGTTCAGTCCATGCTCTTTCCATGTCATAACCCTGCATCTCTTATACAGAATTGGGAGTAATTTTGTGTATACAGAATAAATAGGCATACAGTTAGAAATAGATGCAGTCAGCATACACACATTATTGCTATCTTGGCTACTCCTATTGAGTATCTAATGTGATAAAACATCTGTTCTTATGTTTTTATGGAGAAAATGGGTGACAAATGTTAATACAAATAGAATGATAAATTAATAATATAATGGAAAATTTCTTGTATTTTTCCATTTTTCTTTTGAAATGCAATGAATAGAAATTGAATTCAAAAATGGTGCAAAATTATTGTTATATAATTGTACACATTAAAGCCTAAAGCATTTGGACTCAGTTTAAATACAGAAACATTCATGTGGTTTGGAATTAAGGGACTCAGAAAGTAATATCCTTGGGCTAACTGTGGGAGATGAATTTCAAACTATTCAGATGACAGTAATTCTTCATTTGGACCAAGCACAGAAACAAGATTTAAATGTGGATCCAACACAGTGGATCTTTATAAGAGGATTTAGATGCTAAATTTAGTTATTCTTATGAAATCATGTTATTCATTGTCTTTTTGGTGCTTGTTGTACTTCTACTAACAGCTACTAACAGATGCTATTGTAAGTACCCATAGGAAACCGGAAAATGTGCTGAATTTTGTATATACTAAAGCTTAAGCTTTAGACATGTTACACTTAAAATAATACTTACAGCATGTGGTGGAATTAAGATCTGTAGCTCAGGGGCACTGTAGAAGTTGCTAAGGAAACACTGTGGGATATAGTATAACATCTCGAAGAGAAGCTTTTAAAAAAAAGTATAGAGAATGTATAGTAGAAAACAGATAAGATCAAAATTTTGTTTGAATCAATTTATAGGCTTACTTTCAGGTTTTAGAATTAATAATGGAAACATTGCTGTAACAAAAGATTATACTGACTGTGAACGGTAAGAATCCAAAGAAAGTTTATATATAAACAAGGGATCTCAACCAAAACTTGATGAACAGTTGAGACAATTAAATGGATAATACTGGTGATAGCATTGTGGGTTTTAGGCTTTAATTCAGAACAACATTTTAAGGTTTGCCTTAGTATCCACATATAACACAGTTTTTTGAATTGAGTTTTTTGAGTTTTCATCTTTCTCTCCCTTTTCTACACTCTGCTCCTCTCTCTAAAAAAAGACAATTTCTACAGCTCTGCTTTGGACATTACATTCATGTGTCTAGATCTCAACATTTTCATTGTGATATTCATTATGAACCTGTGATACAGTAAGTGCCAAAGTCACATAATAATTTTATGTAAGATTATCGAATATGTTCAGTCACTCAAATTTAAATGAACATTAAAATGAATAAATTACTGGCTCTGTTTTTTATGTGCTCATTATGGCACCAGGCCACCTAGAATATGCATCACTTTTTATACAGCACCTAATGCTAAGCCATGAACAAACAATAGAACTAAATAAGGGCAAATAGTGCCAAACCATGAATAGCTACTGTTTATTGATGATGAAGCTTTGAGCTTAACCAATTAGATAAACTTGTGATTAATAAGTGGATGCAGAAGTAAAATATTATAGACATTCATTATAAGTATGTACTTAATGAAATAAACACAGATACACATAACTTTATATAAAATTTTATTAGTTTTGATTTTTATCTGACCTTGCTCTCACTTTGAGAAAATCTGTAGTGATGACAGAAAAAGGCTGTCTTATATTCAAAAGTTGTTATATCATCACAATTGTAGAACACATATTTCTCTTATTCTTAGAATTAAATGTGGAACAGAAGCCATTGAAGTGTCCCTTCTTTAGTATTTTGTTTATTCAAGAATGTTTGGTATTTAAATATAAATTACTTTTATTAAAAAGTTATTTCCATTTATATTCCTTCCTCGTAAAGGTAAATTGTTATGTTTGCATATCAATCTTGTAGCCAGATGTGCAGCATTTCTTTAGACTTATGTCTTTGCTTCACTGGTTTCAGAGCTCATCACTTAAAAAAATATCCTAAATATCTTTGAAAGCTTAATTTTGCTTCATTTTTTTGTTTGATAATAATATATCTTCAAGTGATTTTTAAATAGTATATTTTTACAGCTCTGTTCTTGTTTTTTCACACTTGACAAATAACTTTCCTTAGTATGAAATATGTAGATTCTAAACTTTTCCTCTTTATTTTTAAATTAAACTTTACATTTTGTGATGATTATTATATATTCACAAGCAGTTGTGAAAAATAGGACAGAAAAAAAATCTCCTGTATCCTTTACCCATTTTCTCACAATGGTAATATTTTACAAAACTATAGTATAACATCACAAGGATGTTAGAGTTATACCTAAGTATTTCATTTTATGGGATGCTAATATAAATGATATTATTGTGTTTTTAATTTCAAATTCCACCTGTTTATTGTTAGCATATAGGAAAACACATGACTTTTACATATATACTAAAACCTTGCTGTAATCACTTATTAGTTCCAAGAGTATTTTTGTTGATTCTTCCAGATTTTCTACATAGATGACCATGTCTTCTGTGAAAAAAAAAGTTTTATTTCTTCCTTGCCAATCTATATTTCTTTTATTTCCTTTTCTTGTGTTATTAAATTAGCAACAACTTCTAGTAGAATGTTGAAAAGGAGCAGTGAGAAGAGAAATCCTTCTATGATAATTTTAACATCTGTGTCTGTTTTTTGTTGGTTTTGGTTGATCTTTCTGCTCATTATGAGTAATCTTTTGAAGCTCCTTTGTGTGCTTGATAATTATTTTTTATTGGATGCCGGACATTGTAAGTTTTGCCTTGTTGGATGCTTGATATTTTTGCATGTCTTAAATATTTTTGAGCTTTGTTCTGGGAAACAGCTATGCACTTTGGAAATAGTTTTTATCCTCAGATCTTGCTTTTAAGGTTTGTTATGCAGGACCAGAGCAGCAATTAGTCTAGAGCTAATTTTTCTCCTCTACTGAAGAAAGACCTTTCTGAACAATATATCCAATCCCCATGATTTAAGAAGTTGTCCAGTCTGGCTTTTAAAAACAGAATATGTGTGATTTCTAGATACAATTCTTCTAATTCCTTTAGGTCTTTTGTATTGTTTTGTTTTTCCTGGCCTTAGTTAATTTCCTCACATGCATGCGCTGATTATTGCTATGCTGAATTCTGATGTAGATTCTGCATATGTCCAGAATCTTGCTTTGTGTAGTTTTCACTTCTCCAGTAAACTTCTGTCCTAACAACTCTAAACACCTTGGTCTCATTGGATTTTGCCTCTGTTCTGCTCCCTGTACCACAGCCTGAAAATTCTCTTAATACTTTAAGAACAATTATTAGAATGACCTAGTTTTTTTTTTATATTACATTTTATTGTTGCCTGATGTCCAGTATCCTGAAAACTATTGGTTTTGTGTTTTAATGTGTTTTTAGTAGTTTAGATAGGAGGATAAATCTAATCATTATTTCATTTTGCCAGAAATGAAAGTCTCTTTTTTTTGTATTTTTAGTATATTTGATGCATATAAAGAATATACGTAATTTATATGTAAACTATAAAGAATAATATGAATAACATTAGTGAATCCACCATATAACTCAAAAACTATATTACTAATGACTGATAGCTACCTATGTGTATTTTCTCTATTGTCATCTCACTTCTTAACACAATAATCCCTTTAGTATTAATAGTTATTTAATTTTTATGTCTATTAGTCCCTTGATATTTTAAAATAACTTTATCCAATGCATATACACTTAATCAATGTAATGTTTATTGGGGCTTTTTTGAGCAGTATAAAAATAAGTATTTCTTCAGTTACTTAATATAAGGTTTCTAAGTTTCAAACACACTTTTTAGTGTGATCATTTATTCTTATAACTTATTAATATTCTATTTTACAAATATACTAAGATTTATTTAGCCATTTTCCTGACTTTACACATTAGTGAGGTTTCAATTTTATGTTATTTATGGATACTGATTTTCACAAACATTATTGTCTAATGCTATTCTCCCTTTTCTTTTTCTTTTTTTTGATAAGTAACTTGGTTGTTGTGATTTTTCCCATTGGCTGTCTGACTGATGGTAGGATCTTCCTGTTGTCATTAATATGTTACAATAATTTGTAAAAATAAGTCTTTTTACATACGTTTTTGCTTTTAATATGCTGAATTTCTAGAATTATGAGATACAGTTCTCTTTTCTCTGGGAAACATCTTTTTTTAAAAAAAGGTCTGCATATTTCTTCTGTGTCATTTGTTTTAGTCTATTCTTAAAGAAATTGATCAGCATGTAAACAAAATTTCCATTCTCTGGTCTCCTCTATTAGCTTTTCTTCCATTATTTTGATCTACTTGTTATTGCATTTCAAGAAAGCACATTTACAACGCACAGATTTATCATTTTACTGAATAATTCAACTTGTATTTATTAAATTTCTAATATGGGTTTCATATCCTCTGAACCTTATAGCCTCTACAGTAGTTTTTAATTTTCTTCTTTTTTTTTTTTTTTTTGGCGAGGCAACTCTTGGTTGACCTCACAGATTGCAAGAATCTTGTCAGCTTACAATCCCTTATTTATTTATTTTTAAAAAATTTTTTATGCCTACAGCACCTGGTCATCCTAGGTGGTCTCCCAACCAAGTACTAACTAGGCCTGACTCTGCTTAGCTTCTGAGATCAGATGGGATCATGCTTCTTCAGGGTAGCATGGCTGTAGATTGTTTTTAATTTTTTTACAATTAATTTATCTATTTTTCTTCTCATTCTGTCAATATTTCATTTTATCTTGTTGACTTCTCAGAGAAGCCATGACTTATAGGCTGTTGTTAGCAGTTTTCTGCCATTGTCTTTTGGATCCTGGACTAAATACGGTTTAGATGACAATTCTTTTTTATAATTTTTTTAGGTTCTTTTTCTTTCCTTTTTTTTTCTGAATCTTTTTATAATTTAAAAAGAAATTGTATTGGTTTCATGATTTTTTTTCTTTATTCACTTTAAGACAAAATTGCTTCTCACTTGATATTTGTTAAATAAAAGTCTGGTTTTACTGCTCATGGTTCTGTCTCCTCTCCACCTTAGGGATGGGAAACATATATTTTTAGAGAGAAAAATGTATGCAACTCATAATTCTAATTTTTTAACAGGCACTCAGGGTTGGAGTTCTGCTCTACTCTGACATCATTTTCTTCTACCGATATGGCTTTGTTCTGTTCTCCCTCAAAAAATTGGTGTAATAGCATATAGAGTTACCACTGGTCTTTCTTCCCCCACTGTCATCAACACACTTTAATTTTGGGGACTGGAGCTCTTACCAGTCAATAGATCAGTCACAGTCACTTCTAAAACCTCCATTTGTAAATATGTTAATGATCTTCAAATTAACCTGGACAGAATTTATTTCCAGTTTTAATGGGATTTTATAAACCTGTTAAAGTAATTGTCAATTTAATCTCAAGAACATATATACAATGATCTTGGAAGAATTGTATTCAAAATGAAAGAATTCAAAACAGTGTGGATATCCAATTAAAAGAGACTAGTTAAATAAAATGTGCTAGATATTGTTATAGGTATTGATTTTGTGAGGGTTAGGGCTTCTGAAATAAAGAAATCATCTTTCACCGAGGCCCTATGCAGATTCTTCAGTTTCTTCAGAGATATGGAGATACTTAAGAGAGTTGTCAACTTGTTTTTGGATGTTGGAGAGATGACAGGAACTAACTGGCATAGTTCCCTCAGGATGTTCCTGAATAGATTAATCTGTTAACTTCCTCACATCTCAAGTTTGCTTACTGTTTTTTGGTAACTACAAGCTTAGACATTTTCCAAGGCCCAACCAGGAAGAATATCTAATACATATTTTATAGCTATCTACAATATGTGTTCTACATTTCAGCTCTTTGCCTCTAATTTATTTCATAATAAAAATTTTTTTTTTCTAAAAAGTCTTCAAAATCTCTGGTCTTCTAATCTTCTTTTTCCTTCTGCTGTTTTAAGTGCTCTTATGATTTATTTCTTTATGTTATTTTTCAGTTCTATTTCAGTAAGATTTTGGTAGAGTTGGTAAATAATGCATGTGCTCAGTCTACCACCTTGAACCAAAGGTTTGAAGTTACTTTTATAAGCAGGAAACTAACTCTCCATTATGAAAAAATGCATATAAAAAAGCATATAAACCTGAAGCTATTAAATATTCAAGTTGTATTTATTTTAGGAGAAAATATTGTTTCACTAAAAGGTTCTAACTCAATTTTTAAAAGAGGTTATATCCTAAAGAGTTTAATATTTCAAATGAAGTCAGAAGGTAATATAAATAAATAAAAGTGTGCAAGATATATAGGGAATGGTAGACTCTGTGACATTCAAATTCACATGTACTCTAGCCCTAACATGACTCCTGGTGGGAGCCTGTCTGCAAGCAATATATAATCCTTGGTGTTCACAGAGGTGTAGCCAGATTCTAACATCAGGGGATGTTAGCATAAGAGGTTGAGGCCAGGCTACTGTGGGGGAAGAATGACCTTTCTTTTACCCTCAATGTTCTTCTGGCTGGTCTAATAATCAAATAAACATGAGACAGATTAAAAGAAAAAAGTAACCAAATTTACTACATACGTATGTATGAGAATTCCACGTACATGAGAGAGTCAGAGACCCCACGTGCATGAGAAGTTCAGAGATAGAAAGGAGCATTGAGGTGTATAAGATATCCTGAGTTAGAAATGAGGTAATGCACCTTAGGGGGCTTCAAAGGGTCATTGCAAGATGATAAGAAGAATAAATATTTAGTAAATAGAGTGTGTTCTGTCTTATAGATAAGGCAAAAGAAAATATCTATGATAATCTCTTATTGGTAAGGCCCCTAATTCAAATTCTTCTAGATAGTTAAAGAGAAGGGACAGAAGTATCTCTTGAGCCTGTGGCTAACTCGTTCTGAGGTAGCTTGCTCTGAATTCCCTCACTATGCATATGGTTGAGATTTCTGCTAGGTGTAGGAATGAGCACATAAAACACCTTCTATAGGCATCACACAGTCTTGCTTGTACATTGTTTCTTCTGATATCTATAATCATAATCATAAAATAAATGCCACACCAATGTGTTATTCAGAAAAATTCTGTTAAACATCACTTCTTTGAGAAACAGTGTTCCTCCCTTAATAATTTCATAAGATAGTAGGTCTTCTGGAATGTTCAACTAGCTAATAGAGAGATGTAATGGTTGAATTCATGTATATAGATAATCGATATCCAACCAGTTATTAAAATTAGATCAGAACATTTTTCTTTCCCAACTTTTAATTAGAAACACTTGTGAAAACACTGTAATGAATAATACCTGAAATGCATAAATAGTTAAATGTATTATCATACAATCCTGATATTCATACAAACATGCTTTTTTTGTTTGTTTTGTTTTAATCTTTTCTTTGATCACAGTTGATGATTATAGTTAGAAAACAAAAGAACTGGATAAAATATTTTGGACTATTAACTTTGAGAATAGACTCTGAGGACTATATGTTAAATTTATATCATATGAGCATCAATCTTATTGATGTTTAAAATTTTACTTTTAAAGACATGATTAAATGTATCTACTTATAAATAATAAAGTGTTCTCACATGATATGAGAAGATACTATGAGAGTTAATTCAACCTAAACGCCTTCTAAATGTCTTTGATATTTTTATTTTTCATTCTATTCAAGCTTCTTGGTGCAGAGAAATAAATGTGAATGGGGGAACTCTTGGCAGATGGGAGAGGTGGATGCATACCCTGCTTGAAATGTGTCTCTTCTGCCTCCAATCTTTTGGATTCTCATAATCTTGTTTGCATACTGCTTCCTCAAATGACTTTTCATCACAGTCCTAACCATCATATCAATATATTATCTTTCAATTTTGATTGACATAGTGTTCATTTTAGAGACTCTTCTCAGAGGAGCGTCTTTTGGCCAGCTACCATCATGGAGAAGTGAGCACCTGCTTAGTGGGGATTTCAATGGCCCTTTAAGATGAAACACAATAAATGTGTCTGAACTTTCCTGCATTAGCATTGCCTTCTTCATAGTAATTCTTACTTATTTCCAGGATGCAAACTCTTTGAAAGATATTTAAAAGTCATTTCTGCCACTATGCAATCTGTTTTTGTTTTCCTTGCAGAACTTTGTAGGCTCTAGGTAAACATTAATGGTTAAATTGCTTTTACTGTTATTATTCTCTTCATTGGATTATCTTTTATTTTAACTTGTAATAACTCTCAACTCACCTACTTCTTATTAGTTTTGTTCTCTTTCTCTAATTCCATTCTGGTCTTTTTCTTGATTGATATAGTATCATAAGCTCAGTAATTAACTTATTGCTGGTCTAATCAAGAGTTAGCATGTGCCATTATAATTTAATAATACAATTAGCCCTATTAAAATGGTAAAATAATTTACCTTTCAACATTCAATTCCTACATATGGCTTATTGTTTTTTTTTTTTATACAAATAGATCATGTGCCAAGTGTTAGAATTTCTTTTTTTTTTCTTCCTGTCATCCCAAGAACACAAAAAGTTCTAAAAGCTTTGGGAATAATTTTCATACAGACTATAAAATAAAGCTGTTCTATGAAAATATTTTGTTTGTATCAATATTCCTCTGAGTCTCTTTTATTTTTCTATGCCTTTTTAAAAACACGTATAGTCCCCTTACTGTTTCTTATTTTGTCTCTTTGCAACTCTCCTCTATTTGGCTTGTAATATAAAACTGAAGTACATTTTAACTAAATCGTTGCATTTTAAATAAAATTGCATGTCCTATATTATTCATTTTAATTATAATGTTTCTCTTTTCTTTCCAGAAACAAGCCAAATTCAAACAGTGTTAAAGCCTAAATTAGGTTGGGATTTCTTTATTGATTTTTTTTCTCCTGTGCATCAGGAGATCTATTCTTCAGTCCCCATAGTACTGACGCTCTTTACTTTGCTCTTGGTTAATTATTTATGACTGGTAAACCTCTGCTGTGTCCATTTGATGCCAAAAGATGGTTAGAGATGCCAAGAAATGACGAATGTGGTTAGGAAGTGGGCACTTCAAGGCATTGAGAGTTGTTGAATATAACACTACCTTATATATGGACAGAATTACTGCAAATGAATTGTTACAGAGTCTGACACTCTGGCAACATGAATGTATGTTATGCAGATAAAGAAAGCATACCAGTTTTATCTTCAATTCATTTTAGGGAAATATTTGTCATGTGACTTCATAAGCAATTTTCTGTAATAGCAGTAAAATTGACTTAGACAGGCATTTCTAAGTAAATTAACATAATTAATATGATTTTATTAACACAGTCAAAATGTTTTTCTCCCAGAAAATTTGACAGAACCCTAGCCCAGCGGTACTTGGCCCCTGGCAAAGTGAAACTATGTCTTCCTCCACGCCCCTTCCCACATCCCTATTGTTATTGATCCAGTGAATTTTCATAGGCAGAAATTTTCAGACAGGTGTCAGATGCTGGGAATATGAGTGACCTTGGGTAAATAAAAGTGACAATAACTTTTATTGAGTGCCCAATTTGTTCAAACCCCTAGACATGATGGGTGATCACAAAGAAACAGAAGGATCTCTTTATGCTTCTTTAGGGATTTACAGTCATGGAAAGAGAGGTCACCTATTAAGCCCAAATAGTAAGAAAGAGCAAGAGTTAGACAAGGCACCAGTCTAAGTTGTACAAAGAATACACCGAGCTTCAAGGAACAAGAATGACTTGCCATTTGGATAAATGCTGCAAGATTTACATACTTCTAAGAAGCACTGTGACTCGCCACTTCTGTGGCGCCTCAATCTTTTGTGATTTGTAATTCTTGTCCCTATTCAATTTAATTCAGCAAACATTTCAAACTATATGCTGCTATGTATAATATACCCTGTTGGATCTCATTGCTGCCATAATGATAAATAAAGTTTTAGCTTTATTTAAAAAAATTAATATTCTCTGTCTCCCTTTTTATCTGTGCATCTCTGACTCTGTCACTCTCTTTCTTTATATATACACACACTGAAACATACACACATGTTTATGTATCTATATTATATAATCACATATGCACACACATATATAATGCATCTGTTGACAAGAACAATACTTATAACTACAAGAAGATTATGATAGCATAGAGGAAGAAGCAAGTACTAATAAGAAATTTAAGTTCTTTCTGATAAAAGAAACAAATTTATATTGTAAATATCTGTATTTATGTTATTATTTAGAAAAAATTCATATAAATGTTAATTACAATGGGGCGGATGTAACCATAACTTCATAAGCAATAAATGATCAGCAGAATAATGAATGAAATACCAATCTATTGAAAGCAAAACAACACATAAGTGACAGATGGGAAAGGGTGGTTAGTATGGATTGTGGACAATAGGTAAACAAGAGAGGGTAAGTAATAATAAACACAGCACAGTGCTAGTGCTTTACGTATCTTATTGAATGCGATTCTTCTAACAACTCTATAACCTAGGAACTATGTTCCTATTTTGTAGGTAAAGAAACAGCTTCAAGCAATTTGTTTAGCTATGAACACCTATATGATTACAGAGAAGGTTTAATAAATGAGAAGCTAGGGTACGATTTACAACATCCAATAGGAAAATTATTTACATATATTTCTGGAGGAAAAGAGGAAATGCAACCATTTGGTATTGCTAATAGCAGCAGCTTAAATCTATATACAGAGTATAACATGAGTAGTAAACAGAGACAGACTCAGACTAGGAAGAAGAGTCTTTGGGGAACAGAATGAAAATAATCTGAAGAAATGTGTTTCATAGCTAAATTCTCAGCTCTTATTCACACTATGGTGAAGTAGTATTTTCTTTGTGTTTCATAGCTAAATTCTCAGCTCTTATTCACACTATGGTGAAGTAGTATTTTTGTATGCTAAATGCTTGGCCTATTGATATGATTGATGACCAAATTATTATGAACAGTATCGGAAAGAACTAAAGAGTTAAGGCTGTGCTGCTAACAGTATAAATAAAGGATCTTTCTCCATCCTCAAAACTAGATAAATAGTATCAGAATTTGCACAAGAGGATGAGCATGGTACCACTTTTTGTATATTCCTAAATGTCATTTCATCTTGGCTTAATGCAGAAACTAGTTCATATGGTATTTTCTTTGAACACTTTTGTAACTTATATGGGACAGAATTGCATTTTTAGGAGCTGTTTTCAGTTACACTAATAGCAAAATAAAATAAATTGCAGAAATGTCAAAATTCTCTGCCTAATTTACTTGACAAAAAGCTTCAGACTCAACTTTTTGATGTATATCCGTTGTAAAGTTTCAAGGATTTACTGTGATTTGGAAAAGTGGCTAACATTCAAAACTCACAATGCTTTATGCAGATCTGTTGAAATAGTTAAATTCTTCAGTGTCTACTATTTCTGCAATTTTAATGATAGCAGACAGAATACTTTCCAGGTTGTATAGAAACAGAAAGCAAAGTGTTTAATGTTTTTCTTACTTGGCCAAAACCACTGTATCACTGTAATATAAAACAAATGTCAAAGCAAAGGATATCCTTATTTTCAGGAATTGGTAAGAGAGTTTATAGCAATCTGAGCATATTTGGCTGAACTTTATATCTTTACTTAGGTCATCTTCAAAGAGTACAACTCTCTTTGACACTTTAAGACTCTTTGTGAATTTGGAATTAGGATACAAATTACTATATTCCCCCAGAGGCATTAGTAATTCACTGTTAGCAAGTCTCTCTATGTGCACTCTGTGTGGTCTTCCGGTTTATCTAGGCATAGAATTTTTCTACTTCTTCACATATTAGGAAGAGAGAGTCAAGCAAGTAGAAGGTGAATAAAATCACTCTCACATTTGTCAACATGATTTCTGAGAGAGAAATGGCAACAGGATTTTCATCTGTTATGTTCATTTCTCCATTCTCAGTGCTTATAACATTACTTAGCACATAGAAGCATTCCATACACATTTATTGAATAAATTAATAAGTGAATGAATCTGTGCTCATCATATGTAGCTTTTCAGGATGGCAGCAAACCAAACAATTAGTGAAGAATTAACTTCACTGCAGATTTAGAGTATGCACATAAAGATAATAAATTTCTTAATAACACAACACAAAATAATGTTGAACCATATTTGTTAATAGAAAGAATAAAATGGTTTTCTTTATTTTATTAATAATTGTTGTTAATATATTTATTTTAAACTGTAATCCTACAGAAACTCTCTGAACATCAAAATATCTAAATTTTGAAGTCTTCCCAGATGGCAAAACTGGACCTAGAGTTGGGAGTACCAAAAAGAGAGATTTTAACTTTAATAAGCTAGAGATCTTTATTAATTAGGAAATAAAAGATGACTCAAGAAATTCACATTGGTGGATGTTCCAAATGATAATTCTGAGATTTCTTTAGATTAGAACATTTTTCAATGTTATGATTCTTTTCTTAGTTTCTTTGATCACTATTCCTTCTGAACTCCTATGTATTTTATTTACCCAAACCATAATTTATTTATATATTTCTTAACTTCCCATCTTCACTGTAAGCCCATTAGGGGTAGGAATTATGTCATATTCTTTCCTGGTATCTACAGTGCCTAGGGCAGTGCTGTCAACGACGTATCCATTGATTATCAAGTCACTGAATAGGATATGAGAAAATATTATTATTTGCAGTGATAAGCTCTAGATACTTTGCTTATATTACCTAATCCTCACTACAACCATATGACATAAGTAGTAAAACTGAGATCAAAATTTAGGCTTGTCTGAATATATCTCTGTATAACCCATGCAATATAAATGATTATCTGCCAGCATTTCTAATCTGAAGCCTCGAATAAGTGCTCTGCTTTTATATGGTATTGTAGTCTTCTTAGATTCTGCATTTTGACCAAGTCATATAGAAGACTTTTGATATATATTGTTCTCTCTAGGCATTTTGTAGGCATTGGTGAAGTAATACCTTTTTCTACATATTGGAAGTTTGGCTGGAAGAAAAATCATAGGTGGAACATACATAAAAACTATGAATTTTGATGCAAAATTAGTATGAATGACAAGACTTTTCATGGCTAAATGTTTTCACCTCTTTTAGTCTTTTGAATTAAATACAGGTATGCAGCTTGGCATAAATGAAAGTATGTATTATTTAAAATTTATTATTCCCTATCTCTTATTTTTTTCTGTTAATTGCCAAGAAGCATAAAGCAAATTTAAAACTTAGTATGTGCTTTAAGAACATTTAATAAAAATACATGGTGTTTTTATTTTTTTCAACCCCTACCCATTTTTTATTACTTATAGAATATACTAGGTTTTAATTCTAGTAATTATTATAAAAAGTTTATGCAGAGAAATAAGCCTAGTCCCTGTGTATAGGAGAATAAAAGACCTACTTTTCTCTTTTCTGGTTTGGTGTTGGTGTAGATTTTTGTTTATCATTTCCTCATTTTTCAACATGACCTGAGATTTCACTAGCGGTGTTTAGAAACTCTTGTCAGTCTTCGTTTTGCAAATGGTCATTTATATCATTATGCTAATAAGTCAAATAAGTTTAACATTGGCCTATGAGTAGATTTGAGTAAGCTTCTGGGAAACCTCTGCAAATTCACAAAGTTAATGGTTTGACCTCCCAATTCTCCAATGTAAAATAAGCTCTAATGATTTTGGAGGCTCTTAGCTTCCCTGAATTTCAAAAAAAAAAAAAAAAAGAGCTCCCATTTACTTCAAAATACTTGACTTTCCTTATAATCTAATTGTAAATGAATAATCTCTTATTTATCTTCTAAAATGACTCATGCCTGTATTTGGTTGGAACCCTTCTTCATGACAAAGAAGAAATACTTCTTAGCAGATGTTCTGAACAAAAACAGTGAATTATTTGGAATTTGTAACACCAGAAGGATATTTCAAAGTGGCAGCTCATGTATTTGAGCAAATACCCAAAGAAGAACTATGATAAATACTTTTAATATTTAATTACTTGATTTACAGAAGATTGGTAAAGTAGGAAGGAATATCTGTATTAGATAAAGATTTGGCATGTGTACTTTTAAGAACTTAGAAAGGAACAGTTGAAATTCAATTTCTTTAGCATCACTAAATTCTAATAATTTTTTCTTAAACTGAAACTTTGCCTACCACATTACATATCTAGCTCTATTCTTAATAAGTGGTTACTTATTCATAGCTAATATGTGCGTAAGCTGGTGCTGGTCTAAAGAAGTCTTACTTTTTTTTGTGGTTAAAATTAATGTAAACAGGAAAAAAAATAGGATGATTTTAGAAATATTGAATGTTGGTATAATGTATTTTTGCTATACAAACAAAAAGATTATTATTAATAGAAGAAGCTAATAGCATAAGTATAAAAATAGGTTAATCAAATAATTATCCAATTTGATAATGAATGATTTTTTTCTGACCACTAATATTCTTTGTATTTATTAAAAAGATAGTAGCAAAATCTCTTATTTATGACTCTTATGACCATCATATTTCTGGTGACTTTAGAATTTACAAAGCAACAAGAGAGTATTGTACTAGAAGAGTCCATGGGTATCAATGTTTTCTGATCTTAGAGGAGAAAGAGAAAGGCAATTTCTTGTTTTTTTTTGGACTGTAGTCTCTCTCTTTAATGAATTCATTAAATTTGTTCACTTACTTTAATGCTTTCTAATTAGCATCTTTATTAGTTTTCAGTTTTAGAAGGTAAAGGCTGAAGAGCTGTTTTTATAAGGTATAAGAATTTGTTCAAAACTGATGTTATTATTCTTAATCTTCAGGGTCCTGGCTTGGAGCAGAAAGAGTTTACATAGTTAATTTCCTTCCAATTCTGTAACAGCCAAATAAGGCAATGGTATAGTTAAGCAAAGATTTAGAAACTAAGCATGTTACCTTCTGTCCTGGATGATTTGTCCCTGATGCCATTTCACATTAAGAATATGATTAAAATCCAAAGGAGAACAAGGAGCAACTTTGAATGAATAGCAGAATCCCACTGTGAAATGTCTTGTGTTGCTTGCATTGATTTTGGCAGGGAACACAGGACAAAGGAAGACACTAGAAAGATAGCTGCCTCGTGCCTGGTTAATAAAGCGGATAGTACTTTTATAAACTGAATGGCCAATGCTGTGTCTCAGAAAGGACATTGTGTGTTGCTGATTCACTTAAGTGCACAACATAGACAACTGTGCTTAAAGGTACTTGTTTAGAAATTAACTGTAAAAACTAAATAAATAAATCCCTCCAAGTTGCAATTATGTTGCTAATATCTTAAAAATGGTCTATTGTTTGGGAAACCTAAGACATATTTCCTTAAAATGACATTCTCATCTCTCATTATAGCATCTTTGAATAGCAGATATCGTAAAGTAGTACTTACAGTGAGAATAATTTGCTAGGAGACAGGGTTATTATAAGAGAGAAAGTAAGAAAATATAGCATCATGAATGCTGGTTCTGAGAACTTTTTAATGAAGTTTTAATGAAGACTGTGAAAGATTAAAAAAAGAGATAAATTATTTCTACCTGTTGGCTAATTTATATACTTTTTATAACAACCTATCATTCTGTTCTTATTTTTGCATTGATCAATAGGTTCTTGCAGCCTATAGTGTTTAAAAATTGAATTGCAATGATTGAAACATATGTAAGCATTTTTATTCTGTAAGAAATGTCACTTGTTTGCCATTGAAATGACATTCATAGACCTAAACTTCTATATTTGGCATACTTTTGGTTTCATTAGTATACACAGGCGTATTGACACTGTGGCTTAGTCCTTTGGTATCAGTGACTTTGGGACATGGGCAAGGTTTTGCCACTAATGTGCCTGGAAACTTTTGGCTTTAATTGGAAATTCTTTCTGTAGAAGTTTTAATCAATATAATAAATAGAATCATGGATAGAAAGAGACTTCAAGAGATCATTTCTTCTCTTTCTTGTCTTCAGGCAGGGGAAAAAGAGATAACTCTTAACCAATATCGAGGTCTTCTCATCTAGCCAAAACTAAATGAAGAGTTGAATAATTCTCTAGCGAATTTTGGTTGACTTTATGAGCAATATAAGTATTTTTAGGGGAAAAAATTCCATTTTTGTCTGAAGGAGCCATCTTAAATTAACTTGTAACTTTCTATGATACTTCGACTACGTAGATGTATTTCAAAAGGTTGATTGAATAATTTGAAGTACTTTGGAAAATATAAAATTTCAATGATGTATATTCTTTCCTCTATTTTTTCTCCAATGGGAGTAGATAGGTTTATAATAACAGTGATGATAAATGTTGCACGCCCACCTTCTCTTATTTTCTGCAAATCCTTCTTACTAATCCCCTCAGCCCACATTGACTATCACTGCTTTCAGAAGTCCTAGGATGTTTCTCAAATGGATTCTCCAAAAGTACCCTCTACAAAGTTCTCTCCTTAAGCACTGGAGACACTTTGCCAGATATCATCATCAATAATGAATGGGATTCCTACAATTCTAATATTGCACAGTGGGGTGTGGAAAGTTTGGAGAGAAAGTCTTGTTTCCCTTGTGTGTTCTTACAGAGGTAGTTCTGCCTGTGTTCCAACGTGTTAGAGTTTTAGTGTCATAGCTTTCTTAGTTCTTACAGTTTCCTTGCTCTTCAAAAGAATTATTTGGGAAGCAGATGTGAAGATGGAAGTCAGGCTTTCAGAACAGTCCTACTGTTGATGGTTTAGGATGCACAACTGGTTTAAGATCATGGCGTCTGGATTTGTTTAGCTTCAGGATTTCTTCCAAGAGCCCTCCTGAAGACAGTCTCCTGGAGAAACCATTTCCCTATTTTAGACTTACACTGATATAGCCAAGTACCACTTAAACTCATGCTGTGACCTCCTCCACACTCTACCCGCATTACTATTCATTACATTACTTCATGAATTTTACGAATTTAGTGGCAAATTAACTTCTGCCTTATAATTTCTTTAATTGATCAAGGCTTCAGTTATTTCACTTACCCTAACTAGGCTGCAGAAAAGTGCAACTATGTGTATTTCACATAGCATTTTTTTTTGTGTGTGTGGAAGGTATACAAACTTAAAGGTTTTGTGATTTCATTTACACCTCTTGATCTCTTTATTTCTCCCTTATTGTAACATTCATTTGGAGGCATCTACAAGATTTGAGATATGGTTTTCGAAATCACTCCAGTTATAACAAACTGGAACTCACACTTTCTTTTCTATAAAACTCATGACGTCTGTAGTCTTTTTAAAAGAATTTTCATGTGGGAAGAATAGATCAAAGAATATACCTGGAGGAGCTCAGCAGTTCCAGCGCAACTATATTGAAGCTGTGATATTTCTTTCCATGTGCTATTCTGGGTTAAGTTTTTGGTTTATTTGTCCTAAAATGTATTTTGTTCTATTTAAAAATGACCTTCACTGACATCAAGGTAAGGAGAAAATGAGATAAATATCATTTGCCTAAGTCCCCAGTAGGGCTGCTATGTGGTAAAGCCACTCTGTTCACCAGGATGTGACATTGCTGCAGACAGAAGGTGGCGCTGTTGATCAGGAACAATCCATAACCCCACAGTTTTCTATCAAACTCATGATCAAGTTGTTATCATCACAGTCATTCTTCACCGAACAGAAAAAAATTATAAAATCACAGTCAACTGTAACTTATTTGGGCATTTGACTGCTTAAAATCGGCCTGAAGAATGCTCCCACCATGTTATTCTTACGATTTGCTGTAAATCTTGGAAGCTGTGTGAAAAAAAATAAGTTAAAATATAGCACATATTTCCCTCCATGCAGTGAGCTTTAATATTATCTGCAACGACGGCAAAACATCCAGGGGCCTGGATAACTCACTGATTTCAAGAAAAATGCAGACATTTAAAACCAGAGCAACATTGTTGTATTTGAATATTAATGTTTCCTGAACACAGAATAGTGAAAGAACATTCTTTGACTATAGGTTGTTCACTGGATAACTATTTCTTTGGTGTGGTACTCAGCAAGCTCAGGTGCCAGAAGAGGAGCACGTAATCGAACAGTACTGTGGTCACATCTCGAGGCCCCTGGATGTGGTTCTTGGAAGGGGTGATAAGTACCACGGACAGGCTCAGGCTCCTCTCTTCGTGAAAGACCCAGGGATGGGCAGGAAAGGTAAAAGTCAGTTCACCTAAAACCATCTGCAATAACATGGAAATAGATCAATATTGCAAAGCTATTTTAAAGTTTAAAATAAGGGTTAGGGCTAAAAGTCAAATCAAGAGAACCATGAGCTGACTAAAAATCTAGGCAGCAAGAGGCAAGGGATGGCAGGGTGTTTTACATAGCTACTGAGAGAGAGATCCAGATGCCTCCTATTAACGTATTAGTTAACACCAATTTGGGAGAATTGTATGTAGCTTGAAAGATCTATTTATATTTTGTGATATATGGTGACATCCTCAGACAAGAAGAGAATCTTAATTAGCAATAATCGTAAGCTTGAATCTTTCTACTGAACTTGAGAATATTGTTCTCCTTTTTTCAAAAATTTACATTTTAAGTTTCTTTACTTCATGGTTTCTAGGTGAATCTGTATCTCATCCTGGTAGGAATAACCAGCATAGAGATCTTTAGCAGGAGGCAGTAAAATATACTGATTTGGAAACAGACTCTAAAACCAGATTATTTTCTGGTTTATTTTCTACGCTTTGATTTTTCATTTGGGGATAATGATAGTAACCAACTTGTGGGGTATTATGGAGCCAATCAGTTTATATAGGTAAAGCATGATGAAAACTATAGTAAGGGTGGCATAAGAGCTTGCTACATAATTCCTCTTCATTCAGGGAAGGCTGTGAAAGAATACAAAGAGCAGATGGAGGATGCTTTCTTTTAGCTGGTACCTAATCTCAAAGTGAGGTGATGATTCTTTTTTTTTTTGGAGTATGCCCTGGACTTTTGACATCACAGGTGCTTTAGACTTTACTGTATAACATAGACAGAAGGAAAAAGTATGTCAATGATGGCAATAATCTGCTACTTGACAGCCAGACAATAAGCCTCTAAACTGTATATTTAACTAGCTCCCTAGATGACTTTCTGAACAGAAATATTTTTAGAAAGAAAAAAAAGAATGTTCAGCGTAGTTGTGCTGAGATTTTCACACATCTGAGTGGGCATGCCTATCTGATCTTAAACATTAAGACAAAAACAAAAGTATGTGTTTGGAGATATTCTGGATGCTAAAGATCCTTTTTAGTGAGTTGGTCAATGTAATACTCTTCCATTGGAATTTTCATGAGACAATTTTTTTTTTTTTTTTGCTAAAGTGCTTCAAAATACTACGGCCAAAGAGGATCCCCTTAGGTTTATATATTTCACTTTTGTTTATTTATTTCTGATACCAATTTTAGTGACTTTTATTTGATGTAGACTTTATTTTTCCCTTTAATAATTTAAAAAGTACAACTCTTTCAAATACTTCCTAATTTTAGAAATTTTATTTTATAGGATAGGGAAAAAGTATGTTTATGCTGGAGTACATTATTCAAAGGAACGTGAAGCTTATATAGAATAATATTTATGTATGATGTCTATTGATAATCTCAGTCTTTTGATTTATACGACTCCTCCTCAGATTCCCCAGGCTGGGCCAGTTGCCTTGACTTAGTGATTCCATAATATTCTATGTGCTTTCCTATCTTTAGGAGAATAGCATTATAATCGACTAATTGCATCTCTAGTTTTATCACTAGCTCCACGTGTAAGCAAAGACTGAATCTTGTTCATTGCTCTGTCCATAAAATTTTGTGAGATGTCTATAGTAATTACTCAATAATATTTCTTGAATTAATGAATGAAATGAATGATGGAAGGTAATTAAGTGGTGCGTGTGTGAGAGAGAGAGAGAGAGAGAGAGAGAGAGAGAGAGAGAGAGAGAGAGAGAGAGAAGGACTTGGAATTGAAGGTAAAAGATTGTCATTTGAGTTCTAAAGGGGAGGGTAGACATACAACTAGCTTGCCTGATTTTCCTTGAGAATTTCTTCAAGGTATGTGGGCTCTAAACTCTCTGCTCCTTCTCTGGGTGTTTCAATAAATTTAGAGGTGCTGTGAGAAATTTCACTTTTTTTTTTTTTTTAAGGAAGCACCAATAGTTAACATATGTTGAATGCTGGGAGAACAACTAACTCAAGGTAGTTCACAGACTAAACATTAGATCATAGTACATTCTTTTCAATTATATCATATCTTTAAAAAGTTGTTGCCATAAAAAGCAAGTACAAAACGAAAATTTGGATGTTCCATGAGGTTTCAAAATTCCAGAAGTTGTGCAGGGCCCGACAAAAATACACATCAAATTAGTAAGGAATCGCAGTTATTTAAGGATAAAACAACACTTATTTTTCTTTCAGTTTTTTGTGTATTAGCTTTTCAAATGTCTACTAAGTTGTTAGGACATAAACACTTATTAAGTTGTTTGCCTCTCACAACTTAATAAATGGAACCATTAGATATTTCTTTGGGTGAAAGGCATTCTTTAAAAATTACTGAGAAAAACTAAGAGCACCCTAAACTAAAAAAGTTTTAGAGACTTCAAGGATAAAAACTGGAAAACTGGAAATGGAGCCTAGGATGCAAATTTCAGTTTTTCGAAGGTGCGATGCTGCCAGTGTTGCAGTTTTGTTCCTGATATTTGGTCTACAATTGAAGGTCAGGACAGATAATTAAATAGAGACCTCCAATTCAAGTCTAGGTGAACAATTTAATTATATTATTGTTTAATAGACTTATTGCTACATGAGACTTGGTTTTATTTCCACACAGACCATAAAGCCTTCCCAATTAGATCTTTTTAAATTACCCATGGATCAAAGACTATAGAACCTAGAAATATGACAGGCAAATATAATTCCTGAACTTTCATTTAAAAATGTAGGATAATACTTTATTTTTATTCTTCTTTTAAATACTGCTGCAAAATTCTAAAGCAATGATTGGCAGTATTGTTTCACTGAGTTTTACTTGAAGTTGATATTAGCCTTTTAGAGATTTCTATCAGTCAAATTGAAGAAATTAATATAGAAGTATCATGTTATTATGATTTTGGGCATCAGTGAAAATTGGACTTTTTTTTTTCTTACTTTAAACAATTAATTAACAATCTAACTTGACAACAGATTTTTTTCTTTATCTCATTATAAAGAAAGATCATAATTCAAGAGACTTTGGAAAACAACATTGATGAATTTTAGATTAACATTTTAATAAAAATACTGTTTAGTAATCTTTTTTTTTCCATAAATGCTTTCAGATAGCTCTCTAAAAGTACCAAAAATGTATATAGCAAATGTCCTCAATATTTGCTCCTTGCGATAGACATAGAAAATATTTCCATGGCTTGCATATTAATCTTGTGATTTTCTCTGTTTGAAAAGAAAAAGAATATGCATGACCTGGCAGTCTATCTGAAGGCAGTATTTTCCCTTGATGAATATCTCATCTTTTTTTTTAGCACTGCAAAGTACTTTTGTTCTTTATTTGCCACTGATGCTTATGATGAAAAATTAAATTACTGTTCATCCTTTCAATATGTTTTCCTCAGAGAATCCCTGCTCAAGAACAAACATTTAAAAAAGGATGCAGACGGTTTAGTTTTATACACAGCCTTGCTATATTATTCATTGCAATGCATTTTTAATGTTAGAGAAAAAAAAGTAAAATATATGTTAATTTTTACAGTGAGACAGGCAGTGATTGAGAGAATGATAAATTCACAGAGGCTGGAGATATGCCTGTGACAATAAAATAAGACTCCTCTCTTCCAAATCCCTGATTTTTTACTGCATGTAGAAGGAAAACTGCAAGATTTTTTGAGAGAATGGCTCAAGACATAATCTCCAATAGCTAATGTGCCTCAGACTCTTCATATTTTCATTTGAGGAAAAGGTCATCAGAGCAAGATTATTAAAAACAAAAACAATACAAACAAAACAAAACAAAACAAAAAAAGAAACTCTGACTGTCAACATAACTGATAGGATTTTGCTATATCCTATATATGGGATTCCCTAGCTCTCATCTCTCCAATTCATTTGACATTTCTTAAAAAAATTTACAATCTTGTTCATAAATAAGCCAGTTATTTTTCCTAAATAGGTGAAAAGATTTACATGAACATTCTTTTTACTCTTAAAATCTAATACTATTTTACAAGAACAGCAACTGAATAATGTGTTTTATTTTGTCTATGAATTGTCGAGGCTAATAATACAAGGTTTCTTTGTATTATATACTCCTGGAATTCAACAATTTATCTTTAAAGTAAAAGAATTACAGCATCTGGTAAGAAATCAATGTACAAATTTCTCACACTGTAAGAGAGCAGATTACATTTTATGGACTTTTTTCTTCAAGATCCCATAAGCTTCTGTGCTACTGAGAAAGGAATGGGCAGTGTCGTTTGATGTAAGCAAGAGAGAGTGAAAGCACATGAGTTATAGAATATTTTCTTAAAGTCTCCAAAGCTATATTCAATCTATTGTCATCAGAAAACATATTTTGAATTTATAGAGGATGAATGTGCAAAACAAACAAATAAATAAATAAACCCTGTTATGTGGAGAATTGTCTTTTCTTGGTTGTCTGCCAAATACCAAGTCATTATTGAGTCTGTCATTAAAAAAAAGGGGCTATTTTCCATTTTCTTCTGTTGAGTACTGATGAGCAAGGAAGGAAACTATATATTTAGGAAAACATGGATGAGGTCAGAACTATCTTTCTAACATATTTAATTTTATAACCTCTGAACCTATTCTATTATATACATACAAACAACATACTCTCTTATATACTGTTAATCTCAATATAGAATATCTTGTATAATTCAGTTTTTTCATGCAATCACTTTATGCTGGCATTTATTTTTCTCACTTCTTTCATATACATTAATATAAAACTGAAAATACTGTTTAGAGTAAATGCAATTTTAATTTTGTTCTTTTATATAAAACAAGAGATGCTATTTTTAGAGCATTACCTCATTGATTTTATTCTAGACATGTAGTAGTCTTAATTTTATTTTACTCATTTTATAATGACTATCGCCATAGCAACTAGGCAGATTTTACCAAAATGAAAAGACATTCATTATATGTAGCTACCTACAATGATTCATGATAAACAGGCTACACACTAATATTGAATAAATGATAATGAAATTCAAATTATCAGTCACAATCAAAGACTAACAAAGCCAATCACCCCAAAATATGATGTTTTGTCTTATTCATTTCTATGTCTTTCTTTTCTTCCATTCTATTGCTAAGGCACATAGATACTTCATTAGTTTAAATTACAGAAACCTGGGATTCTTGGAGAAATTTTTCTATTTAAAAAAATCATTGCTACTGTTATCTAAGTCTGTTCAAATTAAATCTGACAGGGAAGTGTGCTCTCTATAGCAGAGAAGTAGTTAACGTTCTTTAGACCACCCACTGTATTTAGTATGGTCCTAATGTGTCTTTGTCTCATAAGGCAATGTTTATATAAGTGTGAAATATTTGTTCTGGAAGGCAGGGTGGTATCTTGTCTCACACCCATGTGAACCTGCCATTTTCTGGTTGTGTAACCTCAAGTCACTGACTTAAAGATCCTGAAGCTCATTGTTTTTATCTTTAAAATGGTGTTTCCACAACAATTAAAGCAATTGTGTTTATCTTCAAGCACAATGGCTGATACACAAAAATTACTCAAAATGTGAACTACAGTGAAATAACAATACTTCCCTTTTTAGTTTATCTTTCTCCTTTTCCATTTCAAATCATATTTATTCGTATTAAGAATTCAAAGTTGAATTTCTGAAACATTTACTTCCAAATATATTTATCAAGTCAACTTAAAAAATAAGTCTATCTTTTTTGTCAAGCATGGTTTATAGCTATATGAGCACTCTTCCATGTCTGCATTTAATAACATTTTAAAATTCTACCGACTTATCTTGGAAAAATACTCATATGTACACAAATTAACTGATTTTTTTTTTTGCCTACAAACTTATGTTATTTATAATTACAAAAATTACTTTGAAAATCTCAACTGTATTTTCTTAAAAATAATTTTTTCTATAGTTTTACTGGACTTGGGCAGACATTAGCATCCTTTTTCTTTAGCATAACTGAGGCTCATCAGTTTCAGACTTGAGGACAGTGACTCAGATCCACAAGAAATGGGAATTTTCGTTGTTTTTTTTTTTGTATTTACTGATTATGAGACTTTTATAGTTATTTCATCCAATCTAACATGTAGGTAAGAATGTAGTCACTTGGGAAGAACTTCTAGAAACTACAGTCAGAGAGATACAAAGATCAAAACTTGGGGTCAAATCTGAAATCTATGTTAATTCTTCTTAAAGGTCTTATCTTTTGATGCAGTCACAGAGATACATTCATAAACTCTAAGAATGTACAAAAAGAGATACAGATCTTAAGTTAGACTCAAGATTCACCCTCTTATTTCAAGAAATTAATAGCACCCAGTCTTTATTGTGTGCGGCATAGTAATTTTAATTAATACTACTGTATTATGTACTTAAAAGTTTCTAAGATCTTAAATGTTCTCACCACAAAAAAGAAATGGTAATTAAGTGATATGATGTTATGTTAGCTAACACTTTGCTGCAACACATCATACACAACTTACACAATGTTATATGTAAATAATATCTCAATAAAGCTAGAAAAAATAACATCCACTCTGTGTACATATTATTTTTTGAACATAGTACTAGGCACTTAAAAGGCATCCTTTATTTAATTGTCACATCATTTGAGAGTAAATATTATTACTTTTGAAGTTCAGAATATTTCAGAGCTCTTGTTCACAGCTGAGATGACACTGAACCCAAGTCTCATGGACTCCAAGTCTCCTTACTCAACCACTGTAATGCTTACTGCTCCAGAGTAGGTGAGATCTCAACACTTGAGCAATTGGGAGAAGGAGGAGTTTTATTTATTTTTTCTTACTAGCTAACACTAGACACCTTTTGGGAAGACATGTATCTTCATTTGGAAATACTTTTGCATACATTCTTAGGATAGATGGGGCCAGGGAGGCCTGAATGTTGTCAGATATCAAATTGTAATAAGTAGGGGAGAGCAACTCTACATATGATAAAGTGAAGGATTAGGAATTTGTAGTTTTTGTTCCAAAAAGGGAGAAGAGAAGAATAAGGAATGGAGAAAAAGATGAGAAGAAAAAGAGGAGCTCATAAAACAAAGAGAAGCTTGAGTGCTGGGTTTAGTATGTTTGGATAGGCTGAAAGAGGGTTAAAAATGATGCTGATTCATGTCTGTTTGAAAGTCATTTGTCTTGCTGTGATATGAAGCGCTCCTTCATCTTCCTTGGTGAAATTTACCATGTTTATGAACACATTTCAGAGTAGATCTTGGGATCATCCCAAAGATTCTTCTAGGTTTCATCTGCAGAGACATGGTGAAGCCCAGAGATAACATACACAAAAGCAAAGGCTGGAAGGCAAAGTTGACCACGGAAATGTTTGCAGATCTGTGTGTGTGTTAGTAAGACCTGGTATTTTACAAATTCAGTCAAGTATACCTAGCTTACGAAGAGGAAGTGCTGACATCTATGTGACATTTTTAAAGTATTGAGTGACTATTTACTTCAAAGACAGGATCAGAGTGAGAGTTGCTTTATATATCTTTGTTTCTTAGATGTTGGCATGTAGCAAAGACTTACCAACTATGCTATTCTGGAATATAACAATTCTCAGAGGTGTGTTGCAGGCCAAAGCTTCTGTTCCTGTTTATAGGAGACTCGCTGCTGCTGAAGAAAATCAGAAAGCCATGCTGACCAAGGGACTTCATCTCAGGCTCTATGACCTTAGGTATAAGACCTTGCATTTACTAAAATTGCCCATTTATCAGATATAATTATACATTTCACAAAATATCACAACCACTCTTTGAGTTATTTGTGGTTATTCTTATTTTGCAGATAACAGAAACTGGAATTTCAAGAGGTTATATAACTAGAGATATGGGTAGAGCCAGCATTAAATATCAAACACCAACAACAACAACGAAAGTGGACTGTCTGAAGTCTGGCCCATGACTCGTGCCATGTTCTTTGCTGCTTCACTGCCATTCAGCAATATTTTGAGTCATCTCCTCCTGAGTCCTCATTTTGTTTACTGCTTTTCTTTTCCCCAAACTTATACTTTCCTCAAGCTTTAATCTCACCTCTGCTCCTCTCACTCTTAGCAGAAGTCCCTGGCTAATACTTTACTAAGAACTTTCAAGAAAACTAACATGAAATTTTTCAGTCTTACTCCTTAGCAAAACTTTTATATAACATTTTCACTTGTACATCAAAATTTCTTACCATTTTTTCATTATTCTTTCCTTTCCTTTGCCTCCAAGGAAAACTAAATTTGTTTTCTAAGATGAACTACCTTTTCAGTTATACTCTTGATCTCATCCTGTTTAATTTCACAGGATCTGGTTAATCACTTGCATTCTCATTTCCATGATCAATTCCTACACATCCCCCACCATCACTACTTTTCTCTATGCCTGTAAACATTTCAGATCTCTTTCTCCGAACCAGATCAAACCAGACCAAACCAAACCAAACTAAACCAAATCAAACCAAACCATAAGAAAAACATCTGCATTAGACCTAGAACCTCTTTACTGCCTCGTCTCTCACAATGCCAATCTGTTGTACTTTTTTCTTTCCTGAATACATTTCTTGAAATAATAATATTTTATGTTTACACATTCTCACCCTGATTTCATTCTTGTACATCCTCTAATCTGACCTTTTCCTGCTGTTCCACTTTCACATTTCAGCAGGGACTCCATATAAGTAGTACAGAGTCAAAACAGAACTTTGGGAGAAAATCATTGTTTTGGCTTATCATGGCAGGGAGAATGGGGATTGCTGCTGAATAAGTAGTACAGATCTCACATAGTGAAGAACCTTGCATTTTCGGTTAATATTTTGAACTACTTCTTTAAGAAATGGAGAGGTTTCATAGAGGAACTTTTAATACATGGTGATAGAATTAAGTGTGGGATAGAAAAACAACAGCTCTGTGAAGAATATATTTCACCATAAATATTTTAGTATGCATATTTAAAGATAAAGATTCTTATAGGTCCGTACATTGCATTTGGTTAATATGTCTCTTTGTACCTCTTCCCCGTTTTTTCCTTGCAATTTATTTGTTGAAGAGATAGTCATTTGTCCTGCAGAGTTTTCCTCATTCTGGGTCTTTCTGATTGCATTGCTGTAATCTGGTTTAACATGTTTCTCCATCCCTGTATTTCCTCTGAACTAGTATTTTAAAAAGTTTATCAGAATTATTGGTGATGTCTGGTATTTACTTCAAAAAAGTCCAAAATAAGGGTGAGGGTAGGTGGTGATGTTGGAGTGGGTGGGTAATAGATAAAACTAGATCAGCCATAAGTTGATAATTGCTGAAGCTAGGAGATGGTTACATGGATATTTATCATGCTATTTTTCTACTTTTATATATGTTTGAGTTTTTCATTGTAACTTTTTTTAAGAATTAAGAAAAGAATATATTAATGTAGGCAACATTGCTGAATTATCAGTTCAGAAATTATTGTAACTGGAAAAAAATGATTTTTGAACTAAGATAATAACAGTGAGAATTTAAAAAAGAGAATAGGTATAAAGTTCCTTCTTTTTTAAAAATTTTCAAATTTTTTATTACAAAAAACTTTAAACATGTATAGAGACAATATCATAATGATTAATCACATATTTATCACTCTCATTCAATAATTTTTTTTCAGCTTCATTGAGCTATAATTGACATGCAACATTGTGTACGTTTAAGGTATACACAACAGAGTAATTTTATATATGTATATGTTGCAAGATGATCACCACAATGAGGAGAGTTAACATATCCATCATCTCACATGATTAGAAATATTTTTGTGTGTGGTGGGACTTTTAAAATCTACTCTCTTAGCAACTTTCAAGTATACAGTGCGGTTTTGTTAACTATAGTCACCATGCTGTGCATCGCCTACCCAGGACGCACCCATCTTATGACTGGAAGTTTGGACCCGGACGAGCCTGGCACATTTCCCCCACCCCTACCAGCTTCCTCTGGCAACCACCATCCTCTTCTCTATTTCTACAAGTTTAGTTCTTTAAATTCCACTTGTAAGTGGATCACATGACAGTTCTATTTTTAATTTCCTGAGGAACTTCGATATTGCTTTTCATAGTGGCTGTACCAGTTTATGTTCCCATCAACAGTATACCAGGGTTCTGTTTTCTCCACATCCTCAACCAACTTTTGTTATCTTTTTTCTCTTTGATAATTGCCATACTAACAGGTGTAAGATTTATTTCTGAGCTCTCTATTCTGTTTCGTTGATCTATGTGTCTGTTTCTATTACAGTATTGTACTGTTTCAATTACTATAGCTTTGTAACATAGTTTGAAATCATGAAGTGTGATACCTTGAGCTTTGTTCTTTCTCATGATTCCTATCTCTCCTGCTATTACTCTAGTTCTGACAGCTGTCATCTCTTACTTGTGTTGCTGCAACTGGCTATACCTGTTTCAACCCTCACCCCCATCAAATCCATTCTACAATAAGTAGACATAGTTTTTAATAGCCTAACCAGAATATGACATCCATAGCTTAAAACATTTTAATGCCTTTTGTTGCACTTAGAATAAGTGCTTCACCAAAGCCTACAAGATCCTTCATGATGTAACTCATGCCCAGTTGCTTGTTCTGACCTTATCACCTACTAACTTCCCTTCCATTTTCTATGCTCCAGGTACATTGGCCTTTTTTGTCCTCCAGGGTGACAAGTTAATTCTTCTCTGAGGACATTTATCTTTGATGAACCTTCAGCCAAGATATTCTTCCCTCAGATCTTCTAACTCTTATTTTATTCAAGTCTCATGTGAAATTTAATTTTTCAGTATTATTGCTAAGTTTGATACCTAATCTAAATTAGTACATCTTGTCAATAATATTTTTTTATCATCCAGTTTTATTTTTTGTTCTCAGTTCATGTCAATATTTGACATTCTTTTATTTATATACATGTTTACTATCTTTCTTTTCCCACTAAAACATCAGGTCTAGAAAAATAGGTACTACATCTGCTTTGTTCAACAAACATTCTTCGTGCTTAAATCTGTACTTGTAACTTATTCAACACTTTGTATTGAAGAAATGAATCTGATTGCAGCCTCTATACTACTAGTATTTGCCTCATTCTCTCGCACATTTTCTCCTGTCGCTGGATTTTTTCATGTTGGTTTCCTGCTTATTAAACACTTCAAACTGGCCTAATTATAACAAAGTTACTCTCTCACTTTCCCCAAACAAATCTGCCATCTAATTTTCCTGAGTTCTCAGCGGTATCATCATTTCTTTAGTTGTCCAGACCTGATATTTTAGAGCTATCTTTGAGTTATCTACCTTACCTACAATATCCAAGTAATCCCCAAGCCTTTCAAAATATTCCTTGGAATATCATTATCATAAATTTTGTCCTTTTCATTTCTATTACCAAATACATATTCCAGGTCCCTTTAGGAGTATACTAGTTCCTTTGTTCCCTAATGGGTGTTTTTATCTCTAGTGTTTCTTTGTTCTGACTCATTACATTTATTGTCAAGATCATTCTTCTCTGAAGTGGCCTATAATTTTGACACTCCCCACCTAAATGTTTTTTATGATTTAAAATTGCCTAGGGAATAATGTCTCAAGTTCTCCCTCTGGAATTTATGTTCTGTAAATCCAATTCCTCTCTATTTCTCTAACTTTATCTTTGCTCATTAACTTTTATTCTAGCTAAACTAGAGAGAAGTTTTAATTTCTTAGTTTTCTTTGATTTGGATAGATTTATGTGGAATAGGAAAAAATATTTTGTAGTGGAACAAATAATCCTCTCCTTTTTCTCAAAATAGTTGTCTTAAAACAATTTTATTTTTTTTTAAATTAACCTATATCTTCAACATAGAGTCTTGGAATGGATTTTGTAGATAATATTTGAAACTGAGACATTATTTTTGTGTCTCGCCAAGTACTGATTCTATCTTCCAACACAGATAAGGAGGAAAATAACTTTTTATCATTTAAATGTACGTGACGATTCACTCTATTTTTTAAAAATAAAACTTAGTACAAAAGGATCATTCCTGCTAGGATGGTGGCACTTTACTTTTTTTTTTTTGTATTTTATATTACTTAAAGACAATTTGCTATTTGATTTCTAACTACTTCAAAAATGAAAAAAAAAACATTTCAAAAATAACTTGTTTTGGGATTTGAGAAAGAGCTTACAGTCATTTGATAGAGTAACTGTATGAAACACTTTATGAAACACCTCAATAATAACTCTAAGTTATAAAAAACATTCCCTTTCCCCCTTTTCCTTTTCAAATTGCTCACTTGATCTACTGTAACTCCATGATAGAGATCATGTGGTGTTTTGGTGACAAAGAATTAGAAGCTATAATCCTCAATTTCTAGTTCAGAACTATTTTAGCAGTTGGTATTTTATTTATTTTTTTATGTTTCACTAAATTAAAATTTTTGAGTGTTAGAAAAATTAAATTTTAGTTCTATTTTATATCTTACTTTTTATTTCTAAAGATATTTAAATAATCTTATATCTCAATAAATATAGAAATGGAAGATTTTGAGAAGAATCCAGAATGGGAAAATAAAAAAAAAAATGACAACAAAACAAAAACGAGTATTTTTTTTTTCTTCTGTGTACTGGCCCTTTAAAAAAAAATGAGGCCATCTTTCTCATCTTTCCACTATCACCGTTACTCCGTCCATGGATGGTGTTCTCTTTTTCAGGTTCTATAGCAGAATAGCAAAAAATTGTGTGATTAGTCTGGAGTTCAAAAGGATTGCTACATGGATACATCTCCTTCATTGGACCATCTAAAATTTCCACCACCAGAATTCTTTCTAGTTCAAGTACTATTTACATTAAGTAACTATTAAAATAAACATTATATAGAAAAGATAATACATACTCTAGTTTCCATTTTCATTTGAATAAGGCAAGCTGTCAGATTTGCTTACTGGATTCCTGGATAACAAAAGATTCCTTCCTGAACAAAAGAAACTCAGAGCAGGTGAGTTTTTATGAAGATATAAGAAAGTCAATAATGGTCCATACGTTCACATTTTTTTTTTTCCCCATTATTCTCCTACAGTTCATGCTGGAAACCATCACTCTCGGCACTTTTTTTCCTTCCACATTATCCTGCTGTTTGGATAACTCTGAATTCTTCTCTCTGTCATAGAAGAAATAAAATATCTTATTGCTAAGCTGTTTTTCAAGCACTAAGCTTATAGTTTTGACATAATGAATTGACCTTCCAACTAAATAGACTTGCATAATTTGGAAATCCACAAAGCTTTATGTTGATATGTCCAATAATCATTCAGAATTTCACCTTGAACCTGCTCTGTGATGTCTTTATAACAGAGATCTGCAGATAGGCTATAAATCTGTCTTTGCCTTCCTGTGGGCATTGACTAATGAGGAGTTTACTAATGAATTTTAATTTTATTCTGACTTCCTCAATTAGGATATCTATTCAATGCACACAATGCTACATTAT
The DNA here is from genome assembly GCF_000151845.1 of Pteropus vampyrus. NCBI lineage: Eukaryota > Metazoa > Chordata > Mammalia > Chiroptera > Pteropodidae > Pteropus > Pteropus vampyrus. The sequence continues at coordinate 18,255,170 of NW_011888784.1, forward strand.
AAGATTGCACATTCCGTGTGATTTCTTTGTCCTCGCTTTAAGAAACAGTGGACTGATGAACAGCAAAATAGTGGAAAAGGTTTAAATTGATCACAAATGCTTTTTCCAGACTATCTACTATCGTTGTCGGACAATCTTACTCTGAAAAAACATTATTTTAAAGTGTAGAGGTGTGGTCACCACTGAAGTTTAGGTTTTTATTTTTTTCTTCATAAACTTTGAAGAAATATCCTTTTATTATTTAAATTTTTAATTATGTTCACACATGCAGCCAAAAATTAAATATCCTCGGAAGAATTTGTTACCACTGCTTCCTTCTTGTCTCACTCCACAGGGGAAACTACTTTAACTATACATATTTTTTACTTATCTTTTTCATATTTTAAAACGATTACACTATGCTGTGTACCTGAAATTAATATAATATTCAGTGTCAATGATAATTGAAAAATAAAAATTGAAATAAGAAAAAATGATCATACTACTATTTCTTGATTTTTAATTTTAGGTTTTTGTTTTGACTTAGTGCTATGCTAAGATTTAGTCCTCATGTTTTCTGATTGCTACTTTTTCATAGGATCTGATTTTTGCTTGCGAATGCGATATTGAATATCCATTAGGACCTTTTCTTTCTCCTTCCTTCCTTCCTTCCTTCCTTCCTTCCTTCCTTCCTTCCTTCCTTCCTTCCTTCCTTCCTTCCTTCCTTCCTCCTTCCTTCCT